>NC_139963.1:36356971-36956971 GCF_963993115.1 Abramis brama
ATAAATTACTCCTGTTCTGTAGCCAGACCAATAAGCAAAAATAATCTACTCTGTAGTGAGCTGCTACCCACCCGACCCTAACTCAAGTCTTAAAAAACCAATGGGTTTGGGTTGGGTTCAAGATAATTATCCATGAATAGCTTCAAGTTGAGTTTGTAACTAAAGAAAAAATAATATCATTAAAAAAATAGTAAGGAAGAACTTATTATGGTGCAAAACAATGAGAGGGATCAGTGTGTCTGATGAAAAAATATCAACAGCTTTTTCCCGTTACTCTCAAGACTGTCCCATTTACTGAGCAACCCTGCAAGTAGCAGCAGCAGTGGAGGAATATTCAGTACAGTTGCACTAACTTTTTATCAGAATACGACAGTTAAAGTGCTGAAACCATTTACTTTTTATATTTTATTCATTAACTGACAGTTTTACCCAAAGCAACTTAACTGAAACCATTAGCTGTCGATGCAGCTCTCTTCCTTCCTAACTCGTATTGATAAAATGTTTGTGTAAATATTTCTGCAACAATTTCTAAAAACTCTGCTTCCAAGTGAGATCCAAGTGGAATGTATGACAGTGTTTATGTAACGTACATCTGTCGGTCATCCAGCACAATTTCACTGATAAGCTTGTGGGTTTTTTCTTTTGCTCTTATGTGGTAAAGGAGTCGTTGTGCCTTGTTGAAATTCTTTGTTTCAACTCTCATGAGAAATTGTAATAACTTCATGATTTGGCAAATTGGCATGAATTTGTATGATTTGATTTATGCAAAAGAGTACGATTCCACGCCCTGGAGAGCAAAGAGCAAAACAAAACATCGGTCATGAATTAGAAGTCTAAAATGAAAACTTTTAAAGAGAAATGTCAGAGGAGCTTGAGTTTGTTGCCCAGACGTCTACTGTCACCTAAGCTCACACTACTCCTACGTCATTCACTGGAACTCGACTCTCTCATTCACTCCCATTATACAGCTTGGAAGAGCCAGGATATTTTTTTTTAAATATAACTTCGATTGTGTTTGGCTGAATGAAGAAAGTCATATTCATATAAGATTGATTGAGGGTGAGTAAATGATTGGATAATTTTCATTTTTGGGCAAACTAACTCTTTAAACCTAACTGTCAATGGTGCGTAAGCAGATTTTGTACAAAAACGCCCAAATTAGATTGTTTAGATTAATATAAATTCACCAAAATGTAAAATAATTATGAATTGCCATGAGATGTGTTTTTTTTTCTTTCTGTTATACTAACCGTTGCATGCAATCCTAAACTACATCATACATACATTTTGTAAAAAGTTGTTGTAAGAAAGCGATTTTGAGTTTGGTCTTCAAAATGAACAATACCAGCTTGGTTGGGTCGGGTCAAATGTTCTTTGGTACAGACCGGATTTAGCCTTCAATTTAAAGCCCACAGCACATTCAAATCCAGATAGAAGTCAGATACAGTAGCAGCATTAATATCTTTTATTATATTGATCCAATGATAGGAGCAGCCTGTAAAAATCCAAGTATGGACAGAATCTTTTTCTGTTGACGTAGAATATTGTGTCTTATTATTCCACTCAGCTAAAAGAATGATTGGGACCGGCAAACTGCCAGGTATTAAACATGACCCGCAATTCCTGCTGCCGGTGATGTGAGACCTGGCAAAATAACAGCATGACTTTTTCTTCGCCGACAGTCCAAATGAGCTGTTATGAATATGTTGGGAAAGTAATTTGCCTTGATCATAGACATCCTCCGCCACAATCTTCCTTTAGACGGGAAGAGAAAAGAAGAACTGGATTAGTCATACTCTCGACAGTTAAAAACTGATTACTTGATTGATTTGCGCTACGGACCCCAGTCACGTATTTCGTTCTGTGACAGAGGTGAGAAATGACAAAAGTACTCTATAATTATCCCAAGCTGTTTCCATGCAAGCGAGATATTTAAACACCTTTTAGCCCAACCGAACAAGCACAGTGCACATATATCTATTAAAGTACATGTAATAACTCCTATCATTTCTACCTTTGTTGCAATCTCATATTGTAAGGCAGCTATCATCTGCCGCTGTCACTCAAACTCTTTATAATCTTTTAAGACCGTTGTAATACAATGGGGGAAATAATGATGTGAATTACTTCTGCTGAAAGGCAATTTCTTAAGGTTGAGCATGGTCTTGAGCACCTACTTTTTTTTCCCCGTTCTATTATTGTCTAGTTTGTTGATTACTGTGTGGTAATTGTGTACTGACTGCAGCATGGGTGATGGCCAAAGACAAATTCCCCCATGTGGGATAATAAAGTTTTACCTTAGCAAATACTGTCTCCCATATTCGTGTGTGTGTGTGTGTGTGTGTGTGTGTGTGTTTTCCTCTCTTTTTTTTTTCATTTTGAGCTTTCCCAAAAAAGTAATAAATTTACCTTCAGGGTGGCGTGATGTTTCCATGGCACTGATTCACTTGACTTGAGATGCCAACACACTTCTTGAAATTAATATATTCTAGACTAATTAAGCCCTCCGGAAATGCTAAATAAAACTTTTTGGAAAGATAAATGGACTATTTGTTAAGCAAATTATAAAAAATAAAAAAAATGTTTTTAATAAAAGTTCATTAAATTTTTAAATATGTTAAATTGGCAGCCCAAGTATAAGTTCCTTAAAATAAGACCAAGAAGAATTTAATACAATGATATGCTCCTTTCTTATTTTCATAAAAGTAGCCCAGTCATCCTGCCTTTGACAGGACGACGTTGCCAAGACACTTGGCAAAACTTAAAAAAAAAAAAAAACTTTGAAAGGGTTGTAACTCTTGACTCATCTTAGTGAAGGTGTCCGGTTGAGTAAGATCAGAGAGATGTTTTAATCTCCTGCCGAAAATGAGTGCTTCTCTATGTCAGACAGACTCAGGAAGCCACCTGCGTGACGGATGATCTGAGCTGTCACCTCCCTGTGGATGATATTAAGGGACAGCGGCCTGCCAGACACACAGCTGCTGCTTAGCCTCTACATTGGCCTGTCTACCTGGAACAGCTCTCTCTATGTGAACCGTGGCATATACTGTAGAGGAATGGGAGTACAATGTTGTGGCGCATGTGATTTGGACTGGCGCTGTGAAACGAGCAGAAGAATAAACTGCAGAAGGCCTCTGTCCTCATCGACAGCCCTGGGAGAATGAAAATACATGTAATACACCGGAGTGTGAGAGGAAAGGGAGGTGATGATAATGGGAGTTTCACAAATCACAAGCAAGCATTAATGTCTTTAAACCCGTGTCATGATGAAATGCTCAGTAGATTGAGCCTGTTTGTTCATAAACTACTAATAACTACTCATTGCATATAACAGATTCAGAGATTAAGAAAAAAAATATTTTAATAATATAATAATTTATAATAATGAAAGCAGAACATTGTTCTAAATTAATATTTTGCTTTTATTATTATATTATTAAAAAGTATTTATTTAATCTAAGTTACTTTTATTCAGTAAGGATGAAAAAAACTGAAAAAATGTATCAGTTTCCGCAGAAATATTAAGAAGCACAACTGTTTTCAACATTGATAATAATACATTTTTCTTGAGCAGCAAATCATCATATTAGTATGATTTCTGAAGGATCATGTGACACTGAAGACTGGAGTAATGATGCTGAAAATTCAGCTTTGCATCATAGAAATAAATTACAGTACATTTAAAAATCTATTAAAAACAAATTGTAATAATACTTCACAATATCACTGTTTTTACTGTATTTTTGATCAAATAACTGCAGCCTTGACGAGCATAAGATATTACCGTATCCATATCATGTCTCATGTAATCGCTCAGTGTTTCAACCGCGGAAAGGCGTCAATAAAACAGCTTGTGAATAATGTCACATAACATTACATTTACCTCAGAAAAGTCAGCAAGAAAAATTACTGCCATGTACAGTTACTGATACATAACCCAATTAATCGATACTGAATCGATTTGAATCACAAACTGAATTGAATCGAATCGCAAGCTTGTGAATCAAAATCAAATCGAATCATGAAATTTGTGTCAATACCCAGCCTTAGTCGGAATAGTCTCTTGCTGTTGAAATGGGTGGTTCACTGAGAGAATAAGCAGAAAAGTGGACCAGACTTTATGTAGACAGTCAAAAGCTTTACTAAACGAGACAACAAAGAGGCACACTTTGAGAGAGAGGAATGGGAAGTGTTAGGAATGAATTAATCCGAACCCTTGAATACAATCTAGGCATTAAGTATATTCGATTTTCTGGCGACTGTGGAGGTGAAATTAGAATCAGCCTCAGGTCAGTTACATATTCCACCGGTCAATTCATTCATCAGCGGCTTATCCTTGCTCCCTATTATTTTGCACCTAATTTCAAGGCATGTAAGTGTCTGGTTAGTGCTATGTCAGCCCCCTACTGGGATCCTGTCAGAGCACACCGAAGCTCTTAATTGAATACTGCATTACCACTGTTTTCGCCGTAGGGTGCCCCCACGACACCTGAGCTAGACGGAGGCAGCCGACACGACCCCTCTCTCCAGCCTCATTAATTACTACATCACATCCCTGCCTTCCACTCCTGTGCCGAAGGGCCCCTACTGGAAGCTCATGTAGAAGCGAGAGCAATGGAAACATTACAGAAAACTCCCTCGAATACCCAGGAGGGTCTTTTATGTCGGCCAAAGGACAGGCAAAGCAACGATAAGACCATCCCGGAAGAGGACACGTAATGCTGTTAACTTTAGCTATTTGCTGACGGAATTTTTTTTCACGCCATTCACTGGCCTCAAACACCTTCTGTTCTGCCACTGTGATAGAAAACAGAAGAGCCCACAGGAAGTGGAACTGGGAACCGACCAATCGCTGCCCTTGAGGGTCAAAGAGCAGGGAGTCGGGTGCGATGCGTCACAAACTTTCCTGTTTGGGGGACATATGACATAATCATATCTGAACACACATCCTGCCTTTGGGTCTCAGGGCCATGTATTGATCAACAGCCAGCAGATGAAGAGTGTGTCGGAGCTTCAGAGACAAAGAAAGAAAGAAAAAAAAATTAAGGTAGAGGGGGAAAAAAATGAAGCCAAACTGGGGTTATTACTCTTGGCATTTCAGGACACCTCAGGCAGTGGTAATAATTCTTTATGTACTTAATAATAATAACAATAATATCTAGGGTTTTTCGTTCTGCAGTAGAATTCCAGTTCACAATACTTCTACTACTACTACTAATAATAATAATAATAATAATAATAATAATAATAAATATAGCTGCAAGCAGCCATTACCGGGGCCAAGCAGAATAAGACGACAAGACATGCCGACATGTCTGAAAGTGTCAGACCAACTGCAACAATGAGCAATTAAAGACATTTAAAGAGGATTTTAGGCAAAATGCCTGAAAAATCATAGAAACAATAATTAAAAATATGATTTGATGGATTATCACTTTCGACCAATAGGTGGCGCAGTTACAAAACTGATGTGATGTGGTCAGAGTGAAGTTACAATGACACATACAAAGTTTGGTGTCAATATGTCAAGGCATTGCAGAGATAAAGCCTTAATTAATGCTATTAGCATCATGCCTCAACTTTGCTGCTGCGCTATACGAAAACGGTTTCGTCTATCGACACGAAATCCATAACTTTTAGTCGGCACGGTCTGGAGATGATACGATTCGATTTTGGTGAAAATCGGACAAACGGTCTAGGAGGAGTTCGAAAAAGTAGGTTTTGAATGAAAATCAAGATGGCGGACAAGAAGTTTGACCAAATAAGGAAAATTTGGTATCTATGTTCTCGGCTTGACCCAAGGAATCTATTAAGACCAGTGGCATTTACATAGGCCGATGTATTCAAAAGTTATTAGCAGTTTTGGAAATGTTGTTATAACTTTTGACCACTAGGTGGCGCTGTCTCTAAATATTTTGGGTACCTTCAGGGGATGGTGCTGATGGCACATTCTGAGTTTCGTAATATTACACCAATGCATTTGTTTAGTATAGCATTTTATTTCACAAAACTGCATTGAAGTCAATGGGAATTTCATGTTTTGTTCTATTATAGCGCCACCAAGAGGCTCAGTCCCACCATTTTTTTTATGTGTCCTCAGAGTGAGCCCCTACATATATGTGTCGATTTTGGTGCAAAAATCTCATTTTGCTTCGGAGTTATAGACATTTATATGAAAAAACACGAAAAAAATGACTGACACATGACTTTGATTGAATATTACTACCCCTAAACATCAATATTTTCGCATTTGGGCATTGGTGTATAGCTATCGACCTATGTTTCCAAACTTCTGACGGTGGTTTCGTCTCGATCGGACAAGCGGTTTCGAAGATATAGCCTAATGTTTTTTAAGCGCTAAATCACAACGCTACACAAACCGTTAGGCGAAACCTAACATGTTTGGTATCGTTGGACTCGGCAACGATTCAGGAGTCCAATGAGATGAGTTTCGTGAAAATAAGTCGATCACACCCAAAGTTATAAGCATTTGAAAAAAAAAATTCACCACTAGGTGGCGCTGTTACGAAACTTCTCACACTCCTTCAGGACATCGTGTTGATGACCCATACCAAGTTTCGTAACAATCCGTTCATGCGTTGTTAAAATACAGCATTTTAGCACAAAATTCAAAATGGCCGACAGTCAAAATGGCCGATATGGCAAAATTGGATATCAGTCGACTCGGCATGTCGTCCTGAATCTATCAAGACCAATTTTATGATTTTTGGACAAACTGTTCAGAAGTTATAAGCAAAAATAGCCATTTTTCATATCTCCGGACCAGTAGGTGGCGCTGCGCCGAAACGCAGCATGTTGCCTCAGGTCATGCTTGTAAGTACATGTACCAAGTTTGGTCTGAATACGATAAACCGTTGCGGAGATACAGCCTTACGACTGTTTTTGCAGGCGCTACGTAAAATTAGTTTGAGCGTTTATCGAAAACGGTTTGACGAATCAATTTGAATTCCATAACTTTTGGTCAGCACTACCTGAAGATGATCTGGTTCAATTTTCATGCAAATCGGACAAACCGTCTAGGACGAGTTCGAAAAAGTAGGTTTTACAAAAAATTCAAAATGGCGGACATATTTTTATGACGCAAAATGACGTCATAGGGTGCAATCGAATTGCCATGAGCTCAGGAATCAGAAGAAAAAAGAATTTTGTTGATTGGCCTTACGGTTCAAAAGTTATTAGCAAAATAAAAGTGAAACTTTGGACAGTTGGTGGCGCTAGAGGGAATGACTTAGACACACCAAAATTGGTGAATTTAATGTTGGGACTGTCCTCTATCAGAATGTCAAACCAAAACAACTTTCCCGCAATCGGTTCTATGGGCTGCCATAGACTCCCAGAGCGGAAGAATAATAATAATAATAAATATAGCTGCAAGCAGCAATTACCGGGGCCAAGCAGAATCAGACGACAAGACATGCCGACAAGTCTGAAAGTGTCAGACCAACTGCAACAATGAGCAATTAAAGACATTTAAAGAGGATTTTAGACGAAATGGCTGAAAAATCATATAAAAAGTCATTTAAAATATGATTTAATGGATTATCACTTTCGACCAATAGGTGGCGCAGTTACAAAAGTGATGTGATGTGGTCAGAGTGAAGTGACAATGTCACATACAAAGTTTGGTGTCAATATGTCAAGGCATTGCAGAGATAAAGCCTGAATAGTGCTTTTAGCATCATGCCTCAACTTTGCTGCTACGCTATACGAAAATGGTTTCGTCTATCGACACGAAATCCATAACTTTTAGTCGGCACAGTCTGGAGATGATACGATTCGATTTTGGTGAAAATCGGACAAACGGTCTAGGAGGAGTTCGAAAAAGTAGGTTTTGAATGAAAATCAAGATGGCGGACAGGAAGTTTGGCCAAATAAGGAAAACTTGGTATCTATGTTCTCGGCTTGACCCAAGGAATCTATTAAGACCCGTGGCATTTCAATAGCCAGATTTATTCAAAAGTTATTAGCCTTTTTGGAAATTTTGTTATAACTTTTGACCACTAGGTGGCGCTGTCTTGAAATATTTTGGTTGCCTTCAGGGGATGGTGCTGATGACACAATCTGAGTTTCGTAATATTACACCAATGCATTTGTTTAGTATAGCATTTTATTTCACAAAACTGTATTGAAGTCAATGGGAATTTCATATTTTGTTCAATTATAGCGCCACCAAGAGGCTCAGTCCCACAATTTTTTTTACGTGTCCTCAGAGTGAGCCCATACATATGTGTGTCAATTTTGGTGAAAATATCTCAATTCGCTTCGGAGTTATAGACATTTATATGAAAAAACACGAAAAAAATGACTGACACATGACTTTGATTGGAAATTAGTACCCCTAAACATCAATATTTTCGCATTTGGGCATTGGCGTATAGCTATCGACCTATGTTTCCAAACTTCTGACGGTGGTTTCGTCTCGATCGGACTAGCGGTTTCAAAGATATAGCCAAATGTTTTTTAAGCGCTAAATTACAACGCTACACAGACCGTAAGGCGAAACCTAGCATGTTTGGTATCGTAGGACTCGGCAACGATTCAGGAGTCTAAAAAGATGAGTTTCGTGAAAATAAGTCGACCACACCCAAAGTTATAAGCATTTGAAAAAAAAAATTCACCACTAGGTGGCGCTGTTTCGAAACTTCTCAGGCTCATTCAGGGCATTGTGCTGATGACCCATACCACATTTCGTAACAATCCGTTCATGCGTTCATAAAATACAGAATTTTAGCACAAAATTCAAAATGGCCGACAGCCAAAATGACCGATATGGTCAAATTGGATATCAGTCGACTCGGCATGTTGCCCTGAATCTAACGAGACCAATTGTATGATTTTTGGACAAACTGTTCAGAAGTTATAAGCAAAAATAGCCATTTTTCATATCTCCGGACCAGTAGGTGGCGCTGCGCCGAAACACAGCATGTAGCCTCAGGTCATGCTTGTGAGTACAAGTACCAAGTTTGGTCTGAATACGATAAACCATTGCGGAGATACGGCCTTACGACTGTTTTTGCTAGCGCTACGTAAAATGTATTTGTGCGTTTATTGAAAACGGTTTGACGAATCCATTTGAATTCCATAACTTTTTGTCAGCACTACCTGAAGATGATCTGGTTCAATTTTCGTGCAAATCGGACAAACCGTCTAGGACGAGTTCGAAAAAGTAGCTTTTTTTGAAAATTCAAGATGGCGGCCATATTTTTATGACGGCAAATGACGTCATAGGGTGCAATCGAATCGCCATGAGCTCAGGAATCAGAGGAAAAAAGAATTTCGCTGATTGGCCTTACGGTTCAAAAGTTATTAGCAAAATAAAAGTGAAACTTTGGACAGGTGGTGGCGCTAGAGGGAATGACTTAGAAACACCAAAATTGGTGTATTTAATGTTGAGACGGTCCTCTATCAGAATGTCAAACCAAAACAACTTTCCCGCAATCGGTTCTATGGGCTGCCATAGACTCCCATGGCGGAAGAATAATAATAATAATAATAATAATAAATATAGCTGCAAGCAGCAATTACCGGGGCCAAGCAGAATAAGACGACAAGACATGCCAACATGTCTGAAAGTGTCAGACCAACTGCAACAATGAGCAATTAAAGACATTTAAAGAGGATTTTAGGCGAAATGGCTGAAAAATCATGTAAAAAGTGATTCAAAATATGATTTAATGGATTGTCACTTTTGACCAAAAGGTGGCGCTGTTACGAAATTGATGTGGTGTGGTCAGAGTAAGGAGACAGTGACACATACAAAGTTTTGTGTCAATATGTCGAGGCATTGCAGATATAAAGCCTGAATAGTCATTTTGGCATCATGCCTCAACTTTGCTGCTGTGCTATACGAAAACGGTTTCATCAATCGACACGAAATCCATAACTTTTTGTCGGCACAGTCTGGAGATGATACGATTCGATTTTGGTGAAAATCGGACAAACGGTCTAGGAGGAGTTCGAAAAAGTAGGTTTTGAATGAAAATCAAGATGGCGGACAGGAAGTTTGGCCAAATAAGGAAAACTTGGTATCTATGTTCTCGGCTTGACCCAAGGAATCTATTAAGACCCGTGGCATTTCAATAGCCAGATTTATTCAAAAGTTATTAGCCTTTTTGGAAATTTTGTTATAACTTTTGACCACTAGGTGGCGCTGTCTTGAAATATTTTGGTTGCCTTCAGGGGATGGTGCTGATGACACAATCTGAGTTTCGTAATATTACACCAATGCATTTGTTTAGTATAGCATTTTATTTCACAAAACTGTATTGAAGTCAATGGGAATTTCATATTTTGTTCAATTATAGCGCCACCAAGAGGCTCAGTCCCACAATTTTTTTTACGTGTCCTCAGAGTGAGCCCATACATATGTGTGTCAATTTTGGTGAAAATATCTCAATTCGCTTCGGAGTTATAGACATTTATATGAAAAAACACGAAAAAAATGACTGACACATGACTTTGATTGGAAATTAGTACCCCTAAACATCAATATTTTCGCATTTGGGCATTGGCGTATAGCTATCAACCTATGTTTCCAAACTTCTGACGGTGGTTTCGTCTCGATCGGACTAGCGGTTTCAAAGATATAGCCAAATGTTTTTTAAGCGCTAAATCACAACGTTACACAAACCGTAAGGCAAAACCTAGCATGTTTGGTATCGTAGGACTCGGCAACGATTCAGGAGTCTAAAAAGATGAGTTTCGTGAAAATAAGTCGACCACACCCAAAGTTATAAGCATTTGAAAAAAAAAATTCACCACTAGGTGGCGCTGTTTCGAAACTTCTCAGGCTCATTCAGGGCATTGTGCTGATGACCCATACCACGTTTCGTAACAATCCGTTCATGCGTTCATAAAATACAGAATTTTAGCACAAAATTCAAAATGGCCGACAGCCAAAATGACCGATATGGTCAAATTGGATATCAGTCGACTCGGCATGTTGCCCTGAATCTAACGAGACCAATTGTATGATTTTTGGACAAACTGTTCAGAAGTTATAAGCAAAAATAGCCATTTTTCATATCTCCGGACCAGTAGGTGGCGCTGCGCCGAAACACAGCATGTAGCCTCAGGTCATGCTTGTGAGTACAAGTACCAAGTTTGGTCTGAATACGATAAACCGTTGCGGAGATACGGCCTTACGACTGTTTTTGCTAGCGCTACGTAAAATGTATTTGTGCGTTTATCGAAAACGGTTTGACGAATCCATTTGAATTCCATAACTTTTTGTCAGCACTACCTGAAGATGATCTGGTTCAATTTTCGTGCAAATCGGACAAACCGTCTAGGACGAGTTCGAAAAAGTAGCTTTTTTTGAAAATTCAAGATGGCGGCCATATTTTTATGACGGAAAATGACGTCATAGGGTGCAATCGAATCGCCATGAGCTCAGGAATCAGAGAAAAAAAGAATTTCGCTGATTGGCCTTACGGTTCCGGGGCCAAGCAAAATATGAAATTCCCATTGACTTCAATACAGTTTTGTGAAATAAAATGCTATACTAAACAAATGCATTGGTGTAATATTACAAAACTCAGATTGTGTCATCAGCACCATCCCCTGAAGGCAACCAAAATATTTCAAGACAGCGCCACCTAGTGGTCAAAAGTTATAACAAAATTTCCTTAGTCCCAACATTAAATACACCAATTTTGGTGTTTCTAAGTCATTCCCTCTAGCGCCACCACCTGTCCAAAGTTTCACTTTTATTTTGCTAATAACTTTTGAAATGTAAGGCCAATCAACAAAATTATTTTTTCCTCTGATTCCTGAGCTCATGCCGATTCGATTGCATCCTATGACTTCATTTTCCGTAGTAAAATAGGGCCGCCATTTTGAATCATTCGAGAAACCTACTTTTTCGAACTCGTCCTAGACGGTTTGTCCGATTTGCACGAAAATTGAACCAGATCATCTTCAGGCAGTGCTGACAAAAAGTTATGGAATTCAAATTGATTCGTCAAACCGTTTTCGATAAACGCACAAACAAATTTTACGTAGCGCTTGCAAAAACAGTCGTAAGGCTGTATAAATATGAATACTTGCTTGGCCCCGGTAATTGCTGCTTGCAGCTATATTTATTATTATTATTCTTCCGCCATGGGAGTCTATGGCAGCCCATAGAACCGATTGCGGGAAAGTTGTTTTGGTTTGACATTCTGATAGAGGACCGTCTCAACATTAAATACACCAATTTTGGTGTTTCTAAGTCATTCCCTCTAGCGCCACCACCTGTCCAAAGTTTCACTTTTATTTTGCTAATAACTTTTGAACCGTAAGGCCAATCAGCGAAATTCTTTTTTCCTCTGATTCCTGAGCTCATGGCGATTCGATTGCACCCTATGACGTCATTTGCCGTCATAAAAATATGGCCGCCATCTTGAATTTTCAAAAAAAGCTACTTTTTCGAACTCGTCCTAGACGGTTTGTCCGATTTGCACGAAAATTGAATGAATGTCAAACCAAATCAATGTCAAACCAAAACAACTTTCCCGCAATCGGTTCTATGGGCTGCCATAGACTCCCATGGCGGAAGAATAATAATAATAATAATAATAATAATAATAAGAAACGGAACAGATACAATAGGTGCCTCCGCACCTTCGGTGCTTGGCCCCTAAATATAGCTGCAAGCAGCAATTACCGGGGCCAAGCAGAATAAGACGACAAGACATGCCAACATGTCTGAAAGTGTCAGACCAACTGCGGCAATGAGCAATTAAAGACATTAAAGAGGATTTTAGGCAAAATGCCTGAAAAATCATAGAAACAGTAAATAAAAATATGATTTAATGGATTATCACTTTTGACCAATAGGTGGCGCAGTTACAAAACTGATGTGATGTGGTCAGAGTGAAGTGACAATGACACATACAAAGTTTGGTGTCAATATGACAAGGCATTTCAGAGATAAAGCCTGAATAATGCTTTTAGCATCATGCCTCAACTTTGCTGCTGCGCTATACGAAAACGGTTTCGTCAATCGACACGAAATCCATAGCTTTTAGTCGGCACAGTCTGGAGATGATATGATTCGATTTTGGTGAAAATCGGACAAACGGTGTGGGAGGAGTTCGAAAAAGTAGATTGTGAATGAAAATAGCATTTTATTTCACAAAACTGTATTGAAGTCAATGGGAATTTAATGTTTTGTTCTGTTATAGCGCCACCAAGAGGCTAAGTCCCACAATTTTTTTTACGTGTCCTCAGAGTGAGCCCATGCATATGTGTGTCAGTTTTGGTGAAAATATCTCAATTCGCTTTAGAGTTATAGACATTTATATGAAAAAACATGTAAAAAATGACTGACACATGACTTTGTTTGAATTTTACTACCCCTAAACATCAATATTTTCACATTTGGGCATTGGCGTATAGCTATCGACCTATGTTTCCAAACTTCTGACGGAGGTTTCGTCTCGATCGGACAATCGGTTTCGAAGATATAGCCAAATGTTTTTTAAGCGCTAAATCACAACGCTACACAAACCGTAAGGCGAAACCTAGCATGTTTGGTATCGTAGGACTCGGCAAGGTTTCAGGAGACTAATTAGACTAGTCTCGTGAAAATAAGTCGACCACACCCAAAGTTATAAGCGTTTGAAAAAAAAAATTCACCACTAGGTGGCGCTGTTTCGAAACTTCTCAGGCTCATTCAGGGCATTGTGCTGATGACCCATACCACGTTTCGTAACAATCCGTTCATGCGTTCATAAAATACAGAATTTTAGCACAAAATTCAAAATGGCCGACAGCCAAAATGACCGATATGGTAAAATTGGATATCAGTCAACTCGGCATGTTGCCCTGAATCTAACGAGACCAATTTTATGATTTTTGGACAAACTGTTCAGAAGTTATAAGCAAAAATAGCCATTTTTCATATCTCCGGACCAGTAGGTGGCGCTGCGCCGAAACACAGCATGTAGCCTCAGGTCATGCTTGTGAGTACAAGTACCAAGTTTGGTCTGAATACGATAAACCGTTGCGGAGATACGGCCTTACGACTGATTTTGCTAGCGCTATGTAAAATGTATTCGTGCGTTTATCGAAAACGGTTTGACGAATCAATTTGAATTCCATAACTTTTTGTCAGCACTACCTGAAGATGATCTGGTTCAATTTTCGTGCAAATCGGACAAACCGTCTAGGACGAGTTTGAAAAAGTAGCTTTTTTTGAACATTCAAGATGGCGGCCATATTTTTATGACGGAAAATGACGTCATAGGGTGCAATCGAATCGCCATGAGCTCAGGAATCAGAGGGAAAAATAATTTTGTTGATTGGCCTTACGGTTCAAAAGTTATTAGCAAAGTAAAAGTGAAACTTTGGACAGGTGGTGGCGCTACAGGGAATGACTTAGAAACACCAAAATTGGTGTATTTAATGTTGGGACTGTCCTCTATCAGAATGTCAAACCAAAACAACTTTCCCGCAATCGGTTCTATGGGCTGCCATAGACTCCAAGAGCGGAAGAAGAAGAAGAAGAATAATAATAAGAACGGGAACAGATACAATAGGTGCCTCCGCACCTTCGGTGCTTGGCCCCTAAATATAGCTGCAAGCAGCAATTACCGGGGCCAAGCAGAATAAGACGACAAGACATGCCAACATGTCTGAAAGTGTCAGACCAACTGCAACAATGAGCAATTAAAGACATTTAAAGAGGATTTTAGGCGAAATGGCTGAAAAATCATGTAAAAAGTGATTCAAAATATGATTTAATGGATTGTCACTTTTGGCCAAAAGGTGGCGCTGTTACGAAATTGATGTGGTGTGGTCAGAGTAAGGAGACAGTGACACATACAAAGTTTTGTGTCAATATGTCGAGGCATTGCAGATATAAAGCCTGAATAGTCATTTTGGCATCATGCCTCAACTTTGCTGCTGTGCTATACAAAAACGGTTTCATCAATCGACACGAAATCCATAACTTTTTGTCGGCACAGTCTGGAGATGATACGATTCGATTTTGGTGAAAATCGGACAAACGGTCTAGGAGGAGTTAGAAAAAGTAGGTTTTGAATGAAAATCAAGATGGCGGACAGGAAGTTTGGCCAAATAAGGAAAACTTGGTATCTATGTTCTCGGCTTGACCCAAGGAATCTATTAAGACCCGTGGCATTTCAATAGCCAGATTTATTCAAAAGTTATTAGCCTTTTTGGAAATTTTGTTATAACTTTTGACCACTAGGTGGCGCTGTCTTGAAATATTTTGGTTGCCTTCAGGGGATGGTGCTGATGACACAATCTGAGTTTCGTAATATTACACCAATGCATTTGTTTAGTATAGCATTTTATTTCACAAAACTGTATTGAAGTCAATGGGAATTTCATATTTTGTTCAATTATAGCGCCACCAAGAGGCTCAGTCCCACAATTTTTTTTACGTGTCCTCAGAGTGAGCCCATACATATGTGTGTCAATTTTGGTGAAAATATCTCAATTCGCTTCGGAGTTATAGACATTTATATGAAAAAACACGAAAAAAATGACTGACACATGACTTTGATTGGAAATTAGTACCCCTAAACATCAATATTTTCGCATTTGGGCATTGGCGTATAGCTATCGACCTATGTTTCCAAACTTCTGACGGTGGTTTCGTCTCGATCGGACTAGCGGTTTCAAAGATATAGCCAAATGTTTTTTAAGCGCTAAATCACAACGCTACACAAACCGTAAGGTGAAACCTAGCATGTTTGGTATCGTAGGACTCGGCAACGATTCAGGAGTCTAAAAAGATGAGTTTCGTGAAAATAAGTCGACCACACCCAAAGTTATAAGCATTTGAAAAAAAAAATTCATCACTAGGTGGCGCTGTTTCGAAACTTCTCAGGCTCATTCAGGGCATTGTGCTGATGACCCATACCACGTTTCGTAACAATCCGTTCATGCGTTCATAAAATACAGAATTTTAGCACAAAATTCAAAATGGCCGACAGCCAAAATGACCGATATGGTCAAATTGGATATCAGTCGACTCGGCATGTTGCCCTGAATCTAACGAGACCAATTTTATGATTTTTGGACAAACTGTTCAGAAGTTATAAGCAAAAATAGCCATTTTTCATATCTCCGGACCAGTAGGTGGCGCTGCGCCGAAACACAGCATGTAGCCTCAGGTCATGCTTGTGAGTACAAGTACCAAGTTTGGTCTGAATACGATAAACCGTTGCGGAGATACGGCCTTACGACTGTTTTTGCTAGCGCTACGTAAAATGTATTTGTGCGTTTATTGAAAACGGTTTGACGAATCCATTTGAATTCCATAACTTTTTGTCAGCACTACCTGAAGATGATCTGGTTCAATTTTCGTGCAAATCGGACAAACCGTCTAGGACGAGTTCGAAAAAGTAGCTTTTTTTGAAAATTCAAGATGGCGGCCATATTTTTATGACGGCAAATGACGTCATAGGGTGCAATCGAATCGCCATGAGCTCAGGAATCAGAGGAAAAAAGAATTTCGCTGATTGGCCTTACGGTTCAAAAGTTATTAGCAAAATAAAAGTGAAACTTTGGACAGGTGGTGGCGCTAGAGGGAATGACTTAGAAACACCAAAATTGGTGTATTTAATGTTGAGACGGTCCTCTATCAGAATGTCAAACCAAAACAACTTTCCCGCAATCGGTTCTATGGGCTGCCATAGACTCCCATGGCGGAAGAATAATAATAATAATAATAATAAATATAGCTGCAAGCAGCAATTACCGGGGCCAAGCAGAATAAGACGACAAGACATGCCAACATGTCTGAAAGTGTCAGACCAACTGCAACAATGAGCAATTAAAGACATTTAAAGAGGATTTTAGGCGAAATGGCTGAAAAATCATGTAAAAAGTGATTCAAAATATGATTTAATGGATTGTCACTTTTGACCAAAAGGTGGCGCTGTTACGAAATTGATGTGGTGTGGTCAGAGTAAGGAGACAGTGACACATACAAAGTTTTGTGTCAATATGTCGAGGCATTGCAGATATAAAGCCTGAATAGTCATTTTGGCATCATGCCTCAACTTTGCTGCTGTGCTATACGAAAACGGTTTCATCAATCGACACGAAATCCATAACTTTTTGTCGGCACAGTCTGGAGATGATACGATTCGATTTTGGTGAAAATCGGACAAACGGTCTAGGAGGAGTTCGAAAAAGTAGGTTTTGAATGAAAATCAAGATGGCGGACAGGAAGTTTGGCCAAATAAGGAAAACTTGGTATCTATGTTCTCGGCTTGACCCAAGGAATCTATTAAGACCAGTGGCATTTCAATAGCCAGATGTATTCAAAAGTTATTAGCCTTTTTGGAAATTTTGTTATAACTTTTGACCACTAGGTGGCGCTGTCTTGAAATATTTTGGTTGCCTTCAGGGGATGGTGCTGATGACACAATCTGAGTTTCGTAATATTACACCAATGCATTTGTTTAGTATAGCATTTTATTTCACAAAACTGTATTGAAGTCAATGGGAATTTCATATTTTGTTCAATTATAGCGCCACCAAGAGGCTCAGTCCCACAATTTTTTTTACGTGTCCTCAGAGTGAGCCCATACATATGTGTGTCAATTTTGGCGAAAATATCTCAATTCGCTTCGGAGTTATAGACATTTATATGAAAAAACACGAAAAAAATGACTGACACATGACTTTGATTGGAAATTAGTACCCCTAAACATCAATATTTTCGCATTTGGGCATTGGCGTATAGCTATCGACCTATGTTTCCAAACTTCTGACGGTGGTTTCGTCTCGATCGGACTAGCGGTTTCAAAGATATAGCCAAATGTTTTTTAAGCGCTAAATCACAACGCTACACAAACCGTAAGGCGAAACCTAGCATGTTTGGTATCGTAGGACTCGGCAACGATTCAGGAGTCTACAAAGATGAGTTTCGTGAAAATAAGTCGACCACACCCAAAGTTATAAGCATTTGAAAAAAAAAATTCACCACTAGGTGGCGCTGTTTCGAAACTTCTCAGGCTCATTCAGGGCATCGTGCTGATGACCCATACCACGTTTCGTAACAATCCGTTCATGCGTTCATAAAATACAGAATTTTAGCACAAAATTCAAAATGGCCGACAGCCAAAATGACCGATATGGCAAAATTGGATATCAGTCGACTCGGCATGTTGCTCTGAATCTAACGAGACCAATTGTATGATTTTTGGACAAACTGTTCAGAAGTTATAAGCAAAAATAGCCATTTTTCATATCTCCGGACCAGTAGGTGGCGCTGCGCCGAAACACAGCATGTAGCCTCAGGTCATGCTTGTGAGTACAAGTACCAAGTTTGGTCTGAATACGATAAACCGTTGCGGAGATACGGCCTTACGACTGTTTTTGCTAGCGCTACGTAAAATGTATTCGTGCGTTTATCGAAAACGGTTTGACGAATCCATTTGAATTCCATAACTTTTTGTCAGCACTACCTGAAGATGATCTGGTTCAATTTTCGTGCAAATCGGACAAACCGTCTAGGACGAGTTCGAAAAAGTAGCTTTTTTTGAAAATTCAAGATGGTGGCCATATTTGTATGACGGCAAATGACGTCATAGGGTGCAATCGAATCGCCATGAGCTCAGGAATCAGAGGAAAAAAGAATTTCGCTGATTGGCCTTACGGTTCAAAAGTTATTAGCAAAATAAAAGTGAAACTTTGGACAGGTGGTGGCGCTAGAGGGAATGACTTAGAAACACCAAAATTGGTGTATTTAATGTTGAGACGGTCCTCTATCAGAATGTCAAACCAAAACAACTTTCCCGCAATCGGTTCTATGGGCTGCCATAGACTCCCATGGCGGAAGAAGAAGAAGAAGAAGAAGAAGAAGAAGAATAATAATAAGAACGGGAACAGATACAATAGGTGCCTCCGCACCTTCGGTGCTTGGCCCCTAAATATAGCTGCAAGCAGCAATTACCGGGGCCAAGCAGAATAAGACGACAAGACATGCCGACATGTCTGAAAGTGTCAGACCAACTGCAACAATGAGCAATTAAAGACATTTAAAGAGGATTTTAGGCGAAATGGCTGAAAAATCATGTAAAAAGTGATTCAAAATATGATTTAATGGATTGTCACTTTTGACCAAAAGGTGGCGCTGTTACGAAATTGATGTGGTGTGGTCAGAGTAAGGAGACAGTGACACATACAAAGTTTTGTGTCAATATGTCGAGGCATTGCAGATATAAAGCCTGAATAGTCATTTTGGCATCATGCCTCAACTTTGCTGCTGTGCTATACGAAAACGGTTTCATCAATCGACACGAAATCCATAACTTTTTGTCGGCACAGTCTGGAGATGATACGATTCGATTTTGGTGAAAATCGGACAAACGGTCTAGGAGGAGTTCGAAAAAGTAGGTTTTGAATGAAAATCAAGATGGCGGACAGGAAGTTTGGCCAAATAAGGAAAACTTGGTATCTATGTTCTCGGCTTGACCCAAGGAATCTATTAAGACCAGTGGCATTTCAAAAGCCAGATTTATTCAAAAGTTATTAGCCTTTTTGGAAATTTTGTTATAACTTTTGACCACTAGGTGGCGCTGTCTTGAAATATTTTGGTTGCCTTCAGGGGATGGTGCTGATGACACAATCTGAGTTTCGTAATATTACACCAATGCATTTGTTTAGTATAGCATTTTATTTCACAAAACTGTATTGAAGTCAATGGGAATTTCATATTTTGTTCAATTATAGCGCCACCAAGAGGCTCAGTCCCACAATTTTTTTTACGTGTCCTCAGAGTGAGCCCATACATATGTGTGTCAATTTTGGTGAAAATATCTCAATTCGCTTCGGAGTTATAGACATTTATATGAAAAAACACGAAAAAATGACTGACACATGACTTTGATTGGAAATTAGTACCCCTAAACATCAATATTTTCGCATTTGGGAATTGGCGTATAGCTATCGACCTATGTTTCCAAACTTCTGACGGTGGTTTCGTCTCGATCGGACTAGCGGTTTCAAAGATATAGCCAAATGTTTTTTAAGCGCTAAATCACAACGCTACACAAACCGTAAGGCGAAACCTAGCATGTTTGGTATCGTAGGACTCGGCAACGATTCAGGAGTCTAAAAAGATGAGTTTCGTGAAAATAAGTCGACCACACCCAAAGTTATAAGCATTTGAAAAAAAAAATTCACCACTAGGTGGCGCTGTTTCGAAACTTCTCAGGCTCATTCAGGGCATCGTGCTGATGACCCATACCACGTTTCGTAACAATCCGTTCATGCGTTCATAAAATACAGAATTTTAGCACAAAATTCAAAATGGCCGACAGCCAAAATGACCGATATGGCAAAATTGGATATCAGTCGACTCGGCATGTTGCCCTGAATCTAACGAGACCAATTGTATGATTTTTGGACAAACTGTTCAGAAGTTATAAGCAAAAATAGCCATTTTTCATATCTCCGGACCAGTAGGTGGCGCTGCGCCGAAACACAGCATGTAGCCTCAGGTCATGCTTGTGAGTACAAGTACCAAGTTTGGTCTGAATACGATAAACCGTTGCGGAGATACGGCCTTACGACTGTTTTTGCTAGCGCTACGTAAAATGTATTCGTGCGTTTATCGAAAACGGTTTGACGAATCCATTTGAATTCCATAACTTTTTGTCAGCACTACCTGAAGATGATCTGGTTCAATTTTCGTGCAAATCGGACAAACCGTCTAGGACGAGTTCGAAAAAGTAGCTTTTTTTGAAAATTCAAGATGGCGGCCATATTTTTATGACGGCAAATGACGTCATAGGGTGCAATCGAATCGCCATGAGCTCAGGAATCAGAGGAAAAAAGAATTTCGCTGATTGGCCTTACGGTTCAAAAGTTATTAGCAAAATAAAAGTGAAACTTTGGACAGGTGGTGGCGCTAGAGGGAATGACTTAGAAACACCAAAATTGGTGTATTTAATGTTGAGACGGTCCTCTATCAGAATGTCAAACCAAAACAACTTTCCCGCAATCGGTTCTATGGGCTGCCATAGACTCCCATGGCGGAAGAAGAAGAAGAAGAAGAAGAAGAATAATAAATATAGCTGCAAGCAGCAATTACCGGGGCCAAGCAGAATTAGACGACAAGACATTTCGACATGTCTGAAAGTGTCAGACCAACTGCAACAATGAGCAATTAAAGACGTTTGAAGAGGATTTTAGGCAAAATGCCTGAAAAATCATAGACACAATAATTAAAAATATGATTTAATGGATTATCACTTTCGACCAATAGGTGGCGCAGTTAACAAAACTGATGTGATGTGGTCAGAGTGAAGTGACAATGACACGTACAAAGTTTGGTGTCAATATCTCAAGGCATTGCAGAGATAAAGCCTGAATAATGCTTTTAGCATCATGCCTCAACTTTGCTGCTGCGCTATACGAAAACGGTTTCGTCAATTGACACGAAATCCATAACTTTTAGTCGGCACAGTCTGGAGATGATACAATTCGATTTTGGTGAAAATCGGACAAACGGTGTGGGAGGAGTTCGAAAAAGTAGATTTTGAATGAAAATAGCATTTTATATCACAAAACTGTATTGAAGTCAATGGGAATTTCATGTTTTGTTCTATTATAGCGCCACCAAGAGGCTCAGTCCCACAATTTTTTTTACGTGTCCTCAGAGTGAGCCCATACATATGTGTGTCAGTTTTGGTGAAAATATCTCAATTTGCTTTAGAGTTATAGACATTTATATGAAAAAACACGTAAAAAATGACTGACACATGACTTTGTTTGAATTTTACTACCCCTAAACATCAATATTTTCGCATTTGGGCATTGGCGTATAGCTATCGACCTATGTTTCCAAACTTCTGACGGTGGTTTCGTCTCGATCGGACAAGCGGTTTCGAAGATATAGCCTAATGTTTTTTAAGCGCTAAATCACAACGCTACACAAACCGTAAGGCGAAACCTAGCATGTTTGGTATCGTAGGACTCGGCAAGGTTTCAGGAGTCTAATTAGATGAGTCTCGTGAAAATAAGTCGACCGCACCCAAAGTTATAAGCATTTGAAAAAAAAAATTCCCCACTAGGTGGCGCTGTTTCGAAACTTCTCACACTCCTTCAGGACATCGTGCTGATGACCCATGCCAAGTTTCGTAACAATCCGTTCATGCGTTCATAAAATACAGCATTTTAGCACATAATTCAAAATGGCCGACAGTCAAAATGGCCGATATGGTAAAATTGGATATCAGTCGACTCGGCATGTCGCCCTGAATCTAACGAGACCAATTTTATGATTTTTGGACAAACTGTTCAGAAGTTATAAGCAAAAATAGCCATTTTTCATATCTCCGGACCAGTAGGTGGCGCTGCGCCGAAACGCAGCATGTAGCCTCAGGTCATGCTTGTGATGACATGTACCAAGTTTGGTCTGAATACGATAAACCGTTGCAGAGATACAGCCTTACGACTGTTTTTGCAGGCGCTACGTAAAATTTGTTCGTGCGTTTATTGAAAACGGTTTGACGAATCAATTTGAATTCCATAACTTTTGGTCAGCACTGCCTGAAGATGATCTGGTTCAATTTTCGTGCAAATCGGACAAACCGTCTAGGACGAGTTCGAAAAAGTAGGTTTTTCGAATGAATCAAAATGGCGGCCATATTTTTATTACAGAAAATGAAGTCATAGGATGCAATCGAATCGGCATGAGCTCAGGAATCAGAGGAAAAAATAATTTTGTTGATTGGCCTTACAGTTCAAAAGTTATTAGCAAAATAAAAGTGAAACTTTGGACAGGTGGTGGCGCTAGAGGGAATGACTTAGAAACACCAAAATTGGTGTATTTAATGTTGGGACTGTGCTCTATCAGAATGTCAAACCAAAACAACTTTCCCGCAATCGGTTCTATGGGCTGCCATAGACTCCAAGAGCGGAAGAAGAAGAAGAAGAAGAAGAAGAAGAAGAATAATAATAAATATAGCTGCAAGCAGCAATTATCGGGGCCAAGCGCAAGCAGATGACAGGATATGCCAACATGGCTGAAGGTGTCAGACCAACTGCAACAATGAGCAATTAAATACATTTAGAAAGGATTTTTTTCGAAATGGCTGAAAAATCATATAAAAAGTCATTCAAAATATGATTTAATGGATTATCACTTTCGACCAATAGGTGGAGCAGTTACAAAACTGATGTGATGAGGTCAGAGTGAAGTGACAATGACACATACAAAGTTTGGTGTCAATATGTCAAGGCATTGCAGAGATAAAGCCTGAATAGTCCTTTTGGCATCATGCCTCAACTTTGCTGCTGCACTATACGAAAACGGTTTCGTCTATTGACACGAAATCCATAACTTTTAGTCAGCACAGTCTGGAGATGATACGATTCGATTTTGGTGAAAATCGGAGCAATGGTCTAGGAGGAGTTCGAAAAAGTAGGTTTTTCGGAAAATTCAAAATGGCGGAAAACTTTCCATGACGGAAAATGACGTCATAGGATGCAATCGAATCGTCTTGAGCTAAGGAATAAGAGGAAAAAAGAATTTTGTTTCTAACCCTTGTGGTTCAAAAGTTATTAGCATAAACATGAGTGCAACTTTGGACAGTTGGTGGCGCTAGAGGGAATGAGTTGGAGACTCCAAATTTGCTATGCTGATAGATCAGACTCTCCTCTGTCAGTGTGCCAAATTTCATAACATTCCCACAAGCGTAAGCGTACGTAGTAAACAGTTATTAGTATTTTTGGGAATTTAATTATAACTTTTGACCAAAAGGTGGCGCTGTCTTGTAATCTTTTGAGTACCTTCAGGGCCTTGTACTGATGACCCATACCGAGTTTCATAACGATACGTTCATGCATTCCTAAAATACAGCATTTTAGCACATAATTCAAAATGGCCGACAGCCAAAATGGCTGATCGGGGAAAATTGGATATCAGTCGACTCAGCATGCTGCCCTGAATCTAACGAGACCACTTTTATGATTTTTGGACAAACCATTCAGAAGTTATAAGCAAAAACAGCCATTTTTCATATCTCCGGACCAGTAGGTGGCGCTGCGCCGAAACGCAGCATGTAGCCTCAGGTCATGCTTGTGATGACATGTACCAAGTTTGGTCTGAATATGATAAAGTGTTGAGGAGATACTGGCTTGTGTCTATTTTTGCAAGCGCTACATAAAATTTGTTTGCGCGGTATTCGAGAACGGTTTGACGAATCAACACGAATTCCATAACTTTTTGTCAGCATGGTCTGAAGATGATCTGATTCAATTTTCGTGGAAATTGGAGAAACGGCCTAGGAGGAGTTCGAAAAAGTAGCTTTTTCGGAAAATTCGAAATGGCGGAAAAATTATTATGACGGAAAATGACGTCATATGGTGCCCTCGAATCGCCATAAGCTCAGGAATCAGAGGAAAAAATAATTTTGTTTCTAGCCCTTGTGGTTCAAAAGTTATTAGCATAAACATGAGTGAAACTTTGGACAGTTGGTGGCGCTAGAGGGAATGACTTAGACACACCAAAATTGGTGTATTTAATGTTGGGACTGTCCTCTATTAGAATGTCAAACCATTACAACTTTCCTGCGATCGGTTCTATGGGCTGCCATAGACTCCCAGTCGGAAGAAGGAAGAATAATAATAATAATAATAATAATAAGAACGCGAACGAAAACAATAGGTGCCTCCGCACCTTCGGTGCTTGGCCCCTAATAATAAATATAGCTGCAAGCAGCAATTACCGGGGCCAAGCAGAATAAGACGACAAGACATGCCAACATGTCTGAAAGTGTCAGACCAACTGCAACAATGAGCAATTAAAGACATTTAAAGAGGATTTTAGGCGAAATGGCTGAAAAATCATGTAAAAAGTGATTCAAAATATGATTTAATGGATTGTCACTTTTGACCAAAAGGTGGCGCTGTTACGAAATTGATGTGGTGTGGTCAGAGTAAGGAGACAGTGACACATACAAAGTTTTGTGTCAATATGTCGAGGCATTGCAGATATAAAGCCTGAATAGTCATTTTGGCATCATGCCTCAACTTTGCTGCTGTGCTATACAAAAACGGTTTCATCAATCGACACGAAATCCATAACTTTTTGTCGGCACAGTCTGGAGATGATACGATTCGATTTTGGTGAAAATCGGACAAACGGTCTAGGAGGAGTTAGAAAAAGTAGGTTTTGAATGAAAATCAAGATGGCGGACAGGAAGTTTGGCCAAATAAGGAAAACTTGGTATCTATGTTCTCGGCTTGACCCAAGGAATCTATTAAGACCCGTGGCATTTCAATAGCCAGATTTATTCAAAAGTTATTAGCCTTTTTGGAAATTTTGTTATAACTTTTGACCACTAGGTGGCGCTGTCTTGAAATATTTTGGTTGCCTTCAGGGGATGGTGCTGATGACACAATCTGAGTTTCGTAATATTACACCAATGCATTTGTTTAGTATAGCATTTTATTTCACAAAACTGTATTGAAGTCAATGGGAATTTCATATTTTGTTCAATTATAGCGCCACCAAGAGGCTCAGTCCCACAATTTTTTTTACGTGTCCTCAGAGTGAGCCCATACATATGTGTGTCAATTTTGGTGAAAATATCTCAATTCGCTTCGGAGTTATAGACATTTATATGAAAAAACACGAAAAAAATGACTGACACATGACTTTGATTGGAAATTAGTACCCCTAAACATCAATATTTTCGCATTTGGGCATTGGCGTATAGCTATCGACCTATGTTTCCAAACTTCTGACGGTGGTTTCGTCTCGATCGGACTAGCGGTTTCAAAGATATAGCCAAATGTTTTTTAAGCGCTAAATCACAACGCTACACAAACCGTAAGGCGAAACCTAGCATGTTTGGTATCGTAGGACTCGGCAACGATTCAGGAGTCTAAAAAGATGAGTTTCGTGAAAATAAGTCGACCACACCCAAAGTTATAAGCATTTGAAAAAAAAAATTCACCACTAGGTGGCGCTGTTTCGAAACTTCTCAGGCTCATTCAGGGCATTGTGCTGATGACCCATACCACATTTCGTAACAATCCGTTCATGCGTTCATAAAATACAGAATTTTAGCACAAAATTCAAAATGGCCGACAGCCAAAATGACCGATATGGTCAAATTGGATATCAGTCGACTCGGCATGTTGCCCTGAATCTAACGAGACCAATTGTATGATTTTTGGACAAACTGTTCAGAAGTTATAAGCAAAAATAGCCATTTTTCATATCTCCGGACCAGTAGGTGGCGCTGCGCCGAAACACAGCATGTAGCCTCAGGTCATGCTTGTGAGTACAAGTACCAAGTTTGGTCTGAATACGATAAACCGTTGCGGAGATACGGCCTTACGACTGTTTTTGCTAGCGCTACGTAAAATGTATTTGTGCGTTTATTGAAAACGGTTTGACGAATCCATTTGAATTCCATAACTTTTTGTCAGCACTACCTGAAGATGATCTGGTTCAATTTTCGTGCAAATCGGACAAACCGTCTAGGACGAGTTCGAAAAAGTAGCTTTTTTTGATAATTCAAGATGGCGGCCATATTTTTATGACGGCAAATGACGTCATAGGGTGCAATCGAATCGCCATGAGCTCAGGAATCAGAGGAAAAAAGAATTTCGCTGATTGGCCTTACGGTTCAAAAGTTATTAGCAAAATAAAAGTGAAACTTTGGACAGGTGGTGGCGCTAGAGGGAATGACTTAGAAACACCAAAATTGGTGTATTTAATGTTGAGACGGTCCTCTATCAGAATAACAAACCAAAACAACTTTCCCGCAATCGGTTCTATGGGCTGCCATAGACTCCCATGGCGGAAGAATAATAATAATAATAAATATAGCTGCAAGCAGCAATTATCGGGGCCAAGCGCAAGCAGATGACAGGATATGCCAACATGGCTGAAGGTGTCAGACCAACTGCAACAATGAGCAATTAAAGACATTTAGAGAGGATTTTAGGCGAAATGGCTGAAAAATCATATAAAAAGTAATCCAGAATATGATTTAATGGATTATCACTTTCGACCAATAGGTGGAGCAGTTACAAAACTGATGTGATGTGGTCAGAGTGAAGTGACAATGACACATACAAAGTTTGGTGTCAATATGTTAAGGCATTGCAGAGATAAAGCCTGAATAGTGCTATTAGCATCATGCCTCAACTTTGCTGCTGCGCTATACGAAAACGGTTTCGTCTATCGACACGAAATCCATAACTTTTAGTCGGCACAGTCTGGAGATGATATGATTCGATTTTGGTGAAAATCAGACAAACGGTCTAGGAGGAGTTCGAAAAAGTACGTTTTGAAGGAAAATCAAGATGGTGGACAGGAAGTTAGGCCAAATAAGGAAAGCTTGGTATCTATGTTCTCGGCGTAACCCAAGGAATCTATTAAGACCAGTGGCATTTCAATAGCCAGATTAATTCAAAAGTTATTAGCCTTTTTGTAAATTTTGTTATAACTTTTGACCACTAGGTGGCGCTGGTTCGAAACTTCTCATGCTCCTTCAGGGCATCGTGCTGATTACCCATACTGAGTTTCGTAATGATACGTTCATGCGTTCATAAAATACAGCATTTTAGCACATAATTCAAAATGGCCGACAGCCAAAATGGCTGATCTGGGAAAATTGGATATCGGTCGACTCAGCATGACGTCCTGGATCTAACGAGACCATGTTTATGATTTTTGGACAAAGCAATCAGAAGTTATAAGCAAAAACAGACATTTTTCATATCTCCGGACCAGTAGGTGGTGCTGTGCCGAAACGCAGCACGTAGCCTCAGGTCATGCTTGTGATGACATGTACCAAGTTTGGTCTGAATCGGATAAAGCGTTGCGGAGATACAGCCTTATGTCTGTTTTCGCAAGACTACGTAAAATTTGTTCGTGGTTTTGTCGAAAACGGTTTAGAGAATCAACATGAATTCCATAACTTTTTGTCGGCATGGTCTGGAGATGATCTGGTTCAATTTTCGTGAAAATCGGAGTAACGGCCTAGGAGGAGTTCGAAAAAGTTGTTTTTTCGGAAAATTCAAAATGGCGGAAAAACTTTCATGACGGAAAATGACGTCATAGGGTGCAATCGAATCTTCTTGAGCCAAGGCATCAGAGGAAAAAAGAATTTTGTTTCTAGCCCTTGTGGTTCAAAAGTTATTAGCATAAACATGAGTGCAACTTTGGACAGCTGGTGGCGCTAGAGAGAATGAATTGGAGACCCCAAATTTGCTATGCTGATAGATCAGACTCTCCTCTATCAGTGTGCCAAATTTTATAACTTTCCCGCAAGCGGTTCTATGGGCTGCCATAGACTCCCAGTCGGAAAAATGAAGAATAATAATAATAAGAACGGGAACAGATACAATAGGTGCCTACGCACCTTCGGTGCTTGGCCCCTAATAAATATAGCTGCAAGCAGCAATTATCGGGGCCAAGCGCAAGCAGATGACAGGATATGCCAACATGGCTGAAGGTGTCAGACCAACTGCAACAATGAGCAATTAAAGACATTTAGAGAGGATTTTAGGCGAAATGGCTGAAAAATCATATAAAAAGTAATTCAGAATATAATTTAATGGATTATCACTTTCGACCAATAGGTGGAGCAGTTACAAAACTGATGTGATGTGGTCAGAGTGAAGTGACAATGACATATACAAAGTTTGGTGTCAATATTTCAAGGGATTTCAGAGATAAAGCCTGAATAGTGCTTTTGGCATCATGCCTCAACTTTGCTGCTGCGCTATACGAAAACGGTTTCGTCTATCGACACGAAATCCATAACTTTTAGTCGGCACAGTCTGGAGATGATACGATTCGATTTTGGTGAAAATCGGACAAACGGTCTAGGAGGAGTTCGAAAAAGTAGGTTTTGAATGAAAATCAAGATGGCGGACAGGAAGTTTGGCCAAATAAGGAAAACTTGATATCTATGTTCTCGGCTTGACCCAGGGAATCTATTAAGACCAGTGGCATTTCAATAGCCAGATTTATTCAAAAGTTATTAGCCTTTTTGAAAATTTTGTTATAACTTTTGACCACTAGGTGGCGCTGTCTCGAAATATTTTGGGTACCTTCAGGGGATGGAGCTGATGGCACATTCTGAGTTTCGTAATATTACACCAATGCATTTGTTTAGTATAGCATTTTATTTCACAAAACTGTATTGAAGTCAATGGGAATTTCATGTTTTGTTCTGTTATAGCGCCACCAAGAGGCTCAGTCCCACAATTTTTTTTATGTGTCCTCAGAGTGAGCCCATACATATTTGTGTCAATTTTGGTGAAAATATCTCAATTCGCTTCGGAGTTATAGACATTTATATGGAAAAACACGAAAAAAATGACTGACACATGACTTTGATTGGAAATTAGTACCCCTAAACATCAATATTTTCGCATTTGGGCATTGGCGTATAGCTATCGACCTATGTTTCCAAACTTCTGACGGTGGTTTCGTCTCGATCGGACTAGCGGTTTCAAAGATATAGCCAAATGTTTTTTAAGCGCTAAATCACAACGCTACACAAACCGTAATGCAAAACCTAGCATGTTTGGTATCGTAGGACTCGGCAACGATTCAGGAGTCTAAAAAGATGAGTTTCGTGAAAATAAGTCGACCACACCCAAAGTTATAAGCATTTGAAAAAAAAAATTCACCACTAGGTGGCGCTGTTTCGAAACTTCTCAGGCTCATTCAGGGCATCGTGCTGATGACCCATACCACGTTTCGTAACAATCCGTTCATGCGTTCATAAAATACAGAATTTTAGCACAAAATTCAAAATGGCCGACAGCCAAAATGACCGATATGGCAAAATTGGATATCAGTCGACTCGGCATGCTGCCCTGAATCTAACGAGACCAATTGTATGATTTTTGGACAAACTGTTCAGAAGTTATAAGCAAAAATAGCCATTTTTCATATCTCCGGACCAGTAGGTGGCGCTGCGCCGAAACACAGCATGTAGCCTCAGGTCATGCTTGTGAGTACAAGTACCAAGTTTGGTCTGAATACGATAAACCGTTGCGGAGATACGGCCTTACGACTGTTTTTGCTAGCGCTACGTAAAATGTATTCGTGCGTTTATCGAAAACGGTTTGACGAATCCATTTGAATTCCATAACTTTTTGTCAGCACTACCTGAAGATGATCTGGTTCAATTTTCGTGCAAATCGGACAAACCGTCTAGGACGAGTTCGAAAAAGTAGCTTTTTTTGAAAATTCAAGATGGCGGCCATATTTTTATGACGGCAAATGACGTCATAGGGTGCAATCGAATCGCCATGAGCTCAGGAATCAGAGGAAAAAAGAATTTTGCTGATTGGCCTTACGGTTCAAAAGTTATTAGCAAAATAAAAGTGAAACTTTGGACAGGTGGTGGCGCTAGAGGGAATGACTTAGAAACACCAAAATTGGTGTATTTAATGTTGAGACGGTCCTCTATCAGAATGTCAAACCAAAACAACTTTCCCGCAATCGGTTCTATGGGCTGCCATAGACTCCCATGGCGGAAGAATAATAATAATAATAATAATAAATATAGCTGCAAGCAGCAATTACCGGGGCCAAGCAGAATAAGACGACAAGACATGCCGACATGTCTGAAAGTGTCAGACCAACTGCAACAATGAGCAATTAAAGACATTTAAAGAGGATTTTAGACGAAATGGCTGAAAAATCATAGAAACTAATTAAAAATATGATTTAATGGATTATCACTTTCGACAAATAGGTGGCGCAGTTACAAAACTGATGTGATGTGGTCAGAGTGAGGAGACAATGACACATACAAAGTTTGGTGTCAATATGTCAAGGCATTGCAGAGATAAAGCCTGAATAGTGCTATTAGCATCATGCCTCAAATTTGCTGCTGCGCTATACGAAAACGGTTTCGTCAATTGACACGAAATCCATAACTTTTAGTCGGCACAGTCTGGGGATGATACGATTCGATTTTGGTGAAAATCGGACAAACGGTGTGGGAGGAGTTCGAAAAAGTAGGTTTTGAATGAAAATAGCATTTTATCTCACAAAACTGTATTGAAGTCAATGGGAATTTCATGTTTTGTTCTATTATAGCGCCACCAAGAGGCTCAGTCCCACAATTTTTTTTACGTGTCCTCAGAGTGAGCCCATACATATGTGTGTCAGTTTTGGTGAAAATATCTCAATTTGCTTTAGAGTTATAAACATTTATATGAAAAAACACGTAAAAAATGACTGACACATGACTTTGTTTGAATTTTACTACCCCTAAACATCAATATTTTCGCATTTGGGCATTGGCGTATAGCTATCGACCTATGTTTCCAAACTTCTGACGGTGGTTTCGTCTCGATCGGACAAGCGGTTTCGAAGATATAGCCTAATGTTTTTTAAGCGCTAAATCACAACGCTACACAAACCGTAAGGCGAAACCTAGCATGTTTGGTATCGTAGGACTCGGCAAGGTTTCAGGAGTCTAATTAGATGAGTCTCGTGAAAATAAGTCGACCGCACCCAAAGTTATAAGCATTTGAAAAAAAAAATTCCCCACTAGGTGGCGCTGTTTCGAAACTTCTCACACTCCTTCAGGACATCGTGCTGATGACCCATGCCAAGTTTCGTAACAATCCGTTCATGCGTTCATAAAATACAGCATTTTAGCACATAATTCAAAATGGCCGACAGTCAAAATGGCCGATATGGTAAAATTGGATATCAGTCGACTCGGCATGTCGCCCTGAATCTAACGAGACCAATTTTATGATTTTTGGACAAACTGTTCAGAAGTTATAAGCAAAAATAGCCATTTTTCATATCTCCGGACCAGTAGGTGGCGCTGCGCCGAAACGCAGCATGTAGCCTCAGGTCATGCTTGTGATGACATGTACCAAGTTTGGTCTGAATACGATAAACCGTTGCAGAGATACAGCCTTACGACTGTTTTTGCAGGCGCTACGTAAAATTTGTTCGTGCGTTTATTGAAAACGGTTTGACGAATCAATTTGAATTCCATAACTTTTGGTCAGCACTGCCTGAAGATGATCTGGTTCAATTTTCGTGCAAATCGGACAAACCGTCTAGGACGAGTTCGAAAAAGTAGGTTTTTCGAATGAATCAAAATGGCGGCCATATTTTTATTACAGAAAATGAAGTCATAGGATGCAATCGAATCGGCATGAGCTCAGGAATCAGAGGAAAAAATAATTTTGTTGATTGGCCTTACAGTTCAAAAGTTATTAGCAAAATAAAAGTGAAACTTTGGACAGGTGGTGGCGCTAGAGGGAATGACTTAGAAACACCAAAATTGGTGTATTTAATGTTGGGACTGTGCTCTATCAGAATGTCAAACCAAAACAACTTTCCCGCAATCGGTTCTATGGGCTGCCATAGACTCCAAGAGCGGAAGAAGAAGAAGAAGAAGAAGAAGAAGAAGAATAATAATAAATATAGCTGCAAGCAGCAATTATCGGGGCCAAGCGCAAGCAGATGACAGGATATGCCAACATGGCTGAAGGTGTCAGACCAACTGCAACAATGAGCAATTAAAGACATTTAGAGAGGATTTTAGGCGAAATGGCTGAAAAATCATATAAAAAGTAATCCAGAATATGATTTAATGGATTATCACTTTCGACCAATAGGTGGAGCAGTTACAAAACTGATGTGATGTGGTCAGAGTGAAGTGACAATGACACATACAAAGTTTGGTGTCAATATGTTAAGGCATTGCAGAGATAAAGCCTGAATAGTGCTATTAGCATCATGCCTCAACTTTGCTGCTGCGCTATACGAAAACGGTTTCGTCTATCGACACGAAATCCATAACTTTTAGTCGGCACAGTCTGGAGATGATATGATTCGATTTTGGTGAAAATCAGACAAACGGTCTAGGAGGAGTTCGAAAAAGTACGTTTTGAAGGAAAATCAAGATGGTGGACAGGAAGTTAGGCCAAATAAGGAAAGCTTGGTATCTATGTTCTCGGCGTAACCCAAGGAATCTATTAAGACCAGTGGCATTTCAATAGCCAGATTAATTCAAAAGTTATTAGCCTTTTTGTAAATTTTGTTATAACTTTTGACCACTAGGTGGCGCTGGTTCGAAACTTCTCATGCTCCTTCAGGGCATCGTGCTGATTACCCATACTGAGTTTCGTAATGATACGTTCATGCGTTCATAAAATACAGCATTTTAGCACATAATTCAAAATGGCCGACAGCCAAAATGGCTGATCTGGGAAAATTGGATATCGGTCGACTCAGCATGACGTCCTGGATCTAACGAGACCATGTTTATGATTTTTGGACAAAGCAATCAGAAGTTATAAGCAAAAACAGACATTTTTCATATCTCCGGACCAGTAGGTGGTGCTGTGCCGAAACGCAGCACGTAGCCTCAGGTCATGCTTGTGATGACATGTACCAAGTTTGGTCTGAATCGGATAAAGCGTTGCGGAGATACAGCCTTATGTCTGTTTTCGCAAGACTACGTAAAATTTGTTCGTGGTTTTGTCGAAAACGGTTTAGAGAATCAACATGAATTCCATAACTTTTTGTCGGCATGGTCTGGAGATGATCTGGTTCAATTTTCGTGAAAATCGGAGTAACGGCCTAGGAGGAGTTCGAAAAAGTTGTTTTTTCGGAAAATTCAAAATGGCGGAAAAACTTTCATGACGGAAAATGACGTCATAGGGTGCAATCGAATCTTCTTGAGCCAAGGCATCAGAGGAAAAAAGAATTTTGTTTCTAGCCCTTGTGGTTCAAAAGTTATTAGCATAAACATGAGTGCAACTTTGGACAGCTGGTGGCGCTAGAGAGAATGAATTGGAGACTCCAAATTTGCTATGCTGATAGATCAGACTCTCCTCTATCAGTGTGCCAAATTTTATAACTTTCCCGCAAGCGGTTCTATGGGCTGCCATAGACTCCCAGTCGGAAAAATGAAGAATAATAATAATAAGAACGGGAACAGATACAATAGGTGCCTACGCACCTTCGGTGCTTGGCCCCTAATAAGAACGCGAACGGATACAATAGGTGCCTCCGCACCTTCGGTGCTTGGCCCCTAATAATAATAATAATAATAAGAAACGGAACAGATACAATAGGTGCCTCCGCACCTTCGGTGCTTGGCCCCTAATAATAATAATAATAATAAGAAACGGAACAGATACAATAGGTGCCTCCGCACCTTCGGTGCTTGGCCCCTAATAATAATAATAATAAGAAACGGAACAGATACAATAGGTGCCTCCGCACCTTCGGTGCTTGGCCCCTAATAATAATAATATTATCTGCTCAGATGAGACATGTTACATGCATCCTCATAATGCGATTATAATGGGATTTTGGCGATATTGCGATTAAACTTTACTGTACCTCATGTAAACGCAATACTTCGATCAAACTAAAGCGATTAAGCTCATAATCGTAGTAACCATATTCGCATTAAACTATGTGGCATACACCGATTTTAAATCGCAATAAACAGGCATGCAAACACTTTAATCGCATTATTACCGCTCTGACCAAAGTGCGCGTGTGCTCTGACGTACACAGATGCCGTGTGTTCTTCACACAACTTCATGCATGAACTCTGAGACATTATTCTGAAGTTTTCTCTTCTCCAAATCGCTAAACTCTGTCAACACTTGAAGCGTAGGCAAACCCGGTATTGAGATGTTCATCACGGTGCTCAATAATATCCAGTACGCCCATTAAAATGTATTTTGAATTTGATATGAGTAGATTAAAATAATGTCCGGTAAAATGCATACTGTATGCCTATCTGAGTGTGGTATAACCATACTTATTAGAGAATAATCGTAATAATGAAAATTGCATGTAAACTGGATTGAAGAGTTCTGCTTGTGTCATCTAAACATCTTACTGTGATTAAGACCTTATTATTAGAAATTATTGCATTATTGCACATGTAAATGTAGTCATAGACATCGTTTACCTTTTAGGGCTCGCTTTAATGAAATCAGATCCATTTGCTCAGACATTCTCTTCAATATCCAATGTATCTACTTGTAGATTAGTTGCTATAGTAACAATGTAAGAGTCAGCACAATGCCAATAGACTTCCTCATACAACAACTGTTATTGAGTTGTGGAATGAGAGATGACCGACTTACTGTAAAATTCTCCTACACATGACTATCATGACATCTTACCGAACTCACAAAAAAAAAAAAAAAGCAGCAAAGGGATTTTACACATTCATGCATACTATATACTAGAAAAATGCAGATCATTCACTTGTTAAATATTCACTAAATATAAGGGAATGTTACATAATTATATAAAGGAAAAAGCAAACAAATAAGTGCACTCAGGCAGAGTGATACAAAGAAACAACATTAAATCTTGAAATATGACCTAAGACTAAACTCAAAGCAAAGGCAAAACGCAGTAACTAATCATTTGGTCAAAACTGAGTTATAATGGAAATCAGGTCTTTAAAGATGTGGTCACATGAGTGAACTTTCAGCAAAAAAGGTCCATGGTCCCCTGTCAATAGTGTAGTGATGCACAAACCACCGTTCACACAGGAGTTACTTTCAGATTAAACAGTATTCTGTTAGTTAACTAACAATTTCGTGTGACCTACTTGCGAAATCTGCGTGGTGAAATGTTGCGGCCTTACATGACATGTGTTTGACTCAACTGTTATTTTTATTATCAAACAAAACAAGAGTAAAAATAGATCAATATCAGCTCAATAATAAAAAATAATAATAAAAAAAACTTTGATTCTACTTTTTTTCCCGTTTCAATGTTGGCAAAGTTACTGCAGTTTGGCTGTTGGGCAAACTGAGACTTGATGTGCCCACTTGTATTGATTTTTAGTGTCTGTGTGAGCAAGACCACACTGTAAAAACTAAAGGTGTCTCAAATATCCTGTCGGATACTCAATGCCCTTGCCTCAAAGCTCTTTCTCCTATAGCAGGGTTACTGGTGGAGCATTGACAATCTTTGCGGTTCTTGCTGGAACTTATGGGATCCTTTAAGCACTTTGTATTCAGTTCAGAGGTTCTGGAGTCACCTTTTCATTACCATGAGACCTCGAAGTGCTTTGGGGGAAATTAGAGGAACTCGAATTCTATAAAAGAGTTATTGTAAGATCTTTTAACATTTCCTGGAAGATCTCTTATGTTAAAGCCAGCATCTGGAGGAACCCAATGGTTCTGTGAGTCCATGACAAGATTTTTATCATCCTATTATTATTACATTTACATTTAATCATTTAGCAGACGCTTTCATCCAAAGCGACTTACAAATGATGAGAGCAATAGAAGCAGTTAAACTAACAATAGGACAACAATATGTAAGTGCTGTGACCCTTCCCAGTTTAGTCTGATGCGGTATATGTTTATTTATTATTATTTTTAAACAGATATAAAGTAGAAGAGAATAGAAAAGAAAGCGGATTCAGTGTTTATATTTAAGTTTGATTCAGTATACATAGGCTTACATTTATTTAGTATATTTTAATGATTAATTTAAACCTTAAACGACAAAAACAATAAATAATAATAATAATAATAATAATAATAATAATGGTATGAAGAACAAGAAGCAGGAGGAGAAAAGTTTTATTCTGTCAATAAACTGCTGCTATTCCTCTGCTGTCATCGCTTCAGTAGCAAAGCTCAGCTGATCGTCATCAGATTTGAAAGTAACGGCTCCTCTCATCAAAGCTTCCGCTGTTTGTTCGGCTTTCCGTCACAAGGTTTGTAAACTCGCCAAAGAAATATATATACAGTCTACTCACTATATATTCAAACACATATATAAACTAAATGTATTATACATTACTACGTCTTTACAGTGTTTACCACTCGTTTATTGCACAATATGTAGTATGAGTATGAAGGTTTTAGCCGCGATGCTATATAATGAACATTATGCCACAAATGGAAATCATTGACTTATTGTCTTAGATTTTTGTAGTCATTCAATTCAACGTATTGTGCACAACTGTGTCTTCAAATTGCTGATATAACTAATTTAGCTGATTCCTGCTGTCGTCATTGGCGTTTGTTATGAATAACACAAGTGGTTAATATAATTTGGTCTGTTTTTGTTTATTCAGTACAGGTGCCCTCATTCTCTCAAATACCCTTTTAAAGCCATTTACTGGCCAATAAATATTATGTTGGGAATGGATATAATCAGCTTTGTTCTTTTGTTTCCCCAGAACAACCAGTACATTTCTAAAATAATCTGAACATTTCAGAGGCAACATTGAATTACAGTAAGTTACCTGCACCACATGCAAGTACTTTATTACTATGAACTTTCTCTGTGTGAAACTGTATTGTTTGACTGTGTACTTGTGTTTTTTAATCAGTTATTCTCTGAAAATCTTCCCTCATGCTCTCAAATCTCATTCATGTTATTTTTACATGTAAAATAATATCACAGGTTTGGCGCCAATAATGCTATGCATTTTTTCTTATACCTTAATCATTTGCATTTGAATGTAAGACATTTGAACTCTGAATTATAATTTATTAATTTATTATATATTATATAAGATATAGTAAATATATTATTATAATATCATTAATTTATATTATATGGCTTCAGAAGACTTACAACACAACCCATAACCCATGAGTTGTGGACTTTGAAATGTCACAAGGCTGAGGAAATTATTTTAATTTCACAACTATCACTTTAATAACATTACTAACAGTAAATTTTGTATTTTGCAGGGATCTCGGTAAGCTGAAATACAAGTTTGAACAAGAATAAAAATCTTTCAAGCAGCTTTCTGTTGGTCAAATCCAGCGAATTCCAGTGACCAACTTGGTCCCATAGTGAAATTTTTGACCACACATGAAACTGCAGATAGTGTGGATTCTTATGGAAATGACTGGAATTCACCAGTGAAAATTCACAGAACAACAGCTAGTTTTACTGCACCTTAACTCTGTTAAAATGGAAAATGTTTTCTGCTTGTTGTGACATAAGGAATATTGTTTCCGGGTTGAAGCCTCTACTTCTACTTCCTCTATCTTGTTTCTAGTGAGAACACAACAACCATTTATGATTACTGTTGATTCAAGCTTTTCAAAAGCCATAGTGTACATAACAGTCTCCAGCCTCACGGCAACCCAGACTTCAATATTTTACGATTCAAAATAGCTGAATAACTAACCATCTGAGATTTCGGTATAGAGATAAAAGTTAGGATCATAATTTTCAGGAATATTACAGCACAATGAGTGTATATTAGCACTGTTTGTTGTTTGTTTTGGGCATCTGATAGAGCTTTTGGACTTGGAAACAGTGATGTCAGACTTAACAAGCTTAACAAAACTTAACAAGTTAATTAGGGTAGTCAATTTTTTATTTTTTTTTACATTGATTTATTACATGGAACATATGCGTTTCCATGCATTTTGTTGAGATGTCTTTTCTTGTATAGCCCATTGTATATACATGGTTGATTATGCATGTTGCTTATGTATTATACTATTTTTTGTGTATTCTATTCATTGATATTAATCTATTACTAGCTTTTTTTTTTTGGTATGTATTATGTATTAAAATGGATCTAAAATGTGTAATAAACAATTCTTATTTTGTATTTGGTTCAGTTTGTTTATTATAATAGAAGTTAATGGTAACCATAGTAACAACATGAAATTAATAAAAAATTAAATTCATAAAAAATTGGTTCCTGGAGGCACAAAAAACGGTTCCACACAGTGCCTAATATAAGAGTTCCTCAGGAAACCTGTGTGGTTCCTCAGAGAAGGAAAGGGTGCCTAGAGGATCTACAGACGGTTCCACCGGTGTGGCAAAGTGAAGAACCCCAAAAGGTTCCTCCAGGCACCTTTTATTTATACAGTGCACACTCTTCTTTTAAAGCCCAAAAGCACTGATTTGCTTGTTTTTTTCTTGACTCAAGTCTGTTATTCACACAGTTTGCGCATGCATCTTTTAATTCAATTAGCTTTGACTCAGCTGAGAGACATATGTTCATCTATTGGAGTGTGGCAGAGCTTCAGATATATGTGCCAGGGGAACAGACTGCACATTTGAATATTTGCGGCCACAATTCCTCCATGTTGAGCGAGGTTTCATGAGAGTGTCGAGGTGAGCGAGAAACAACAGGATCAGTCTCTTCAGCACTGTAGGGGCCTCTAATGAGCATCGTAGCGCTCGGGATGCAAAAAAAAACTCGTAATCCACTCTGAGTACAAGAAAGCATCTTTGTTTTCAGAAGTACTGTGAACAAAAACAAGTGCCATAAACATCTTCAGAGGCGTTATTTGTGAAATTCCTCCATTGGAAAATGCCAACTCTCTGATCGACTCTACCTAACTGAGAGAAGGAAGGAAGTGGAAGACCCGGATGCCACAGCAAGTCTTCCTTTTCTCCATGTCAGCTGCAGCCACTAGATGTGAGGTCTCGGTGCACTTCTTCAAGCCTTCAGCGCTCCTGAATCTGACAAGTTGTGTGACTGTTTCCTCGACATCAAACGTGCAGCGATGTGCCAGTGGTAGTGCAGGAAGGCTGTGTGAGACAGCCCAGTGAAACAAACAGCAGACAGTGCTCTTATCCCAGAAATAGACCTGCCTCTGACTGACACCTCAGAAGCATCTAATGAGTGTTAACCCATGAATATTTAATACCTTTTCTTCTTTTTTTGTCAATTTGAGCTCAAAGGGCTCTCACAGAAACAATGGGGGAAGAAGATGTTCTAATGGGACCTTTGAATCTAGGAGCCACTCTTTTGACTTTAAAAAATGGCTTGTTCATTAGGCAACTGACAAATTATCTGGCCACCGATGTGTGGTATTTGCAAAAAAGAAAAAAGAAAAAAAAAAGCATTTTTAAATTTTGCAATGCGTTTTAATCAAGGAAAATGTGCCATCCAAATTATGCAGCCGTCACAAGCTGACCTTTCACAGCTCTTGTTTTAACATTTAAATTAAACAAACATACCCCGCAGCATTCAAAAACGGCTTTTTATCACATACAGTCTGATTAACTAAAAATTGCATACTATATGCATAGAGGAAAACATTACCACAGGTGCATATGCACATATGAACTGTGTTCATACCCTTGATGAAATATTGATGAATCTGTATTATTCTAAATGAGGAAGGTACTGCAAAAAGTAATCAGCAAAATATGCATCTAAATGATCACCACAAGAAACATGTATTTTTATTGTGGCACTTAATTAATTGTGGAAGTTTTTGTTTTTTAAGAATCTTTGATGAATAGAAATTTATTCACACAAATAAGATTGATTTCCTGTCAAAAACTAGAAACAAGCCAAATAGCTTTTGAATACTCTTTGGTCCTGTGCTTCTATTCACAGGCTTAAAGCTTGAAAATTAAATTGCTTCTATAAATTATTCAAAGTAGTGAAACTATACAAAATTAAAAACAAATAAAGAGACAGTTCACCCAAAAATGAAAATTCTGTCATAATTTACTCACCCTCAAGTTGTTCCAAACCTGAATGAATTTCTGTCTTCTGCTGAACACAAAAGAATATGGGTAACCCCATATAAGATGGGGAAGAATTTAAATGACAGAATTTAAATTTTTGGGTGAACTATCCCTTTAACCATAATGTTGAAATGTTTTGCAATTGCTGAATTTGTGTTAAGGGTTCAAGTTCTAAACTGCTTCTATTTAATGGATGACATTAATAATCCATTTGTGAATAGCATGTTGTTTGTTCATAAATACATATCAAACTCACCAAGCAAAGACAAAAGCCAATTATTCCTCTGGGAAGTTTTTGAATTACTCACAGTACGATAAAACTACCATTTCATGAAATAAAGACATTGGTCGTGTTACATGTTCTGCGATTCAAGTTACTTAAATGTCCTTTGCTGTTCATGTAGGGATGCTCAACATATATGCTAGCAGTATGTAAACTAGCAGCCATTCCTTTGATATCGACTTTGATAAGAGAGCTTTATGCCTAAAAGCTTTGAATGCAGTAATTGTCTACACTCACCATGTAATCATCTGTTATGCTGACAAGCTAATTACTCGGTAAATGTCAATCAAAACCACAACAGACAGTAACAGATTAAACAGCCATGATGTTAACGTTAGCAGTCAGAAATATCTTAGGATCCTTTGTTAATTTGTGTTGTGCTGAAACTGAGTTAGCACAGCAGGAGAATATCAAGCATGATTTTTCCCCAAGTACTCTCAGAGCAAGCACCGTGTGAAACGCTGCTGTTATGCAACACGGTTGAAGTGTTCTTAAATCCCAACTTGAATTACTTTGATAAAACGAGGGATATTCAAAGAAACTATCCATGTTTTGCCAGAAAACCATATACTGACACCGCACACCTGCTCTCTGCCCTCCGATCAGACGAGGATACTTTCTCAATCTGTGTGTCTGCCGAAGTAAAGCGACTGCAGGATGAACCATGGGATTGATGTTTGGCCCATGCTACAGCAAAAGTCATTTCTGTTGCTGCTTAGATGATGAAAAGTGCGAGAAAGAGTTTATAACAGGAAGTTTGCGTGTGACACATCATCGATTCTATGATTCAGTGTACTGAATTACCTTCATGCCAGCTCGGTGGGCTTTACAAATGACATGGACTCGGAGGATACATATAACCTAAAGCCAAGACTAAAGGAAGAACAGAATGGACTTGGCTGCAGAGGAAGGAATGGATCATTTTGTCATCTTGTTTCTCTGTAAGCCATAGCCATGCTCTGTAATGAAAGAGTTGACCATTGCTCTCACCTACAGCCTCAACACTCTTTCTTAGTGCACTCAGGGGACCGGGGACAAAGAAAACTGTTGAACTGGGTAAGTATGAGTCTGTGATTCTAGGGAAACATTCATATTTATGAGTGGCTCAGCAAAGAAACGAACACTCCTTAATTCACTTCGGTCACCACCTCTCAGCATAAGCTACTTGTTTTTCAAAACCATCTGAGATGTACACTTGATTCACAACTGAATTTAATAAACGCAACATGAGAGGAACAATGTGATGGTCAAATTCAAATAATTTTTATGCACTTGGCAGACGCATTCACCTACAATGAGATGCGGTCACATTTACTTTTCAGTCAATTTTTGAAGGCGAAATACAGTAATTTCAGCAGGAATCTACGTGATCTTGAATTTCACGGGGTTGCACGACTACTGATTTCTGCTAGTCGATTTCTTAAAGAGCTTTGTCATCTTCATCATCATAAAGAGCGCAGTTCATGGTTGCATAGCAACGTCAGACGCCACGGGAGCTCAAGCACTTGTGGAAAGAAGGAGAAACGGCGCAGCCACACGTTTTGAGACATGTTGAACGGCCCCTTACAGAGTTGGCAAATTGTGATATTTTTGTCATCCTTGATGAAATACTTCCACACATCTGATGTATGGTGTCTGTTGGTGACGTTCGCCATTTTGAATTCATTTATGGTTAATGCACGCTTGAGTAGTCGATTGTTTCCAACAGCGCCGACTAGTGGTTGAAGTACTCGATCTCTCGACTACTCGACTAGTCTCTGCAAGCCCTATTAAAGTTCTGTGACTTCTGTGTGCTCTGAGATTTATACTAGGGATGTTCTGATCACAATTTTTGCAACCGATACGACTACCGATTTCTTGTCATCATGATCGGCCGTTATCGATCCTGATCATTCAAGCTTTATATATATATAAATATATATATATATAAGTGATATGTCAGCTCTCTGTTGACTTTCACTGTTAAACCCTTAAACCCTGAAGGCATTTTAATGATTTCACATCTAAGTGGCATAATTAAAAGTAATAGGTCCCATTTAATAGAAAACCTTTAAGATTTTGAAGAAAATTGATTTTGATCATGTTTGGAGGTTCTTATGTACACTGCTGAGAAAATCCCAGAAAAAGTAATGAAATTTATTGATTTATTTTGTTATTATTGATGCTTGACATGATGACTGTTAGAAAGTATATGTGACAGGTCATATCACAATCATGATATGTAGAGCGGGGCTTGATTTTGTCCCTGGGGAATTGATTGGATGTGGTTTGCTACTGCTGTGATGTCATGTGAGTGACGGGTTGTCCCACCCTCACACCAGTAAACACTTCATCAGAGAAGAGATGTCACTACAAGGGGAAGTTATTTTGATTAAAGTTTACGAGAGCACATGAATTTAAAAAATAATGATGTGCACGGATAAATCATTTATAATAAATACTGCAATATTAGATTTAGATTTCATGGTGGCTTTAAACTATACATTATAATGCCTGAATTCACTTGTAGCAATTAAAATGGTTGGATTCCGTTTTTGGCATTCTACTTTTAATTTATTTAAAGAGCAGTAGGATGAGAATTTCAATATCTGCAATCAGTTGTTGGCTATAACATGAAAATAATTAATGCTTTTCTGGCCGATGCAGATTTTTTATATCGATGTATCCCTAATGTTAATCATTTAATCTGTAATCCTGGGACTACAGATGACAAACAGCCTTTGGCGAACTCTGACACATTCAGAGTAATGTTTATTAATGTCCACTTTTCCTGTTAAATAAACTAATAAATAAAATATATAAGAACTGAGGTGGCACAAAGAATTGCTAAATGAAAGGGTTTTTACTACATCCTTCACGAGCCGCTTCGCAATGGAGTGAAAGATCAGCGCTCCTATGCAGTAACAGTCCCCACAACCACAGTCATCCCCAAAGTTATCTTTCTGCCTCCGTCTGGCAGCATGTGGCAGCGCTGGGAGGTCACGGATTAAGAAAACCCAAACAGAATTCAGTGTGATGCTGGCAAGAAACTGGGCACTCTCCCTATAGGCCCAGAAAATGGGCAGCTCATGAATATGCATGGAACCTGAGAAAATCCCTCACAGACTGAAAGGAGACTTCTCTGGAACGAGGTAGCAAAAGACAGATGGAGAAATACAGGATGCTTTACGCAACCATATATTTCCGGCGAAAGAGTCTCTACTTCTCGCACCACATCATAACAAATCGAAGGGTTTCAAGGCCATTAGTATTAATATTTGAATGTCGACGATAACTTTTGCGGTGCGTCTTTGAAGGATAAAGAAAAGTTAATCGGTAGTCAAGAACTAAATATATGGATGGCAGAGGCGTATACATCATATGGAAGAGCACAGCCCATTCGCCATAAACACAGACAATTGCCCTCCACCTCGAGCTCCTCATGAATAAATGCAAACGTTTTTATGATATGCCGTGGTATGACTTTGAGTGTCTCAATGGTATTCCAGCTCAGGTAGACATCACTCGAGCCAATTTCCTGACATCAGTTCTAGCACAATGTCACATCTTGTTACTCTCTCGTGACACTAAAAAGCTGTTAGGATATGGCAGAAATATAACACATCTTTCAACAGACCAGATGCTTCAGAGCCTTATTTTCCGAGGGTGCTTTCCTTTCGCCTTCCAGAAAAGAAACAAAAGCAAAGTAAATCTATTTGATAGAATTGGTAATTGTGTGGTACGCCTTGCAGTGTTGCTAGGAGCCAAAATGGATGGGTACCATCAACTCCTCTCTGTCATGCTGTCAGTTGTCCAAAGCCCCGGGGAGCAGGGCCTCCTACTGACTCATTTCCATAGCCGCGCTCATGCAGGTAAGGCTGGAAGGGGGAGGTAGGATGAGTGAGGTAACCAGAAACACCGGAGCTCGGCCAGTGCTCCCAGGTGGAATTAAGCAAGCCGGGCAGTTCTGCCCAAGGTAAGTGAAAAACCTGTTAGGAATCTGCATGAACAAGGTCGGCTATGGATTTGTAAATTATCCCTGCCCTAGCTGATCAACCACAGCGAGTAAATATCATACGGCAGCTTGTTCTTTCATTCTCCTTGCCTCCAGAAATGAAACAGCAAGTATTGTGCAGAGAGCGTGCACGCTCCAAACACAAATGAAGCAGTGTGAGGACTGCACTTAGCAGTTGATAATGCAACAAAGGAAGAGTTTTTTTTAGAAGAATTGACTTAAGTATTGATGCTTGCGGCAACTCTTTAAAAATACGGGAGAATGTTTTTCACTGTACACAAAATCTAGTCCAAAAGAAAAAAAAAATGCATAAAGAGAAATTGAAGGAAATGAAGCCCATTAAGATAGTTTGCATTGTGATATTTTTTTCATGACAACTGAGCAACATTTCCACAGTAAATATTACATTTTATTATAATTTTTTGTAATTCTCAAATATTAGGAAAAATCTGAAAATATTAGAAATAAAGTATTTAAATCATTTATAAATAAACAGTTACTTTTTAGTAAAAGAATATATACGCATTATATAAATTAAGTATATTTTTATTTCTATATATTTATTTAGCATAATCATAACAAGAATTTGGGAAATTGGGATTCATAAGAGGCACAGGAAAATATTTTGAATATTCTTTTATAAAAATAAAGCATTTAAATATTGTATTAAAAAACTATTTCAATTTTCAGTACAAATACTATAAACACACACCCAATATACAGTGATATATATTAGGACTGGGGAGATTTGGGATTGTAAAATTGCATTGGAAAACATTCTGAATATATTTTATGCAAATTAAAGTATTTCGAAACCCATATACTATTTAAATTAAGTATGCATTTGTATTTATATTCATTTAGCATGTGCTTCATAAAACTAATACCACAATGCACATATCATAAAATATATGTAAACATTTATAAGCTACATTCAGTTAATTTTGGCCAAGACAATAGTTAGTTTCAAGAGACTTGTCCTTACATACTTGCATTAAAATAACAATCCAAAAGCCCTTTAAAAAGAGCTAAAGATTATCACATGCTGGCTACATACACAAAACAGCTTTTACTGAAGCAGTCATTATCTCTGCTGGATAAGACGTGTGCTTAAGAACACTGTAATTCATAACTGTGGTGGTCTTACCTAAAAGCAGGATGCATCAGCAGACAGCAGGGAGGCATGAAGAAAAAAAAAAGAAAAGAAAAATATAGATTAGAGGTTATGGATGTCATTATATGATATATTAAGACTTTCATAGCACAAAGCCAGTGTGATTTTCACAGTCGCATAATGAAACACGCCGTATGTCAGAATTATTCAGTGTGGAGATTTCTTATGTATTCCAAAATTTACTAACTTTTTACTAACTTAGAGAAAACATTCTCATTATGCTAACAAAAGCATGATACAAACACTTAGTTAAACAAATAACAGCGAGACGAAGAGACGCCTGCTCGCACATCTGCGTGACCTCTGCAAAAAATGAACAGTCACGCCACGTCAGCTAAAAAAAAAATAACTCTGTCCGACTCTAATGAACTTACTGTGAACTCCCTACTTAGGCAAGACCTTTTTCCCCTCCACCCACCCCCTCTCAGTCTTAACACACACATGCTGCGGTCCAAAGCCACACACACGCTGGGTCTCTCCTCTATCAGGAGAGGCGAGAGAGTTTCCCTTCTATGTGCACAGCTGTCTGACTGAATGTTCCTCCCTAGTCGAACCGCAGGAATGAAAAGCCTTTTCATTCCATTGAACACCAAGCCCTATAAACGAGAGAACATTAGATCTGTGCGCCTGCTGTCCTGATGGGCCTCCACGGCTCATCCTGGAGCTCCTGGATACACCGCCTACAATAAAGCTGAGAGAACTTTATAGAGGAGGTCAATAACATGCATCTTTTTATGCTACGTCTATATTTGATGATGTTAGCCTTAGCAAGCATATTACTATTGCTCATACTTACGCTTAGAGATTTGAATAAACCCTTAAACCAAAGTATTAGGCTTTGATGTGTAACTCGTCCTGCTCCACTTGCGTTACAGACATGAATGAAACATCAAATTGTTCAGCTTTCTGAGGACTTTTCTAAGCTGTCACACTCATTGCATGGCAATTAATAAAACAGGCTAAAATAAAATGTCTCAAAGAGTTACAATTAATGTTTGGCAGTAGCGATGCAATAAAAAGTATAAAAAGTTAGCTATTACGGTGGTATAACTACATTTCTCAATAGCGAGGCAGTAGTTTTTAGCTACAAACATGTATTAGTTCAAACTGCAGATTACTTTTTTTAGCAATTAGCAAGCTACTTTTTCAATGTTGTTTGTAGTGCAAATAGCTACCTTATTGGAAGGGCAGCTTAACTAGTATTTTGGTAGAGCAGTCAATAGCATAGCTAGCTAAATTTGAGTAGTTTCCTCATCACATTAAAGGCATGAGGTCCACTAAGTGTTATTGTTATTGGTTATTGGGATTCAAACCAGCGCCAACCGGCAAGGGATGCTAAAGAAAGCTAAAGACCAAAATCCCTAATGTCAGTCGCTAGCGCGCATCATGAGGCCGGGGGAGTGAGGTTTATTTACACGGCACCAATTTAATTAATCCTACATGCACGCTCCGATTTGAACTAACAAAGGGCACACTAACAAAGGACACTAAAACTGCAGCCATACATCCAACAAATACATTTTTACCCCGCTTACTATGTTATTTCATATGTGATTCACACAAAGCACTGCTTATGATTCTTCCTCTCTTTTTGCACCCCCTTGACTTCTAACTTTTAGACCAAGGTAAACATGTTTGGCTAGACATGCTTGACCGTTTGCATTCCCTTGCTGAAACTTGCGAAATTCTGAAACAAAAGCAACATTAAAACTTTAAGCTTTCAACTTTTAAACCTGCATCCCCAAAGGAGCACCTCTGCTCTGAAGTGTTGTAAGCATGTGCGCTAAAACCACAATACTGTAAACAGATTACTAAAATTCACTTCACATTTCTTTTCATAAAGATGTGTCCATGGTGCTAATGCTATATGATAATGCTAATCCTTCAGGGAAAACATTCCGAGGTATTTACAAGTCCTGTAACTCAAATCCCCTGGTTTCTAGTTTGCTCATGTTGGATATTAGCCATTAGCATTATTTGGTTGAACAGCCATTTTGTTCCAAACACCCAGCTTGACCACCAAAAAGCTAGCTTATTGCTTGTCCAAGATGGTCTAATTGTCAGCTTAGGCTGTTTTAGGCTGTTCTAAAACAGTTCTTAGCAGCTTAAGCTGGATTTTCCAGCAGGCACAGCAGTATCAGTCTACTCTATTATAAAACTGTTACAAAATTACAGTATTTACAGTGCAGTGATAAATTTGGCAGTTGATTTGATATTATTGGAGATGTGTGGGATATTGGAAAGGTAATCTGAGGGGACATCAGTGAGAGATTGCTTTCCTTGAGTGTGCTGAGAGTCTGTGTGTGATTGACGCGCAGCAGGTGGAGGGGCGTCTTCTTATCAGGTGGCCTCAGGGACAGGGTCAGAGATGCAGTGCTAGTTCGATTAAGAGACAGTGTCATAACTACACGCCCAACCGTGTACTACAGATGGATTGAGGGGATCTTCAGGGAGCCCCATGTCTCAAAGTTTCATCGAACGACAAGCTCCTCCATCTGTCGTTTGCCTACTAAGGCATGTCGTCAACTCACAGAGCAACATTTGTTCTCCTGTCTGTTTGACGCAAAGTGTCCAACTGTAGATTCATCATTCTACAGGTCTGCAGCCTGTATGTATCTGATATTGGGGTTTAAACATTGCTATCTTTTATTAAAGCAATCAGCTTTTTTATATTGTTGAAAATGAAGTTTGGCAGAAAATGGTTCATGAAAAGACAGGGTTGTGTGATGAGAATGATCAAATATTTTGGTAAGATTGATTACACACCAATTCCAAATACTCTACTCTTAGTTTTGTTGCATTGGTGCTAAATGCTTCCTGATTTTAGAGAGAGCACAGCAAGCATTTTATTTAGACTAAAAGCACATGAACACACATCATACCATAATAACGATTTCCTAATTTGTAAGGAGGAACTTTACAAGACTGCCTGAATAGGAAATAGTCAGAAAAACCATCACTTAATTTGATACAAAAACGAAAGACTCTGAATGCAGCACAACGATGAATAAACATTATTGCGAATTCAAAAGCAAAAGAGAAAAGCGAGAGCGAATTCAAAGGCGATTTCAATTCCCCGCATATTGATAGTGGCTCCCTGATGCCTGCAAATTATATACAGTATAATCGTTGACATAGATCGTTGATAAGATCGCATGGGTGTTTGAATTGAGATCGCAGTCTTTTAACGATTAAGCGTGCAGCTCTAATTCAAATAGATAATTATTTACAATTATAATAATATTTCATAATATTACAGTTTTAACTGTACTGTATTCTAGATTAAAGAAATGCTGCCTTGGTGAGCATGAGAGACTTCTTTCAACATCATTAAAAAAAATCTTAACAACCCCAAACTTATGAACGGTAGTATAAATAAATATTTCTAAGATACTTCTGATGTATTCATATACTATAAAAACAAAAAAAAGTTGTGTATAGTGTTAAAACCAATTGACAATATGGTGCTGAGATTTACAGTGACTTTCTCTGGCTTCAGTTTAAAGTGCTAAATCTGAGTTAACTCATAAAAAGATCAAACAGTTCAACTCTCTACATGTTTCTGATATTTGTTCAATGTCCAGCTTCAAACTACTTTTATAGTGTCAAGGGCTATTAAAAGTGAACACAGGGAGCTCATTTCTCAATTTTTATGTTACCATACACGTTCAAAGCAAATAACCTCAAATAAATCGCATCTGCTTTGAAAACAGCCATGCGAGATGCTTCTGGAGAAAGACTTAGAAGAAATCTTTGTGCATATGAGATTCTGGTGCTGGTAATCAGACAATAGTGCCTGTTTCAAAGAGGTTCTGTGAAGAAAGGACTTGATGCCTCCAGCTCAGAGGACCAGTATATAAGAGTTTGTTCACCCACCACTCCACTTCATAAGAGATATAGTACTTCGCTAGATATAGTACTGCCATTGACTGTTTTGTAATATATTACATAGGAATGTTGGCTGTGATATGTAACTAAATCATTTCATAATCTCACTCAAGACCACATGGTTAGACAAATAAACTAGAAATCGCAAGAATGTGTATTGATGCGATCTGCGGTGGAGGCTGAACACTGTGGTGGCACATGTTGGATTCATCAGCTGTGTGTTTTTTTTTGTTTTGTTTTTTTGCTTCCAGTTTGTTATACTCATTTTCTCAAAGATTTCATTTTTCTGTTCTTCAGACTACACAGGCAGTTCAAAGACATCCCTTCCAATTCCGCAAATGCTCTCAATTATGAGCAGCCTCTCCAGTAACCACTAAACAGACACAAGACAAGCCTTCCCCTTTCATTTCAATCTAATAATAATTTCAGAGACATTTCAACACTGTTCAATGGTTAAAAAAAAGAGCGTGCTTGCAAAAGAGTGACCCATAATTTAGCTGCCAGTGAAATGTAAGAGAAGTGCACAGCGTTTGCTGATGATATCAGCTTCTCCGACTCGATTGAGCTGCGGCAGTAAGTGAGATGTTTGATAACATCATGTTCTTAGCCAGAATTGTGAAACTGCAATAAGTGGAACACCAAGAACGAAATTACAAGATGATTGTGTCAACAGATCTCAGTCTTAAACAATTTGCACACACGGGTGTTGGGATAACAAAAAGAAAATAATCTACAATGTCAGATCCACATTAATGTTGTCTTAGGTCAAGTGCTTTTTTGCCTTCACAGTGCAATTCTGAGAAATAAAGTCACAATTGCATGAAAAAAGTCACAATTGTGAGTTATAAAGTCTAATTCTGAGGAAAAAAAAGTCAGCTCACAATTCTGAAATTTTCTCGCATTTCCGAGTTTATATCTCCACACAGTAATTCAAATTGCGAGTTTATATCTCACAATTCAAAGAAAAAGACAATTACATTTTTTATTTTTTATTCAGTGCTGAAAAAAAAGATTCCATAGTTTCCAAAATTGGTAATAAATGAGACATTTTACTTGAGCACAAAATCGTCATATTAGAAATTATTTCTGAAGGATCATGTGACAATTAAGTCTGGAGTAATGATGCTGAATATACAGGAATAAATTACATTTTGAAATATACTAAAATAGAAAAAGCTTATTTTAAATAGTAAAAATAATTCTCAATATTATTGTTTTTACTTTATTTTTGATCAAATAAATGTAACCTTGGTGAGCAAAAGAGACACATTAAAATTTAAAACATTAAAAAAAATCTTTGCAACCTGAACATTTGAACATTAGTGTAAAATATATAATTTAATGCTTCTTTTAATGCTCTTATGATTTAATGTTATAATTTATATACATTTTCCTTGAATTTTAAAAAAAAATCTTTTTATTATTATTTTTTATTCATTTTAATTAGTATTTTCATTTCATTAACAAAATCGGAGTATTTTTTGCTTGGATTTCAGAGATTCTCAGTCAATCATGATCAAATTCTTAAGATTATCTTATGTCTGACATAAAAGTTCTTGATTTTAATATATCTGCCTTAGATTTATGCATGTTGCTAGAGAAGCAAAGGAACAACATTCGTGAAAAAAAGCAGTGTGCGCCTGGTAACGAACACATTAAATCAAAACACAAAACACATTGAATCATGATTTGTTACTCTCAATCATTTGTGCCCCTTAATCACTTCTAATTGGCTGGAAGAAGTACTTCCTGTTGGGCAGAGAGCACAGGCCAGTGGCTTTCAGCACAGTCAGCAGGGCACAGAGTGAAAAGAAATTGCACAACAGGCACAAAAGTTGCTTGTTCCAGCTGAGAATAAAACAAACTCCTTCATCCAACAATGAAAAAGATATAATCCACCGAGCGGCTGTACTTGCCAGTTGACATCTATCGAGCCTTGTTTATTCACCTTTCACTTTAAAATTCAGATCATTACAGAGCTACCAGTGATGAATTACAATGACAAGAATTTGCAAATCAAACCATAAGTATTTCCCAAACATGAAGCTCTACAATGACTTACAGCAGAGACAAAAGAATTACAACACCGGGGAGTCGTAAAGTAATCCAGCAGGAGCGTGTGCGTCACAGGAAGGCCGAGTCTAGCCCTAATCCTCTGTGAATCACAGATAATGACATGCCTTTAAAGCCGCAGTGTTTGAAGCTATCATAATCGCTATAGAAAACAGCCCATTTTTCGAGATGTGTAATTAACCCAGCTACTGTGAGGCACATCAAGCTTCCTATAAAGGTTTTCTGATCTCTTTCAAAGGTGTCCACTGCAGGCTGGTTTAAGATGGTTCTATCAGCGGTGTTTACTCAGTTTAAAAGTTGCAAAACAGAAGTTTTAAAAGTGAGGTCCAAGGACTTCCAGACTTTCCAGACAATACTTCAATAATTTAATTTAGTACAATGACTACATGAAAATATAAATGTCTTTATATTTTTGTAAATGCGTCCCTTACAAGGGGATCTTCATATTTAGAGGTCTTTAGCACAAAAAGTAGAGAAGTACATTTGGGTATTCCTGAAGGTAAATACAACACCATTTAAAGTTGCCTTCATTTGCTATTCAAATGTATGTGCCTCACTGGACGCAACATCAGCATCTTAATTTGCAGTGACAATCCCACTGGGATAACTCAAAGATCGTCTCTTGCTGGGTGTGAATCTACAAGCTTTTAGCTATCAGTCCAGCTCTTTAACCACTAGGCTATAGTTTTCACATTTAAAAAAGATCAGCAGATGTTTCTAATAAAAATATGTGCTCTATAGCTTATGTGGACCCAATGAAACCTTTCAACATATAAACAGCCTTTAAAGGGTATTTCTGACCACAAAATAGTAATCTTGAGCAATACTCAGTACTCTCTTCAGCAACACCAACATCTGTTTAGCAGCTATGAGGAGATAGACATGTCTAAAAGGCTCGTTCCTGCGGGACAGCATCTACACAGCAATGGGCATGAATCACTGAGACTGTGCCACTCCTCATCTGGAACGTCCCTGATGCATGAGAGCCCAGGGAAGGTGCCAAATTCATACTGCCCATGGCACTCAAACCCAAAAACACACCATTCCCTGAGCTACACTTTTCCATCCAGTCAACACTGGGACGGTTGTTCCATATCAATGCCAGCCTGAAAGTAAATGAACCAATTCTGGTTCCAATATTAAACAAACACTGGTTCATAGCCGGGTGATTATTTTATCACAAGAACAAAGAAAAAGAAAAGCACCAGATCCTTCACAAATCCTCAACACACAATTCTTAGTAGGGATGTGCAAAACTGTGGCTAAAGGTGCAAAATTTCATTCCATTGTCATGAAGTGTTGCTATGTATAAAGCACAGCTCGCACAAAAATCACTTTCAAACCAAACGGCTTTCTATTGGTCAAAGTAGAAAATTTGCATAATTACCGTTACAGACGATCAAATAACAGAACCGAAACAGTTGTATAAATGTACATTTAGTTATTATATCGCTCCCATATGGGTCATCAGCCAATGTTGGCTATATTACATGTATTACCTTATATTCTAGTCACTAATCAACAATTAGATTTTTGAACAACTAGCAGAAGTGGTGTGATTCCCCCTGAAAAGAAACGGAGAAGGAAAACAATGTGTTAATTATGACCACAATAAAAGCAATAGGGATCAGATAAATTGTTTGTAAAATATCCGTCAGGAATCTTTGGTTATTGTGGGATTAAACTCAGCACAGTAAAGCCAAAAGTGTACTACTAGGACGCATGTGTACAGTTTCAGTATATTGGATCTGTGCATTAAGTCTCACAGTGACAGCAGGCTAATTTTTTTTTGTATAGCTGTTCACATTGTTGTTTTAATTGTGGCCAATAATGGTCCTGGACTGACCAGTATGCGCATAAGAAAGATAAAAATACGTCACGCAGCAAACTGTCACTGTCATACGGAAGTAAACACGGAGGACATGATCTGCAGTGAAAGCCAGCGAATTTATGCGCAGGTAATATGAAAAACACAAGGATGTGAAAAAAGAGAGTTTTTAAACATTTCTGATATGAGCCCTCATGCTTTGCTTGTAAAGCTGTCACTGTAATACTTGTGACTTCTGACACATCACTGTCCTTCACCGACTACCTTTCGCAACTGTCTTGATAGCATCGGGTATGTAAAATCTGACTCCCATGAGCGCAGAATTGACGTGAATGTTGTGAATGTATCTAGAGTGACGCAAAAGTAGCATGAATTCCGATTTGACTGTTCAGACTGAGGTCGCACTGCAAAACTTCTGACCTGTATCGGATTTAGGACCACATATGGAAGTGGCCCAAATCAGAATTGAAAAGATCATCGGATTTCTCATCAGAAAAAAACAGATCTGAGTCACATATGAGCCAAAAAAAAAAAAAAGCCATAGACGTACCTGAAAAATCTGAAAAGCACAGTTTATTTTACTTGTATCTTTGCTCTATTGTATTTATTTGTGCTATTCCTTGTAGTTTGATTATTTTTTCTTATTTTCTTTATTTTTATTTTCCTTTTTCTCCTAACAATAGCACTTACCATACCGTAACGGTGACCCTAAAAACGTGATACAAACCAAACCATGAATAATTTGAACAGTTACACCACTTGTGCACACGTGCCAAACAAATGTACCTGAGGAATGTGGGAACATAAGCTTAAGCCGTGAGGAGTCGCAGGTGTTGAGGACGGCCCCGTTCTACCCACCAGCTCTTTTAGGAAGAAAACTACTCTTCCTTTGAAGAAATTGATGAAAAGCAGATGAGAGAGTTAACCTCCAGCCACACTTGCCTGAGTCTTTTGATGTCTATCAAGGCATGTTTATTCACCTTGCATTCATGCTACGAAAATCTCATTTTAAGGAACAGAGGGCAGACCTGCCAGGCATTGCAGGGAACAGATAAAAGCAGATAGGAGGTGTCCAGAAGAAATGGCTTCCTGTGTTATCTTATTTTAGGACAAATTAGCTCCAGTCAGGGGAGGTTGTACGGGCATGGAGACATCATGCACTCAGACAAGGCGGTGTTGTTCGCGCTGCATTGTATCACCATACATGTCGGGGACAATACGGCGTAGCTATTGACATAAACAGCAGGCTTGACGTTATCTATCACAGATAAATCTGCTGCATCAGGGGAAACAGATTTAAATACTTATGCGCCACTTGAAAGCATCTAATTGAGATTATCAATGGAGTATCTTTCTATTCGGATAGAGATTTTGAGTAATTTCATGCCCATGAAAAAAAAAATACTGGCGTAGAAATACAAGCAAACACCATTTTTTAACAAGCAGGCATGGTAAAAGAAGCCACTGATGTGAAGTCAGTGTTTCATCTGCTGCCTGTGCTTTTTTCTTTATCTGAAGGAGGAAGGGTGATCGTCGAGAGGAAAGTCAAGGATTATCCACAGAGCATCAAGCATCAAAAAAATATGCCAATTAGACTTTCAAACGGACATAATGTGTGTAGGCCTACACATTTAATAGAATAATTAATAGAGATTACAATTAAAGTAAAATAAGCAGAGTCCCAGCTTTAAAAAAAAAAGCTGGGACCCTTCTTCCCTTATGAATGAGTTTTGCTACAAATATTTTTTTAAGAATATTTTTGAATGTTATAGAAAAACATTGCATTGACTATGGCAGGGGTTTTTTCGAACTGGGGTCCGGGTGCCACCAGAGGACCACAATGGAGTCTGTGGAAAAGTTTAGATGTGTATAAACTGTAAAAATTAATAAATAATACAAAATATAATGAAACTAACTGAATAAGTAAATTGAAAATCCCTGGACTATGGTACATACAAATGTCATTCACCTTGCAATTTTACACCAAAACAAAGTTTCCCTAACAATTGATTCAGTGTGATCTTATTATGCGAAACAATGGCCAAATCAGACATATCCAAAGTGAGAGAGTCCAGTTCAGTTCAGAATTTGAGCAATTCACTGCATGTGTAAGTGAATCTTTTTGTTGACTCATTAAAAAGAATCATTTGTCAAGAGTCATTTGTCTGCAAATCCTAAAGTATACTTGCAGTAGTTCAATTTTAGCACAAGTACATAAATATGTTATTTTATTTGAAATACATTTATTTTATGCTAAGTATACAACAAATACCTTTTAGTATATTTATTTTTCACTAGGCTATAACAGGAGTGCTTGTCAGAACTGTTGTGCATGGTCTATTAATTGGAATTAATAATTGAAGTTACAATTATCAAGGGAAATTACAGACAATAGATTTGTTTTGTCATATTTATGCAGCCCTACAGAAGTGCTCTGTGCCACAGAGACTTCAATATACCTCCAATGAAGAGGAGTGAGAGTGGCTGATCTGACAGCTCAAGAAGCAACTTCTCTCATTTGCAGACAAATTTGCAAGTCTTCACAGTCAGTCATGGATGTTAATTGGTAAAGACAGGAAGACTCAAGAGTGAAAGGACAGTGTTACTGTGCAAGCCAGCAAACGGCACACAATGAATAAAAAAAAAGAAAAACGCATCTGCGACAAATTCATGTATTTAACACTACACTTGATTCAATGCGATGATTTCTTTGACATGGTGCCTCTTTAATTTAACAGCAGCACTCCATGACAATATGTCTAATCGAATGCGTTCAACTGCACACATTAGCTGTTTACTTGGTTAGACACTAAATCATTCATCAATTGTGCCAATGGTGCAAAACCTCAAACATCATTATGGGTTCAAATAGGCAAACAACAGGAGCTCTTGCACTGTGAAAAATGTCTCAGACCAAAACCCTCTAACAGCTAACTGCACATTTGAAGCAAAACAAAACGTTCAATGCGCATTGATACTTGACCAAATAACTCATTTGACATTAATAAATGTAAATTTCTTATGACATTTAGAAATGATACTAAATGAATTTGCAATTCATCTGAATGGGACTCTACATTTGAAAATCACTCACAATTAAAGTGCCAATATGTGTTTGCGGGCTGGCATTCATTCAGCAATAAATCAAATTAAAATGCCAATATTAGTATAAATGAAGCCCTTATAGATATAAGTCCAAAGCTCATGTAAAATAAAACTTTCTGTGAAGAATCTTCCATCCACAGCTACTGTATATCCGTACCAAATACAAATGAAGGTGGAGGTCCTTAAATAATCTCTTTATACCTTAAAGAAGTTTATCAGAAAAAGATGACTGTGGAAATATGACCTTCATTTTTCTTAAAAAAGAACATGTTTGATATTGATCTGATATTAATTATTAAAAGTGATGTGTGTAACTGCTAATAATAAAATAGACAACCATAAGTATTTCATTTGTAAGTTAAAGGGATGTTAAAGTAAAAAAAAAAAAAAATCTCCCAAAAATGAAAATTTTGTCATCATTTACTCAACCTTATGTTGTTCCCAATCTGACTGAATTTCTTCTGTGGAAGAAAAATTTATTTTGAAGTATGTTCGTAACCAAACTCGTTTCTATGCCCAATGACTTCCATTGTAAAAAATAAAATAATTTCGTATATGTTCTACAGAATCAAGAAAGTCATACAGATTTGAAACAGCATGAGGGAGAGTAATGCTTTCATTTTCCTTCATTCCTATGGCTGTAATCTCCCAGTCGATTAGTCGATTATTTGGTCGATACGTTTTGGCTCGACCAAAATTCTGATTGGTCGATTTTTTGCCGCGTTCGTTTCATCAGTTTTGCCGCGTTCATTTCATCAGGTGGAAAGCACTAATTACTAATGGGGGTGTTTTCAGAGCACCTCTGTTTCACAGGTAACAGTCTGTCTTCAGAATACCCCCCTTGTTTTCACTTCTTTTGGATTAGCCCAACCCACTGAAGAGAGACAGATTGAAGAAAGTAGGCTACTAGAAGGTTTGCTGAATATTATTACTTGATCTGTTTTTTTTTATTATTTTTTTATTTATTTTTATTAAAGTGGACGTGCCTTTTGTGTTTAAGAGTAAAAGCTTTAAGTTAGTCTATTCGTGTCTCAGCCGCGAAGCTGAGCTCCTATGTTCAGCCTCGCTCTGTGCGAGCTGTCTGTCAGTTATTACAGTGAGGAAAATAAGTATTTGAACACCCTGCTATTTTGCAAGTTCTCCCACTTAGAAATCATGGAGGGGTCTGAAATTGTCATCGTAGGTGCATGTCCACTGTGAGAGACATAATCTAAAAAAAAAAATCCAGAAATCACAATATATGATTTTTTAACTATTTATTTGTATGATACAGCTGCAAATAAGTATCTGAACACCTGAGAAAATCAATGTTAATATTTGGTACAGTAGCCTTTGTTTGCAATTACAGAGGTCAAACGTTTCCTGTAGTTTTTCACCAGGTTTGCACACACTGCAGGAGGGATTTTGGCCCACTCCTCCACACAGATCTTCTCTAGATCAGTCAGGTTTCTGGGCTGTCGCTGAGAAACACGGAGTTTGAGCTCCCTCCAAAGATTCTCTATTGGGTTTAGGTCTGGAGACTGGCTAGGCCACGCCAGAACCTTGATATGCTTCTTACAGAGCCACTCCTTGGTTATCCTGGCTGTGTGCTTCGGGTCATTGTCATGTTGGAAGACCCAGCCTCGACCCATCTTCAATGCTCTAACTGAGGGAAGGAGGTTGTTCCCCAAAATCTTGCAATACATGGCCCCGGTCATCCTCTCCTTAATACAGTGCAGTCGCCCTGTCCCATGTGCAGAAAAACACCCCCAAAACATGATGCTACCACCCCCATGCTTCACAGTAGGGATGGTGTTCTTGGGATGGTACTCATCATTCTTCTTCCTCCAAACACGTTTAGTGGAATTATGACCAAAAAGTTCTATTTTGGTCTCATCTGACCACATGACTTTCTCCCATGACTCCTCTGGATCCTCCAAATGATTGTGCCAGCCCTTTCCAGCCTTGTGGAGGTGTACAATTTTGTCTCTAGTGTCTTTGGACAGCTCTTTGGTCTTGGCCATGTTAGTAGTTGGATTCTTACTGATTGTATGGGGTGGACAGGTGTCTTTATGCAGCTAACGACCTCAAACAGGTGCATCTAATTTAGGATAATAAATGGAGTGGAGGTGGACATTTTAAAGGCAGACTAAGGGCCTGTTCACATATCGCGTCTTTTGCGCGCTCAAGTTCGTTATTTCAAATGTAGACGCGCGGTATGCGCGCTCATAATGGAAGCGACGCGGTCGCGGTGCGACGCGCTCGTTTTTTCCAAGCGCGTCCGCGCCGCATCGAGATAAAAACATCTCAACTTTTCAGAATGCCGCAAGCGCACCGTAGGTCACGTGACAAGAACCACGCTTAGCAACGACAGACGCCTCCGCAGCGCAACCGCCCTAGTGCTTTGGAAAAATGAGAACGCGGCGCGCCTAGCGTTTTCTACGCGTTTTTAGGCGCGATATGTGAACGGCACCTAACAGGTCTTTGAGGGTCAGAATTCTAGCTGATAGACAGGTGTTAAAATACTTATTTGCAGCTGTATCATACAAATAAATATTTAAAAAATCATATATTGTGATTTCTGGATTATTTATTTTTTTGATTATGTCTCTCACAGTGGACATGCACCTACGATGACAATTTCAGACCCCTCCATGATTTCCAAGTGGGAGAACTTGCAAAATAGCAGGGTGTTCAAATACTTATTTTCCTCACTGTATATAATTATTATATAATTGTCTAAATTATGTTGCATATTCCTTAAAAGTTCTTGTGATGATATCACTAGTTGACAACATAGCACTATTTTCGGAAATCATAGGCTATGATATTGCGCAGGTGCACGTGATGCAACGCTGTCAGAGCCGACAGACTCGTGTGTCAGGCTCATTTCAGTGCAAAATAATTAGGTCAAAAACGATTTAATATACTGCAAATAGCCTACTAGTTTTTTTTTTATGTTTATAATTCATTTAGGCGGACAACAAGGCTAACAAGTACTGCGCACAGTGCGCAGCTAATTAATTTAACGTTTTTTTTTGGTTTTTTACGTTATTTTTAGTTGATTTTTAGTCGAAAATTTCAGGGCTTCAGTCGACCAAGATTTTCTTTGGTTGATTACAGCCCTATTCATTCCTTTTCCTTCATTTTCCACCTCAAATATTTAAACACTGAACTACAGTGCATGTATATTATTTCTGGAAAAAACTAAGGCTGCATCAAGGACAGTGACCAAGGTTTTACCAATAAACAAAGCCCAGAAGAGGTCATTTGTATCTCCATCAGTCCGCAAGACGCACACAATTCATGAGATGAGCGATATTTACAGCATTAAAAAGTCCTTGAGGATACACTGAGACGTCAGACCTTGGCAACCCATATGGGTGTCAGGCAACTGTTGTTTTCCCTGCCTTGTTATTTCTCTTCATCTGTCCTCAGATTGACTGCTTGAAAATGAGAACTGCTGAGGCTCTCAGTGCAGAAAATATCTCGAAAATTGACAGTGCAAACTGAACTGAAAACTTTAGCCAATTTCCCCAAGAAAGAACACACACTGACGATTTCTCTTTCAGCGTTAATTTATGCGTTTCTGCAACCTTAATGCTGATAATATGTTATTCCTTTCGTTTTGTTTTTTAGTTGGACAGGCGTAACCAGGATCAAAATCAGCATGCATCCTTCATAAGAAGTTCTGGGGATCCAACCACAAGGTCGTCATACAAAAGCACTGGAATGCTTCTTCTCTGTGAATCCTAATGAAATCCTCAGAGGTTGGGTTGTCTAAGAGAGAGAAGTCTGGCTACTGAATGAATAGGGAAGAGGACTGCTTGGAATTCTGGTCCGAGATTAAGCCGGGCCGGGCCGAGGGGTCACCGAGGCAGAGGGAGATGGGAGGATTCGTCAGAAATTGAAATCCAACAGTACAGATGGATCTGAAATTGGAAGTAACTTTACAGATGGAAAAGATGAAAACCTAGTTTGGGGAGTCCTGTAAGCTCTTGACAAGTGAAAGAATCAAATTAACCTCTGTTGCGGTTATAGTGGAATCGGCTTTACCTGCTTATTGAGATGCCCGCCCCCCGTGATGAGCTGAAGTCCTGTGAAGTTGTGTAATGAGAAATTAACCTGAGTTTAATGGTCCTGGATCCCTGAGGCACGGCCTGACAGAACAGACTTGTGGGTGGCAGTAACTAGATGAACTCTGATACATTTGCCTATCAGAGTTCATCTAGTTGAGTCAGGGTGATCTAGTACCTTTTGGAGTCTTATAATGACTTTAAGTGAATGGAATACAAAATGGTAAACTAGAGGAAAAAAAGTTGTTTTGGTAACACTTTATAATTTGGTTCAATATTCATTAATGCATTAGGTATCATGGACTAACAAAGAACAATTTTTTAAAGCATTTATAAATGTAGATTAATTTTTAAACATGCTAATTCAAGTTCAGTCATAATAAGCTCATTTATATGTTTGTTCAATATAAATGTTTTAAATCATACATTTTTATAAACATTTATTTGTAAAAATTAACTTAGACTAATAAATGCTGCAAAGTATTTTAAATTGCAGTACATTGTTAGTTCATGACACTAATACATTAACTCATATTAAAGAATTCTTAATATGAAGTGTTGCTTCTTTTGACAAAGACTGTGGTAGGGGTCAAAAGTTACAACAAAATTGCATACATTAACATACACATGTAACATGTTTTACACTCTAAAGCAGGTACCAATATTTAATAAATATCTTTTTCACACATTTGTTCATCTTGGTTAATGTCAATTTATAAATACATCTATTGTCTATTATTACATCATGTTAGTTCTTAATGAAGCAAGCAATATAACTTTATTTTATTATTAAAAATAATTAGACCAATATGATTCTGAAAGAAAACATGTCGGGAGCCAACTGTTGCTATAGTTTATAATAGATTGGCAGATTAACTGCGCAGAGTTTTTGTTAATGTTGTGGATATTTCAACAAACAGTTTGCTGCTTCGTACATTCATTTTAAGAGCATTAAGTAGGCTATATGTGTAATAGTGAGACAGGACAAAAAATACAGAAAGGACTAAAAAAAATGTATCAACGGATTCGTCTCAAAACATTAGATCTGTGTACAAACCCGCTTCTCACTCAAACTCAGACAGAATGAATCTGTATTAAATATATCTAATAAATCATGCAAAAATTGTAAATCACAGCAAATTGTGATTTGTCGAAGTTGCTCATCTGTAATTGAATCTAAAAAGGACAAATAGCACGTTGGAGCCTTTGATAGCTCAAAATAACTACCAGATGTATGTAAATTACATTTATTAGCACCTGTGACTCATTGAGCTTTTGATTTCAGCATTAGAGGATTATAATAACTGTTCGCAATGGCTTAGCCTAATGCATTCTGCCTCTCATTGATAACTGCAAACCTGTGCCTTGACTTCAGCACCCTAACAGCCAGCTAAGCCACATCATTAGGTTTTCATGGTCGCTTAAATTATCACAGTGCAATTTTCTCTATTTCTATAAACTGTAAAAACCCACAATGGACTCCAGCATCAGTCTGAGAAAATAGCGGTGATGCATTCATCATGCCGTATCGTAGACTTGTATTCATAGTATGGTATGTTCAAAACTACACATTTACAAAATCGTCTGGTCTGGAAAACCCTCAACATAATCTCAACTACTAATTCAGGCTTAATGATCCATTCCTACTTAGATTAGTGATAGGACAAAAGCTCCTAGAAACCCTCAACAATACCCATAAAACAAGACTTAAACTGCAAATGAAAGAATGAACAAAAGACAAATATGTAACATTCGTAAAACAAAGTCGTTAATGTTCTGGCATCACATTCTCTCCTGACGGAGTGAATCATCAAGGGAGTGGGAGCACCTGCTGTGGGAACGACATTAAGCTAATTTTAGTTAAAATGTTTTAAAACATGCAGGTTTATCAGGCAGACAAATGTCATTTCTGCAGAGAAGCTCATCACTCATCCCAGCATGCTCTCTGTTTGAGATTACTCTCTGGCTGTCGGCGGCCTCGCTCAGCCATTCTGCCCTAACGCAATTAGCATGGCTCAATGCTGTCATGACATATTCTCATGACTTCGAATAATAACATTGTTTATGAAAGCGTTTGTGTGTTCGTGTACACAGTCTTTTCTGTGTTCTTTGTTAAAAGGAAAGATCACCAAAAAAAGGTTTAATATGACAAAGATGAGGGTGAGTAAATGTAAATGATGACAGAATTTTTATGGAGGACTATCCCTTAAAGAGAGAGATAGAAGATTAACGTTTTAACGGCAGCTGAAGGCTTTAAATGGAAAGTTCACCCAAGAATTAAAATTCTGTCATAATTGTTCCAAACCTTCATGACTTTGTTTCTTTTGAAGACGTTCTTGAAGAATTGTCGTTCTTTTCCATGTGCTTCCAATGAATAGAGCTTGCATGCTCATAAAGCTCAATAAAAGTATCATAAAAGTAGTCCTTATGAATCATCTTACAGTATATTTCAAGTAGTGATGCACCGAAATGAAAATTCTGGGCCGAAACCGAAACCGAAAATTTAGGATGCTCTTGGCCGAAAACCGAAACTGAAGCCGAAAATGGCTTCTTTTAAAAACGCATATATACTGCTTGAATTTAATGGATCTGAAATGAAAAATCACAATATAATAATCAAATTTTATTAACAGTTACATAACAAAACATAAAATATTTTTAACAATAAATATAAATAATAATACCAAATAATATTATTCTTCAAGTTTTATGTTCCATCAAATAAAATAGTTTTTTAAAAGTTGTGCAAAAAAAATCCACAATTTTGGAGATTTTTGCAGAACAAATGTTACATATTGCAACTTTGGTGTCCTCTCGTATAGGGCTGTCACTTTTATGAAAAATAAATCCTGTTCGATTTTTGAGACATAGGCTAAGTGTTCATTGAATCGTTAGTAAATTGCCTATATTTGGCGTTGATCCGTTTTCAATGCCAAATATAGGCAAATCCATGGACAACTAAACAGGCATTAGGACGACCGTAAAGAGGGCGCACAAGTCAGCAATGTGGACTGCCATAACATCAATGAAAAGCATTACTGAAGGCTACATATTATGCACTATATTATGCAGAAATAGGCTATGTGTGTGTGTGTGTGTGTGTGTGTGTGTGTGTGTGTCAGAACCTGCAGTTGCTGTGACGCGCGTTCGCTGCGAGCGTATACTGTAGTGACGAGCTGGACGCGCTCCGAGAGAAGGCCGTTAAAATCGATTCCCTATTTTCGTTTTTGAAACTTGTGTTGGTTGGTCCGATCGATTGTGCAGTAAGTGACAGCCCTTTGACATGCTTAATCTTTGATAGGCAGACGCGTGATAACAGCTCGACCGTGAGTGAAACCTAAGCGCTTGCGCACGGATGGGAGGGGCGGGTGACATTCATTTTCGGTTAAACGTTTTCGGCAGTTTTTGTTTATCTCGGTCCGAAACCGATAATGCCATTTCGGCCGAAAATTTTCAGCTGCCGAAATTTCGGTGCACCCCTAATTTCAAGTCTACTATGAACATCTCAAAGTTTAAGTCCTTATTCACTGATAATCTATTTTAACTACTGCGAGCGGATCGGCCTGTTGAACTCAAGAACAAAATCAATCCAATTTGTAAACGAATCATTCAGATTCGGTTTTGCAATCTGGATGAAATTATTAATTGTAAAAGATCTGACTCAAAAGATCAGTTTGTTGACAAATTACTCATGAATGCAAGATTTTCAGTGAATAACGACTCATACAAAGTTATCATATGATTTCAGAAGGCTTGGAAAATTGAGCACAAGAGGTAGAAAAAAATGTATGATGCTTGCATTGGTGTTTAAAAAACTCTTTTTTTTTTTTTTTTTGTTCCATTAAAGAAATAAAGTTGTACAGGTTTGGAACGACACAAATTTTTTTGGGGTGAGCTCTCTCTTTAACCATAAAAATTTAAGTCAAGCCCTTCACAATGAAAACCACCATGTACAAATACCTAGAGTTTAACATAACAATAATAACAATGCAAGGCTACTGAGTTCTGAGTTCAACAAGCCATGCAAGAATAGAGAAATTAGAAAATGCTGGGCAGTCTGGGTGAGGAACGACCACTCCCCGAGAAGACAAAGGACCTTTCTCGAAATTAACATTTGACTCTCTCTTGAGAAACTAGCATCCCCGAGTCAATCACCTCCCCCATGTTGCCTCTCTCTCTCTCACGCTGAGATCACCAGATATTCACCCAAAAATCTATATGGTTTAATGTGAATAATTATCATACAGTATTATACATGTTTGGTATCATTTGAAATGTCTCTGTGCGACTGGTACAAATGTCTCATTCCCAAACAAGTAAACCAAAAGGTAATGAAGTTTTTAAGAGTTTAGGGATAACTGGCACACAGAGGAGAGTGTTTCTTCCAGGCAAATGGCATTCTCCTCCCAAAAGGTGTAAACTCTGAATGCAAATTCCCATTGTTAGAAATGTTTCCATGTGAAAGAAGTTTCTGTCTATATAAAGAAAAGCAACAAGAGACACTCAGCATCACGTATTTTATAATGTCAGGTTTGCATCTTCTCTTTTTATTCCAGAGCATTTTAGTGTTTTGTATTTATTATATTTGAACTGATTATGAAATTGGCATGATACATTTACCTGACATAATAAATTGTTACATTTGATTTTATACTGACTGACTCTGAAATTGTTTTCCCAAGTATATTAAACGGATTCGTATGTTACCGCAAAGTCTGTGTCAGCTTAGTGACGACTAATATTTGGCATTAATTCAAGTGAAGAAGACAAGAAGTGAATTTCCGTTTAGAACAGCAAAAATGCTGCTTGACCAATCTAAATTTGGGTGTGTCTTACCTCTGTTTTAATTTAATGTTTTAATTACACTTTAGATAAGTGTACGTGGGAAACCACGGCATGGCCAATCCAAAGAAGTAATGTTGGTTGACTTATATCTGTAGTAGTGGCCATACCTCTACTGAAGTAAACGTTACTTTAATTTCAAGTGTATACAAACTACGGGGGCTATACCAAAGTATCTTTGATTGTGAAAGCGTGAATTGCGACCATCTCAGGTATATAGCAATTTAGCAAATTACCTCTGTTTAATGACCAAAACTGACGAGTTTGTGATCGTGAGACCCGCGTTAAACAGAAGGCGTGAGGACCTCAGAGCGACATAGATTCCTAATATGAACGGGTAAAATATAAGTAGAGTTGAAAAGAATAATCAAATGTATTGCTAAACTATTATATAATTGACCAATAACCAATTGGCAATCTAACCTAAATTCGAGGTTGTGACAAAAGGTTGTGTCAGATAAGTTTAATTGGAACTAAACTTGCCACGCGGAAAGACAGTAACGCGCAGAGACCTTCACCCGTTCTATCGGATACCACCATTGGACCGATTTAGATGGGCTTACACTGTGTGTAAATTTTTAATAACAACTGTTTGAATATTGAGCTCAGTGGAAAGCTTAAAACCAAAATTAATCAATGCTTTAGGGCTTAATATCATGCTATTTAAAACAGACTGCGCTGATTTGCCTGCTGCCTGAATCAAAACCAAACGATGGAATCAAAGCCAATATCTGACAATTACAGTGAAACCCAAAGAACCTGATCAGATCAGCAATCCCCCTTGCTATCTGAACACAAGGAACGCTCTGAAAAGAGTGCTGTTGTTTTCTTCTGAAAGAAACTACGTTGGTTTTTGCCTTCTCAGGTGATGGTGTCTCACAGTAACTGCTAGCCTCAGCAGGTCGGCGCATTCAGAAAGGCAATAAACTCCCACAGTGCAATCCTGAGCCGGGCTTCATTTGATTCCAAATCTGATTTGAATACACTGGCGTATGACTTGTTTGTGGGGCAGAATAAAGACATTCTATCCATCAAAATATCCACGGTGTCTTTCCTGAAACTGGGAAGCCATCCCACGAGACAATTAATCTGATTTGAAATGTATGGCACCATCCCAGACTCTTATGTGAATGCTTATTGATTTACTGTACACCACACATCCATATTCTTTCGCTGGACGCTGAATATGCATGTCATCTAATACCTTTCAATATGTGTGTTTACCAAACACTATGGGTATAAGTGTGTGTGTAAGAGAGAGAGAGTGAGTGAGTGAATGAGTAAAGGAAGAGCAAATGGGTTTCATGTGAGTGAGAGAGAGATAGGTTGGGTTTTCTTTTACTGGTCAGAGCTGTGGTCCACATTAGGGCGTTTGCTCGCTGCAGAGCTGCATTTAAAATAACTCAATCATTTGTTTGTTGTAACAGAATGCAAATATGAAATGATGCCATATGAAATATTAGACAGAGGGATATGGCAATAACAAAGGGAAAGAAAGATTTTAACTGAGTGCAATGGACCCTAATCTGAAGCATTACCATTTATTCTTTGACTAATGGGCTATTTGCTATTCTATTGGTCTGATATTGCACTATGAAACAGTCATGAGCAAAGGTTTGTGGGAATGGGAATGAACTGGAGTTCTGCATCAACAGCTCCTAAATGTGGCCTGATCATCAGAATCATAACACTAAATCATCTTTTTTTGTTTTTTTAAGCTAATGGACTCTAATGGACAACTTTTAAACAGTTTATAAATTAACATTAAATGCAATGAATACTCTAATAGAGAGCCATATTTATTCATATATTCATATTCATATTCTGATGTAAAAAAAAAGGTCTCAAAAAATTGCACTAAACACAATCCAACATTGAAAATCTAAATACATGCAATAAATGTCTTAATCTGATGAATTTTATTCTAAATATGTTCTTATTCAGATTTGTCATCAGAAAATTCTGCTTGCATTATTTACATTTTGAGATATTGTCAATAGTCAGATCATCACAGTTCATGTGAATGCAGTCATATATGAAAACCCCATTCTAGGAGCCATTCATGCAAGAAGCTTGTGAAGATATTCAACATTTTCTTTCTATGATTTGATAGTCACCATAGATGCAATAAAACACATTATCACCTCAATGTCACACTGTTTTCACAAAATCTTAGAGTAAGCAACAAACGTGTTTGTCATCACTGACAGGAAGCCTCCTCGTTACTTCTTCTTGCCTTTAACCCTGACAGACTTAAAGGGATAGTTCACCCAAAAATGAAAATTCTATCATTGTTTACTCACCCTCAAGTTGTTCCAAACCTGTATGAGTTTCTTTGTTCTGCTGAACACAAAGGAAGATATTTGGAAGAATGTTTGTAATCAACAGATCTCGGTCCCCATTGACTACCATAGTATATTTTTTTCCTATTATGGAAGTCAATGGGGACCGAGATCTGTTGATTACAAACATTCTTCCAAATATCTTCCTTTGTGTTCAGCAGAACAAAGAAACTCATACAGGTTTGGAACAACTTGAGGGTAAGTAAATGATGACAGAATTTTCATTTTTGGGTGAACTATCCCTTTAACGATAATATAAAACAATTCCTGACAGTTTGCTGCTTTGCTGTTCACAAATATTAACCATGACAGAGCCCTTTACATACGGATTCACACATGAGATAATTAACGGCTGAACCTGATGATGATATTGATGATGATGGCAATAGATTTCATCAAAGTATCAATGTGAAGTGGAGTACATTAGACAGGCAAAGAGCAGCCAGATATGGACTCCCTGAACCGACTCAGAAAAACCGTTAGTTCAGACGCTGTTTAGCTTTAGAAAGCAGAATATCTCCCCTGCAGTGATAACTGGGTCGACAGCTCTATCTCCAGCAAAGCAAAGCCCCAAGCTGCCAGTGTGAGTCCAGACGGCTCCAGCATGCAGAACTTCAGGAGATGTCAGCAGGAGTGGACAGCAGGGAGGAAGTAACTGCCCATTACATTCTGCTTATGGGTGGCTTGGAGAATCTTAACAAAATGTTATAAAACCTAAACTTTTGTGCAAGAGCAAAGCCTCTCTGCCAAATGCAAAAATCTAATAACTAAATGATTATTAGTTAATCAAATCATTAAAAAAAATCTAGACTAAAAAATATATAACATATATGCTATATAAATATTATATATATATATATAAATATATATATGAATATATATATATATATATATATGAATATATATATATATATATATATATATATATATATATATATATAAATTCATATTTAATTAAAATAATTGTAACAATATTTAAAATATTATTATACTTTTTTTTATATTTGTAAAAATTGACAGCCATAGCTATCAAATCTCATTTGCATTTGCTCTCGAATAAAATATTCAACCACGTCACACTGCATTCAGGGAAAGGTCCAATAATGTTTGGCACCACAGTGCTGCAATTGGAGGTTTAAAAGTTCACAAGCCTCAAAAAAATCTACAAATAATGGCTAAAAAACATCTGATGGTCATTGAAAAGGGTAATTTTCCTTGAGGTTCACTTACAATGTTATTAAAGTGTTTTGCGCACACACACACAACCCCCCCCCACCCACCCCACCCACCCCACAAACATGTCTGAATATTTAAGGTCACTGTTTTGATTGGCTAACGTCATTGCATAGGAAACAGAATCAACGCCCTCTCGCTATTGCACGCAAGTAAATGTTTTGAAAACATTATCCATAAAAAAACTGTCATTTACAGACAAAGCATTAAAGTGTTTATTACTGTTTGTGATGTAGCTGCAGTCAGATCCAATTTAGAAGTACTTTTGAAATGCCAAATGTTATCTGACAACCTCTCTGCGCTTTGCTTGTGCTCTCTCATTAAATCACTTCCGCTGTGGGGCTACTGTATTGGGGTTCATTTCCCGAAAGCATCATTAGCCAACTATGGTCACAAGTTCAGTTGAACTCTGCTGGTAATGATGGAACTTGGAACCAAACGCACCCCTGATAAGGTAAAGACATTGGAGTGTTGTTGTGGAGACGGTCAAATGCAAAAATCTGTTACAAATGGACAGAAGTAGAAAACGAGTCATTTTGGCAGCTTGGTTTCAACATATGCTATTTCAATTTTTTTTTTTAGGTCTGCAACGTACAGTATATACAAATACCTCTTATATGTCAAAAGATTAAAGAAAATTTGATTCCTTGTGTCATGACCCCTTTAAAAAAAATAATAATAATCTTGCAAGAGTTTGTGAGAAAACAGCATTTTCCAATTGCACAGGCAACACAAACTGGCCATTAAAAAGCGTCAAAGAAAATTCAGAGGCGAATAAATTGATTAGTTCAGCCATCTCGTATCACATTGTGTGCCTGCATACTCGGTGGCGGTGACATTAAAAGGTGCAATAAAAGACAAACCTGCACAGCTTGTGGTTTGTCAGAGGTACAGTACCCTACGCAGCAGTGAAAAGGGCAGAACAGATACAGTAGCAGCCAATAAAGATGATAAGTGGTGTGAAATGCAGATCAAAAGGCCTTCAAAATCCTCCCCGGTGGAAGTGTAGGACAGCCCTGATTAGAGCACTGAGCCTCTCATGTGGGGATTTTGGGTAAAGATGCAGATTAGCGTGATTATAACACATGAACGCCTCCCTTGATTTAGGATTAATCACTTAGAAATGGAAATTACCTCCTCTATTTAGACTGAAATGATTAACATTTCATAAATCAGGGGTATTTTGTATAAGGGCTGTTGTGGAAGAAAACAAGAGCACGTCATCATCAGTACAGAGACAGTATTGTTGTATATGAAGCACAAACTGCTAATGGCAATAATTCCAACAAGCACACCCACGCTTTAATAGTCGCAATATCTATCATATTTAATGACACCAGCATAATATTTACATAAATTCAGATAATAATTAGAAAATGACATGAGGAAATGCAAAATCCGAGACACCCCATGAGCAACATTTCTACAGGGACTTTCAAGTTCAGGCTCCATCTGTTAGCCGTAAACAGTGAGAATACCGAGGCACATTATTTTACCTGATTACGGTTATATTTTGCATGCTAACATAGATGCCTAGGTCTGTTTTAATTGCTCAAATTAATGTGAGAACAATGATGCTAATAAAAGCTGTTGACAGAGCTAAACATTGTACCAACTTTTGTATTCGTATCAGAGTAATTGCTATCACAACTCAGTGTAAATTGGCTTCTAATTAAAGTGAACCATCTCTTAACAGTCATATGTGGTTAGGTCAAACAACAACAACAACAACAACAACTGACGCCACTTTTGCTGTTGAAGTTTGAATCCGAGATGTTCACTAGTTTTAAGACAAGGAAGGGCGGTGGAACTAATCTAGAGTATAACGATACCCTCTTTAGGAAACCTAAAGTGTTAACAATCATTGCAATATTCACAGTAATGCTTAATCTTTTACTGCTGGCCAAAACAACATGTATTGTACATTGTTGTGTGTACATGACATGTATTGTACATTTTGTCCGGATTTACCTAGTTCAGGTTTAAACCCAGCCTTCATCATGTCCTAATCCCATTCTCGATCTCCCTTGACAGAGCGGTTCTTTTTGACCTTTGAACCTTTTTGACTTTTTCTCATATTTTAACTACAATCATGTCAATGCTGCTTGTTTTCAAGCTATTTTATAAACAGAAACTGTTGTATTAAAATATTAAATGAATAGTTCAGCCATGAAACTCGATTGGCATCCTGATTGGTTCAATCAATGTAACGTTCTCAGCCAATCAATTTCATGCATCATTACCATTTCCCTTTATAACCATGACGCACCCAAACGAATGCATCTCTGCACGCTATGCAAATTCTTATTCTAGCGTTTTCTCTCCTACTGGACTTTCCCAGTTTCACAATGAACATGTTTAACTTTGATATAGACAAGGTCTTAGGGGTGTGCCATATCATTCCGTTCCCGATAACACCGGTATAAATTTGTACATGATAAAAAAAGTGCCATATCGCAGTATCAATGATATAGCGACGCAATGACGTATGGCGCATTTACGTTCCCTAGTGCGCACAACAAGAACACCTGTCAGAGAGTAAGAGCAGCATGTCAGCCTCCGATGACGATTTAGTACCTAAAAAGGGAGCTACTTCAATAGTATGGAAGTGGTTTGGTTACAAGAGGTCAGACCTCCAACAAAGCACAATATTTTGCAAAGTATGCAAGAAAACTGTTACCGCTAAAGGTGGAAACACAACAAACTTGTTTCACCACTTGAAGAAAAACACACCGTCGAGTACAACCAGGCTATGAAGGTACGCGAGGAAGAGATACTAGCACAGGGCACGAATTTCGGCGCGAGATTGCGGGTATTGCGCATAATTTTATTAATTCCTGTAGGTCTCCCACTTATAATGCGGAAATTCCCCCGCAAACATTGATTCACTTTAGCATGTAGTTTGTATGAGTAGCCTAAATTAATCTGCCATTAATGTTGTCATCAAAACAACAAAAGATAGCTTTAATTTTAAGGAATCAGAATTAATAGCCTATGTATTTAATTTAGTCCAGACTCAGGACTAAAAGACTATCAGTGTTATTTTACATTTGATTACTTTATTCAGTTTCTGTAGTATTTCTGAATACTAGTGTTAGACCTACCCAAAAACTTTTCTCTTTATTTCTCTTTATTTGTATCTTTATTATTTTGTATAAATTTTTGCTACTTTTTTCAATTTAATTCAAAGATTGAAATTAAGCTTCCGTGTGTTGTGTAAACTTAGCAACAAAATTACCCCATTGTAAAAACGCAATGAGTGAGCAAACATTTAGGTGAGATAAATGTAATAAAAAATAATTATTTTTCTATATCGTCATAAATATCATTATCGCAAATATTCTTGAAATATCGTGATATAATTTTGAGGCTATATCGCCCACCCCTACAAGGTCTTATCCCTCAAAAACCCAGGATCAGATCCAGCAGACGACGTTACTATTATTTCTGATTTGGCTATGGTGGCTCTCTATTCTATGAATAACACAAGTCGACTTTTCAGCTAAAGCCTCTATGTTCATTCAGTGCTTCAATTTAAAACTGGATTGGTCTATAGTGGATCTTAAACTGATTAGCAGACACTTCACAAATCACAAATCTTTTTCCTGCACCATCTCTGGGGTATTAATAAATTAAATTAATTAAACTATTCATTTTGTGATTCTATATGGTTCAAGAATATGATTCTGTATGTTTTTCAATAAAAATAGATATTGAGGGGAAAAGAAAAATTATTACAGTTTACTCCTTGAATTTTTTCAGTATTTTAATTCAGTTTTTAATAATTTTTTTTTTTTTTTTTTTTTTTTTAAATCTAAAATACTTTAAATTTATGCTGTGGCACCCTTGGAAGTTCAAAATTGCATGTTACCCTAAGATGTCAATAAAAATCACAGTATACTGCACACAGTATAAATGCATCTACATTACACAATACATAGTTGCCATTATATTTTAGAAAGAGGGTCCCTCGATGGAGATCAATAAGTTTGAAGTACCCTTTTCTATATAATACTGTACATACAAATACTGAAAAATAAAGTAAATAAATAAATAAACAAACAAACTAGCCATTGTTAAAATGTTGAGCATAGAGCACAGTCATGTCTAATGTTAGTCTGTCTATGTGTTAATTGTGTTGACTTCTATTTAAAGTCGTAGGTGGACAGAAGGCCATCGGGTGTTTGGCGCCCTAATTCATTTTAACTTTAATTACTTTCAATGTAAACTACTAATCTCAATCAGAGAGGTTTCATTTCAATTACCGTTAATGTATGCGCCATCTGGCAGAACAACTCAAGACTCAAACGTGCCTATTGTGTAAAGCGCACAGGTGAAAGTCATGAGGCAGCTGTGCCCTGTCAACAACACAAGTGTGAAAAAACCTTAGCTGCAAGTTAGTTTAGAGACCAAGAGTTTCAGCTTGTTAGTCAGCTGTAAGGTGCCCGAAAGCCCTCTAAAGCCAGAAAAGCTGGTTTAAGATGCTTTTTTGTTTGTTTGTTTTGTTTCAACAGGAATAGAGTCAGAGGATATCAAGTCCCAGCTCTTTCCAAACAGTGACATGAACTACACTTTAAAATGTGCAACATTCATCACCCTTCAACAAGCTGCAAGTTCCTCTCACGGATTTTGATATCACACCGCCTCATGACATCAGCAGAAGGATGACACACAAATATGTGTCAAAGAAATGATCCTGAAAGATATTATTGCTCTTGTGATGTATTGTAGGAGAAGGCCAGGCCAGGGATGAGACGTTTACATTTTTCTTGACGGGTGCCGTAACGGTGAATCATCTTGCGTGGGTACAGAGACAGAGCTTCCCACCACAATTTTGAGAGATTGGCTAGGTGACCTTATAACTGATTAGCCAAAAACACTCACGACAACGCAATGCAGTGGTCGTTCGCTTTTACGGCTGCAGAATTAAAAGCAAATGAAGATCCAGCTCTGCGTTTCAATAATCATAATATGAATTTACTATCTAACTAAAATATTCCAATAAATAACATACACTGCTATATAGGTCGGCTTTGATGAGGCTGTGTTTATGAGCCTTTTTCTTGCTGGTAACAGCATCTGTGTTCACAGCACTAACATTTAAAAGAGGAATGGAGAAGGTGAAGGAAACTTTCTGTAGAGCTGAAGAGCGGACATTAGCATTCACAGGGCAAAGGAGGCATAAGCCAAGCATTATGAGACTTTCATGGCCCAGAAAATTTGTGCAGATTTGATACCTCAGATTAAAAAGCCAAAAGCCTCTACCGAAACAGCTGAATATAAGTGTGGACTGACTGGCATGTTAAATGTCTCAGAGGTAGTTCTGACTTTAGTAGGTGTGGGTGGTATGACTGGAATCACAGTAAAGCCAGGGACACACCAAGCCGACGGGGCGGCAGGCCGTTTTCGAGCGTCGACCGACTTAGTTTTTCCGGTGTGCTCTGCACCGTTGCCTCTAGTCGGACGCTGTCAGGGTTTTTTGGCTGATTCAACGTTGAAACGGCATCAGGCCATCGATGAAAGAGAGAACTCTTATTGGCTGTTCAGTTTAGCAAATGAGTTTAGCAAATAAAAGCGAAAGTGATGAAAGCGAGCAAAGTCATGACGGTACAGACAGAAGACTGTACTAATTTTACGTCATCTTACCTGAGCATTCCACTGCATGGATATATTCATAATAACATATGCGGAGTGGAATTTATGGTTTGTTTATGGTTTGTATACCTGCAGTCTTAGCTTTACTTTCCCTTTTTGAATGACGAATATAGACAAATGTATCTGTACCTTTTCCAAGGTCAAATTCAAGCACTTTCAAGGTCCATTTTAAAGCTTTTTCCAGCACCTTACACCACCGTAAATTACATTATACCATACCAATACAGTCAAAACTGTTATTTAGTGTTTTTATCACATTAAAAGAGACAATGCTATAAACAGCTAGGGCTGGTCCGAATACCATTTTTTGAGCTTCGAAGCTTCGGTAGTAATGAACATCGAATATTCGAAGCTTCGGAGAAAGGGTGCTGAACATATTCTTCTCTCTAATAGCGGCAGGAATCTCTCTGTGTCTGTCTGTCCGTTTGCATTTTGATTATTTCGAGAACCGTTCATCCAATCGACTTCACAAGGGAGTGCAGTGTCTGGTGCAGTATAGATGGACAGGCGAGACGCAACACATTCCTAATTATTAAACTTTTAGTAAACTACAGAACAGCGTGAGCGTGAAGCGGCACACCTCACGCAGGCAGGGCTTATATGCTCCGAGAACGGACACTGCACTAGTGATATAAAATGCACACACACAAGTCTGTTAACTTAAAGCAATACTTTTAATAAGGTAGTCTAATAACAAATTACTGACACAGTAAAGGGTAGATTTAAATAAAGAAAAACAAAATTTAAATAAAGAAAAAACGAAATTTAAATAAAGAAAAACTAAATTTATTTAAATTAAATTATTAATTTTGTTTCTATTATTCTATTTTCCACAATGTCAAAGCAACGTAGCTTAACCCAAAACACAAGCTCAGGCATGCACTTCGGTCCATACAAACTCCGCTGTTCTGCGCTCTAGCCAGAGAACACTCCCGTTGCTGGAACACTCAGGCGTCGGTTCTATTTCTAGCATGCACTTGTTTTCCGCTTGGCTCAAGCCGCGCCTGAGACGCGTGTCTCACGCAGGCAGTGTGCAAACTCCAACCTGTTAACATGGGAGCCGAAATAAAAACGGACACGCCACGCAGCTGAGATGCTCACGCCACTCAGCCAGTGTGTCGCCGGCCTTATTCAAGCGCGAATGAGAACCGTTTCGCGGGGAATCCCAGGTGTGCAAAAAAAACAAAACAAAAAAAAAACGAATATTCGAATGTCAAATTTTCAAATCGAATACCAACCCACCGAACGAATATTCGAATATTCGGGTCCAGCCCTATAAACAGCCAAATTGTGTTTCATAATAGCAGAAGGATCAGATATTTAAGCAAATCACAAGTTTTTTTTTTTTCAAAATGTATCACTGTCTAAGTAGATAATGACTATGAATAATACTTTTCATTATATTAATGTCCAAATATTGCTTCCCAGATAATGTGATTTTCAGGCTGTAAAACTGAAGTAATTTCAAGGGCTGAAAATATGAAGACAGGATTTGAACAAAAATATTTTACAGGCCTTGGTTTTGGGACACATTCTTGATAGACAAGGCTTGAACAAAATCTGAGACAGTGCAACAACAACCTGTAATTCCATTTTAACCCCCCAAAAAAAATTCATTGCCAAGACATATACATTTATCTACTGGAATAGAGCAGTGTAAATATTGCATAAGGCCATCCTCAACATTACAGTAGGCTACTTGTATGACACTCCATCTGACACGATTTCTGTTCAGCAATCAACGATTGTTGTTATGCACTAGGTTAACGTTTGCAGGTTTTAATTTGCGGTTTTAAGTTACTGTAACTTTTGCTATGTTCACTGCATATTGTACAAATGAACGTGCCATAACGGACATGCAATACTAACATTACATTATCACACCAAGTACTCTCAGTCACTAATGGCCCTTTCAGACAGGACGCAGAATGCACTGTGCTATAAAAACCCATTTATTTTAATGGCTTGCGCCGTGCAAGGACGTTTTGTTGCTGCGTCGACCAAAAGTGGAGTGCAGAATTGGCGAGCTTGCGCGCACGCCGTGGTCAAAGTTAAAAATAGTTCAACTTTTGTGCTGCGCTCTGTGACGATTACCCGCGCGCCCAATAAAAACGGGGCATCCAAACAAGTGCGGAAATCAAAATGAAAACTTTGCTCTGGCCAGCGTAGCGCAATGTATCTGAAGGGCTACATTTTATTTCTCCATTTTAATAAACAAACTATTCAGTCAGATAGGTATTTGTTGTGAAATAAATACGGTTACAATTTCAAGCATTTTCAAGCATTTTATCCAAAATTTAAGCATTTTTCAAACCTTGAAAACACAACAACAAAATTCAAGCATTTTCAAGGATTTCAAGCACCCGTACGAACCCTGTTAAATAGACAGTTATCTCCTTTACAAGTTGGCGCAGAACGTGCGTGCTAGTTGACAGTCACCTGTAGTTCTACCAGAAAGACTCGGGAGAATTATTTCAATAAACCGTACATTTATTGACAGCTCAGCAAGCTGATAATCTACAAAGTCATTTGGCGTAGGCCCCGTCCGTAGTGCATAATCCGAGAGTATCGGATCTGCAATTCCTGCCTAAAGATGAAGGCAGGGGCGCAGCAGACCCCCCCGGGAGGTATGGACAGGACCATCCTGGTGGTGGTGGGGAGGATGGGGGTAATCGTCGCTTCAGTATCTGCGAACTCAAACATGTGTAAGTACCGAGCTTTTATACATGAGCATAAGAATATGATTGGATAGAAGTGAAGGCAATAGGTGACGTAGTAATTGAGTCTTCCCGGCAGAACTTATGCTAAAGCTTTCATTTCTTTCGGTGTGTTCAAGCACAGATTTTTTTCTCCGATGCGAAGTGACAACAAAGTCAGTTTACATCATCACTAGTTCTTTGGCGTCGGTTTGGTGTGTCCCTACCTTAACAGTAATGTAATACCACGGTAAAGGTAGTATGTACAAAGTCCTTTTAAGACAAGTCATTTCACTCGGTGGCCATCTTTGAAACTCCTATCTCTTTGAATGGGGAAACATCAAATTCTACAGAACTGTTTGCCAAGCTTACCATTAAATTTCATATTTGAAATTTCTCATAAATAATGTTTCTAAATGTTCGAATCATGACATAAAGCGAATATTTTCAGGCTGGATCAAGCTAATGCACATGCAAGCGTGTGTCTGACTGTTTATATAGGAACCAGAGCTTCTAACGGCAGCTGCAGTGACGCAATGACTTTACCAATCTGCGATTGGCTCTTATTTAGAAGGCGGGACTTATTCCGATATATTGAGTATTGCATTTTTCCCCATTCAAAACAATATGAGAGACGCATCTTGTGTTATTCTATAGTCTTTGGTATACATCACATAAATAGTTATTTTCGCTGGCAAATAAACCCCAAAATGTTTATATATTACATAGCCTTTAGGGCGGGGTGATATGGCCAAAAAAAATCTATTTTTTTAGTTGAATGGTGGTATACATCTCTGTATTTTATTTTTATATATATACACACACACGTACATACATACATACATATTTTTAGGGCTCTCAAATCAATTAATCGCAATTAATTGCAGCTAACATAAAAGTGTGTTTAATATATATGTGTGTGTGTGTGTGTGTGTGTGTGTGTGTGTGTGTGTGTGTGTGTGTGTGTGTGTGTGTGTGTGTGTGTGTGTGCGCCTACATTTGTTTACCTCATTACAATAATTATTGCTATCATAAAAACACACTAAAAATTATGTAAACTTGGCTTTAATCTACTCGTATCTATGCTATTACAAACAAAGGAATTGCAGCCTTGAAATATTCATCAAATCTAGCTATCCGAGCACTCTGACATTATCCCCGTGGCAGCATGTTGTAGTTGTTGTTCCAGCATTCTTTAAGCACTCGCTATTAGACTCTCCCTTCAGCTCAACCCATTTTAAACTCCCATCAAATGTCCAATCCTCCCAGTTGTCAGTTCATAACAGTAGGCATCAATGCCGTCCTAAAATGATATGCAAAATGTCACAGTGAAATTAATAATGACATTCATGTTTCTGCAAATGCTGCTATTACCCAGCTGGAAACAGTGAGATGCAGAAAACCTCCTAGCCACTTATGGTTAACGACAGTTTCCGAGTGACATTATTCCAGCCCTCTCAGAAGTATTATTCAAGACTGAACACCAGAAAGTCTTCACGTGTTCTGACATTTCAAATTTGTAGACATTTGAGCTGTCAAGAAAACATTCAGTTCTGGCGGACTACTTAAAAGTCATTACCTGCTAAACTTGGGGTCCTACGGCAAATATCAAGGTCACCGATTTCAATCGCTTCTATAAGGATTCGCCTGTCAGTCTAAAATGAGAGGTTTGCTCAATGGCAACAAGTTGACGTATGCAAGAAAAGATAAATCTTCACATTTTCTCTACACCGAGCATAGATCCAATCAAAGCAAAGTCATTTGAACTCCTGAAAAGCCTACATTAAGAGCAATGGATTATTGTATTTTCAAAAGAGAATCATTTTTCTATTTAAATAATGATAAGTACATCGGTGACCTTTATAAGTCATTAAAAATGGAATTAACCACCTCATTTAATCTATCATTAGGCGAATAGAGTTTTCAAATAAGAGGCTCATGCAATAAGACTTCAATACAGACATCACTCTTTGTCTTCCATTCATCACATTGAAAATATCATCAGGGTAAAGCAGAGTACGGGTCAACAAGAATCACTCCCAACAGTTTAATAATAAACGTTCAATACAGCATTAGCCATTATGGACTCTTTTATGATAGCTGTGGTGCTGCTGAATGCACGTCATTGTTGATCAGGCTGGCCTTTTTTGTCTTCGTCCACTTCTGCCTCCTAGCAACCCATGTAACCCTACACCGTGTCGGTTTGTTGTGAGGTGCACACCCCACCTTTAGATGCTGATGGTTGAATGGTGACCCAGTCTCTGTTTGAATACCAATGTTAGCGCACATAAAAGAGCTATTCAACAAGTATCAGCACATCCCCCCCATCATTTAAAAAGCTTTGATCTGTGCCACATCACCACACGGCTAATCTTCAATGTCACTGCTGTGTCACCACATCATACAACAGACTAAGGAGTGTGTAGCTCAGACTAGTTAAAAATTCAAAGAGTGTCAGGAAATAAGACACTATTGTCTGACAGGTGTGTCTGTGGAAGAGGGCAGTCACACGTGTCTGCATGCTTGTGTACATTTAGCACTTCCATTAGCTTACCCTGACCAAGGTAAATTTGTATTTCACTGGAATCTCATCAACATAAAAAGAAAATTTACATCAATAAGGAAAGCTCAATCACAGACTGATTGGCCACTGTAGTAGCTTATCGTCAGGTCTGATCTTCAACCACCTTTTAAGCCATCTTGGTTCTTGAATTATTCTCCCCATTTATTTTCTCCACAGGAATTAGCAAAATCATTACAGAGATTTGAGGCAAATTAAATCAACCAACTCACAATAACAATCAGGGCTGCACGATATTGGAAAAAGGGACAATATTGCAATATTTTTGTGATTTCCATTGTGATGGGAGGAAAAAAAATACAGGAATTGTACAGGATGACTTGAATAGCTCTATTTGGAAATTATTCTAGAATAATTAGGGTGATTTTTCAGAGATAATAAAAAAGCGTGTGAACCATCCATTTAGGTTGAATTGGGAAAAACGTGTTCACACTCGGGTATTCTCTTGACAAGAAAGCTCTCAGGTTTCATCAAAAAGATCTTCATTTGTGTTCTGAAGATGAATGAAAGTTTTGTGAGTTTGGAACGACATCAGGATGAGTAATTAATGACAGAATTTTCATTTTTGGGTGAACTAACCCTTTAAACAGAAGCAGAAACCATCGATTAACATCCTCAAAACTCACAGCAGTTCTGCCTTTAAAGAATTATAAGTTAGCATTAAAAAATATATATATATTCCCCAATGGAGAGATTGAAAGAACGGTAACACTTTACAATAAGGTTCATTAGTTAACATTAGTTAACTACCTTAGTTAACATGAACTAAGAATGAACAATACTTCTTCAGCATTTATTAATCTTAGTTAATATTCATTTCAACATTTACTAATACATTATTAAAAACAAATGTTGTATTTGTTAACATTAGTTAATGCACTGTGAACTAACATGAACAATGAACAGCTGGATTTTATTATCTAACATTAACAAAGATGAGCTAATACAGTAACAAATGGATTGCTCATTGTTAGTTCATGTTAGTTAATACATTAACCAATGTTAACTAATGAACCTTATTGTAAAGTGTTACCGAAATAACTTTAACCTCCAGAACCCGACTGTTGGATTCTTCTAATTCCTCCCCATACATAACATATGTACAGAACATTACAATCAAACATGTTAGTTAGTTATTTCAATGGCTTAGGTGATGCATATGTAAAGCTACTAAAAATATCCCAATCCCATCCAAATCAGTAAATGAAATCACAGATGTTCTATGTTATTAATTGTGACAAATATTGTTTAGAAACCTAATACCATGCGAATAGTGCTTTTGGTGAATCTGCATTTGGAGAGAAGGTCAGGACCTGCGAGCGTCTGAGGTAATCTCGAGCTCACAGACAAGGGGCCCTTCAGCAGACGGACTCAATTTTATCAGTCATGACCACACCATGTGTTGTGAGTTATTCTGTAAGAACCACCAGGACACATCACTTCCTTCTCTGAAGTCTCAATCAAAACAGTCAGTCTCTCAGGTGCCCTGTTCCTGATGCGATATGCAGTCGAGCACCGCACACCAAAGCTACATGAAGTCTTGTTGATGCAGCTCTGACGGAGACTGATAGTTTCTTTTGAGGTGCAGTCATTAGAATTTAATAAGAACAGCTCAGGTGAAGTGCTTTTCATGTAGAGTACCACCACTCGGATCTCGTGTTCGAATCTCAGTTATATACCGGTTCAGGTCAAACTTCTAAAGAGAAACAGATGTATTTCAGGTGGAAAGAGCCAATCAGGAGTAACCTGCTTCAGTAGCGTCTCATTGGTTTCCACAGTGACGGGACACATTTGGGTAGTAGGTACAAAACCAGTCAAAAGTTTGGACACAACTACTCATTCCATATTATTATTTTGTTCCATATTTCAGAACAAAGCAACACAATAACGCAAATGGAAATTATGCATTGATTAAAAATGCTTTTGTAGTTTCTATAATCGATCTTTGATCTGCTATAATTGCTATAATTGATCTGCTAATCAAGTATTCAAGCATAAACCTTTAAATCAAAAGCCTAAGATTATGAGCAACATATTCAGTCAAGTGTTCAAAAATGTGACTGGTACACTAAAAGTTCCTCAGTTTAGTTAATTAAAATGAACTAGTGAAACAATTTTTGTATTTTGTCACAACTTGGTTTAATTTCATGCAATTTCTTTAAATTTGTAAAATGGAACTTTACTTAATCCATTTATATTGGGATTATGTACATAAATATGTTTCATGGGGCATAAATGGATGTATGGAAATCCAGATCTACGCAGACATATTGGAAATTGATTCAAGCTTTATTTTTTGTTAATCTATCATCGTCTGTCCATGGAGCCCATTTAAATCAGTACTCTACTAAATTAAAAAAAGTTACTCCTTTATTTATGCTGTGTGCCAAAAAAAACTTAGCCAATGTTTGGTAAAAAGCCAAAAATCACAGTGATCTGATTTATTACGTGGTGGTTCATGTGTGCAGGTGAACAGTGTTTGAATCCAACTTCATCCTTCCACCACACAGCATCTATCTAATAAGATTAACTAGATTCATGTAAATTCATACAATAAGAATCAATATATGCTTATTTGAAAACTGTAAGCTTGTCCTATTCCTTGACAGTCCTATCTGGAAAATAATGATTTCTAAATAAATAAATAATACATCCATCTATAATGTACATATCTGAATCTGCATGGTGCACATGTTAGAAAACCTGTCACTAGCTGGATGGAAACAATAAGATGTGTTTAAATTCTAAAAATGTGCATAAAAACGTATGCACTCAATTGAGTAGGGTAATTTTTTATCCGATAAGACGACAAGCTCATAAACTATGATGGAAACAGATTTACCAAATAAATTCCTAGACACGCAGCAAAAAAGTTGAGGCTTGCGATGGGTTGGCATAACTGGACTAACCAGCAGACCGATCTAGTTGTTTTTGTTATTCTGAAATGCCAAAGTCTGTCGTCAAAGTGGTTCAGTATACTGTAATTACCTCCCAGAACTGTTTTACACAACTGTGTTTCCAAACAGCAGGCATCTGCCTCCGAAAGCAAGATAACATGACCATGTTTATTGCAATTTGTCTGCACACTCTGAGGCGCAAGTAGTTTATTATTTGTGAAAATAGCCCCACAGTGACTTCTCCTACTGTAGCACCTTTAATTTTTCTTAGTGATATTTGGCGGCAGATTATTAGGAAGTTATGACTTTGTTCTCCTCGACTCACTGGATGGAAAAGGTGCTTTATTTGCAAATGTTTTATGCGATTTTCCAGTTTTGCGCATAAGTTAAATTCTCAGCTTTGGATGGAAACATAGCTACTGTGAGAATATTATAATACATTTTGAGGTACACTGAAATGTATGCAGTAGTTACAGAAAAAAAAAGGGACAATGAAACTAGAATAAAAATATGATATTTGTGTCGTGCTATACAAAGAGATTTTCTATTGATAACCAGGATCATTTACAACAACTGTGAAATGTCAAGGACTTGTTCTCCTCCTAATAAAACTAGTCGGCCAGACTGTAGCATGCGATAAAGATAATACTAATCTGACCTTAAAACCGTTAATGTAAGACATAAAGAAAACTGATGGGTAAAATGTAACTTTAACAATCTAAAACGGAGCAATAGAGTACAACCTTTTACTCTGTAACAAGGAGATTGAAAATATGCACTTTATTACAGTTTAAACCACAGGCTTTCAGACGTAAGACACTAAGTGCCACCATTAGTAATCACTGCCTTCAGTGAAACATTCAGTGTTGAATAAAGAAAGAACATTATGGAAAAAGAGATATATATAATCTCTATAATCCCTGACCAGCTAAAACTTCAAGATCGTGCCATATGAGCACATCTCACATGTCTCTGTCACATATGGAAGATTAATTATCATCCAGACTCTAAAAGAAGAACTTGTTAAGTGATTTCTTTGGAGTTCACCCAAACAACATTGGCAATACATTTCCATGCAGCTTGTTTAATAAACCAGCATAATCTATAGAGCTCACATGGTAAATGGCATAATTTAATTATCTTGAGGTCAGTTCCTTCCTGTGAAGCTGTAAATTACTCACCTTTCCCTGAGGTTACGAGCAAAAGGGTGCCAGGAACATGTGGCTGAGATGTTTCCATGTAAGTGCAAATCATGATTGCCCTGCTCATGGAAGCATATCTGAAACACACCACTGTGCCGAGTCAAGCGATGACTCGAGATAGTCAGGACACGTTAATGAGAATTAAGATCCATGCGAGAGAGAACAATGGGAAGGCTTATCTTAATCCTGATTCTCTCTAGAGCGGGTCACAGAAGTCCACGAGTGGAGTAGAATTAAAAACAGATGCCTCGCTGCACTCAGGTACACTGGTCCTCGCCACGTACAGAGTGCATTCACAAGAAAACCAGTGGCAGAGAATCTAGCACCAATGTCCCAGCATTAATGATGGGTCTGTCTAGGTGGAATCGCACACCAGACTTATAAATCAAGGACCTATCACTGTCAGGCCTGTGCTGGTCCATTACAACTCTTAAGTCTGCATTTATTTGATGACAAAACCATAATGTTGTGAAATATTTGAAATCTATTTGAATATATTTTAAAATGTAAAACTCATTACTCCAGTCTTCATTGTCACATGATCCTTCATAAATCATTCTAATATGATGATCTGATGTTCAAGAAACATTTCTTATATCATTAATGTATTTTTTTTTTTTTGGAAATGGTGAAACATTTAAGGAAGTTCAAAAGAAGAGCATTTATTTGAAATATAAATATTTTGTAACATTATAAATGTTTTTACTGTCACTTTTGATTAATTTAATGCATCCTTGCGGAGTAATAATTTCTTTAAAAAAAAATCTTACTGACCCCAAACATTTGAACGGTAGTGAGCGGTACAGACTCAAGAAGTAAGAACAGTGCAATTACCTACAGCTGGTCTATCAAAAGAATCTTTTCCAGGAAAAAGGAGGACAGAGCACTTAAGACAGAGAGCCTGAGAATGTCTGCTTCACAGATGCTTTCTTTCATTTATTACTAATGACCTTTTTAACACCCTAGTCCAGAACTCATAGATACTTGCAAGTTTTCAGAACATTCGCAGACTTTTAGAGTCACTGATATCACAAAAGAAACGGAAAATTAATTGTGCCGGCTATGATCTTTGCCATCCAGACACATTCAAATTTGGAAGTCATGGAGAGAAGCATCTAATCAGGGTGCGATCAATGTATTAAACAGCTGGATGGAAGCTTTTTCATTCCAATAGTGAAAAAGCTCTATTGTCGTCATTGTCTGGCATGAACTGGATGTGAAACTCTCTAAGAGTTACTGTTATTTCCAGCTACAGTTTTTTTTTTTTTTTTTTTTTTTAGATTATTGTTTATACGTTTCGTTTTTAAATGGGATGCAACGAGAAAAGCATTGATCTTCGAAGAAGACTCTGTAAATAGAAAGCCACATCTTCATAGATTGATTGGTTCACTGTCAGGCATCTGTTGATTCATGCGCTATATGCCTGAGCAACTGGCTTAGAGGGGGCGGAAAAGCGGTGCACATTTTCCAGGAAAAACACCTTCAATGAGGAAAAATGGCTAGAAAAAGTTCGGTCTGAAGAGCCTTATATACTGAGGTGCCTGTGACAAGCAGAATGTTGACAAAGGAACAATATGACGTTTTTACTGCCATTTGGGTTTGTGCTGATTGGCACAAGGTGCTGGTGAGGCTCTCTGGCATAAGGCAGAAACTCTGGGCCATATTTTTAAATGACAGCAGATAAATATTTACATACTCTAGATGTGCAGGCTAACAGAAAGATAGCCCAAGAAGGTCTGACTAATACTAAAATGACCCTTTAACCCTATAAACGCCAATATATAAAATAGACGGATCTTAATGTGGCAGGACAGTTAGCTAGTGTTTTATCAAAATAATAAACAAATTACAAGCATAGATAAATACAATAGAGCAAAGATACAAATTAAATAAGCAGTGCTTTATGTTTTTCAGGTAAATCTAACTGTATTCAGGTACAGACATTGAATAATCATATGTAAAATAACATGGCATAGTCTTCACTGTATAGATAAAATATAATTAATATAATTAATTAATACAATTTATCTTTCTTAAAGCTACACAGAAAACAGCGCCACGTTCCAGTCGCCTTGCCCTTGATGTTTAAACTAATACGACTTAAAAACACATGCATTTGATAAACTTTCATTCTTAGATTGTTAAACTTTGCAATTAATCCCCGAATCACATGCGTTCCGAACCGGAACCGATCAACTGCGATACCTATACTTGACATCACACATCCTGCGATGTGACTATCGCGGATGCGCACATTGTCATATCGATGCTAAAACAATACATTGTGCAGCCTTACTCTCTGATGATGTGATGTATGTTGGACTTCTCCAATCATTCGGTCAGTTTAATCTCCGCCCCTTTCTTACGATAAACTGTTAACGGAACGCTGATAAATCGTTACAATCCCAGTGTGTGTGTGTGTGTGTGTGTGTGTGTGTGTGTGTGTGTGTGTGTGTGTGTGTGTGTCTCTCTCGCTCTCTCTCTCTCTCTCTATATAAATATATTATTTTATATTATTATATATATATATATATATATATATATATATATATATATATATATATATATATATATATATATATATATATAAATTATTGCTGTCAATCGATTAAAAACATTAACTAGATCAATCACACATTTTTTCTGTGATTAATCGTGATTAAATACACTAAGTTTTTTATATATTTTATAATGTAATAATTTCACAGTTAATCTCCAAATTAATGTGAAGACAACATAAAGACAGTATATTTTAAATACTTGTTTAATAACATCTTTTTATGAATGAAGGCCAGTATTACTGATACTAATACAGCTACTGATGTCTCGATGAAAATGATGTTTTCCTCCAAATTTGACCATTAATTATAGCCATTCAACATTACAGTGTAATTTAAAGCTTTATTTTATTTTTTTTACATTTATTAGGCTTCTAAAAATATAACACTTAATTTAAGTGAACTTCAAACAATCGTCATAAACCCATAATAAATGTCAAATTTAACAGTAACAGGTTGGACATATACAGAAACTGAATAAAGTTACCAAACAGTCTGCACTGTTTGAATATACAATTATTAATTAAATATAGACTAATACTTATTAAAGCTAAAAAGTGATTTTCTCTGTTACCTCTGTTCTTTGATTAACTCTACTTACAGACAGAATTAGTGGCTTCTGTCACTTTAAGACTAGTCACTGCTGACAGAGACACAGATCTCACATGCACACAGTATATATGTATATATCTCATTTAGTTCAGCTCAGAGAACAGACACTACAATTAAAAACAGAATGGTGTCTGCTTAATAAATTGTGAGCTGAACAAGAGTCGCCACACAGATCAGCAACAGGAGTCAGATTTCATTTATCACGAGAGTGAGGAGCTGACCAACAAGATCATGGTGGAATATTTGGTGTCAAAGCGAAATGTAAAAGCGCCTATATAAGCAAATTTGTCATTGTACGGTTTTGTTGTTGTGTTTTTCATTAAGAATAATAGGCTAATGAACTCACCATTCAAGCAATACGCCCCCAAATTGGTGCTAATTTGAAAGCGAAACTAAAATGTGCACGGGCGAGGAGCGTGCAGAACAGAGCAAGCGTTTTCAGTTCATTCCTATGGAAAAACACTCGTTCTGCTCCCCACCATTATGAATGCACGTGCGGACACGCGCATTTTACTTTCGCCTTTAAATTAGCGATTTAAAAGCTCCCGCCGGTATTACCGGTGTTGTCACACATCGATTAACCGGAGGGAAAATATCCTCATCGCCACATCCCTAATATATATATATATATATATATATACACATATAAACACACACACACTATGAATAAGACAACATTATGACTTAAAACAAAACAACACAAAGTCTTTAGCCGTGTTTCCATCGCAGGAACTTTCCCCAGGAACTAGGTACTCTAGAACCCGGGTCTAAATGAAGTTCCGGGTAAAAATTTCCCCCTCAGAAAGTCCCTGTTGATGAGGTAGTACTTTTTCAAAGTTCAGGAAGTTCACGCAGGCAATCATTTTGATTGTTTGATTCCACGCAGCATTTTATTTCAACCACCATTTTAAAAAATCTGTTGCGATGTGTGCAGTAACAGTTGTTTGCTATTCAAATCAACAATGGAGTTTAAAAAAATACAACCGACGGATCGATGATAAGCTTTATTAAGTGTTTATTAAGCTTAGGCTATATGCAGAGTGTTATGAAACGGCTCCGAGACTCGAAGGTGACGATCCAAATGCAGTTTATTCACAGAGTAGTCGTACAGGCAGGGTCATCAACAGCGAACAGATCAAAGGAGGAAACACAGAGAATATCCAAATAACAGGCAGAGGTCAGGGCAGGCAGCAATAATCAGAGTCCAATAAACAATCCGAGTCAGGCCAGGCGGAGAAACGATCAGGAAACGGTGAAACAGTCCAAGGTCAGCAAAACAAGAATCAAACACGGGTAAATAACGCTCAGAAATGTAATAACAGTAAAACAAGACTTCGCAGTGAGGGTGAGAATGTGTGAGACATAAATAGTCCATAGAATGAGGATCAGGTGTGACTGTAATCAGGAACAGTGCAGGTGAATAATGCAGTGCAGGTGTATGAAGTAATCAGTCCAGGTAGATGCAGGATGGGAAATGTAGTCTGTGAGTGAATATGATAGTCTTATGTGGAGTGCCCTCTGGTGGCTCTCAAGGGCACTCCAGCTGGTGACCGTTACATAGCCCCCCCTTTAAGGAGCGGATTCCAGACGCTCCTAAAACTGTCCAGGAGGGAGGTGGAGCGGAGGCGGACCCGGGGGCGGGATGGAGGGCCAGGCCCATGCAGCGGAAGAGGACCTGAAGACTCCGGCAGGGCGGAAGGCCAGGGCGGAGCAGGCTGTGCAGGCGACCAGGGCGGATCAGGCTGTGCAGGCGGCCAGGGCGGAGCAGGCCGTGCAGGCGGCCAGGGAGGAGACGACCCTTCAGGCGGCCAGGGAGGAGACGACCCTTCAGGCGGCCAGGGAGGCGACCATGGTACAGGAACAGACACCGGCTCAGGAACAGGAACAGACACAGAGACAGGAACAGACACCGGCTCAGGGACAGGAACAGACACCGGCTCAGCGGTGGCCATCTTGTCCGAAGACACTGGCTCGGCGGAGACCATCTTGTCCTGAGACACTGGCTCGGCGGAGACCATCTTGTCCTGAGACACTGGCTCGGCGGTGGCCATCTTGTCCGAAGACACAGGCGTGGTTTCGGCCATCTTGTCCAAAGACACAGGCGTGGTTTCGGCCATCTTGTCCGAAGACACAGGCGTGGAAAGAGGAAGAGGAACAGATTCAGGCTCAGTATCAGGATCAAATTCAGTCTCGGCAGGACGAGACTCTTGACGGGCGGACGTGACGTGAAGCTCAGTCTCTGGATTGGCTGACGTGACATGAAGCTCAGTCTCTGGATCGGCAGAAGTGACGTGAAGCTCAGTCTCTGGGTCGGCAGAAGTGACGTGAAGCTCAGTCTCTGGATCGGCAGAAGTGACGTGAACAGTCTCTGAGCTTGACGGGACCAGCGGCGGCAAGGGCTTTGAGCTGGGTAGGACCAGCGGCGAAGAGGACTCTGAGCTGGTTAGGACCAGCGATGAAGAGGGCTTTGAGCTGGACAGGACCAGCGATGAAGAGGGCTCTGAACTGGACGGAACCAGCGGCGAAGAGGGCTTTAAGCTGGGCAGGACCAGTGGCGAAGAGGGCTCTGAGCTGGACGGAACCAGCGATGAAGAGGGCTCTGTGCTGGACGGGACCAGCGGTGAAGGCTCTAGCTTAGCGGGAATGTCGCTTGCTGTCTCAGGCGCGGCGGGCATGACGCTCTCAGTCTCAGGGGCGGCGGGCATGACGCATATTGCCTTGGCTTCGGCAGATTTGGCGTGAAGTGCGGGCTCGGCTGGACTGGCGTGAAGTGCAGACTCGGCTGGACTGGCGTGAAGTGCAGACGGTGACATGGCGTGCCACGGAAGGAAGCTCTCCAGACATCTGGAGAGTGCCTCTCTCCAATCCAGACCGGAGAGATCGGGGAGCTCCCTCGGGTCGACCTCCTTAGCCCCCAGCCGGTAACACAACTTAATTGCTTCATCACCCAGAGAGCAAGAGGCAGCGAGAGGAACAAATCCCCAGGTGTACTGGAACAGATCGAGGCTATCCAGGGCCAAGGCCGCGATCTGTCCAGCGAACTCCCGGCTCATGCTGGGAAGATCAGGCGAGATCCGTACTGCTGGATTTCTGGAGGTCATAGCTGCTGGATCTGGGTGCGGCGAAGTCTTCTGTTATGAAACGGCTCCGAGACTCGAAGGTGACGATCCAAATGCAGTTTATTCACAGAGTAGTCGTACAGGCAGGGTCATCAACAGCGAACAGATCAAAGGAGGAAACACAGAGAATATCCAAATAACAGGCAGAGGTCAGGGCAGGCAGCAATAATCAGAGTCCAATAAACAATCCGAGTCAGGCCAGGCGGAGAAACGATCAGGAAACGGTGAAACAGTCCAAGGTCAGCAAAACAAGAATCAAACACGGGTAAATAACGCTCAGAAATGTAATAACAGTAAAACAAGACTTCGCAGTGAGGGTGAGAATGTGTGAGACATAAATAGTCCATAGAATGAGGATCAGGTGTGACTGTAATCAGGAACAGTGCAGGTGAATAATGCAGTGCAGGTGTATGAAGTAATCAGTCCAGGTAGATGCAGGATGGGAAATGTAGTCTGTGAGTGAATATGATAGTCTTATGTGGAGTGCCCTCTGGTGGCTCTCAAGGGCACTCCAGCTGGTGACCGTTACACAGAGGAAGAAATCCAGCAGGAACTGGAAAGTAGCGCGCAGTCCTACGTCACCGGACTAATTTGCCTAATCTTCACGGTACTTTAGACCGCGATGGAAACGCAGACAGCAACAGGTCTGGTGGTAAAAAGTTCCTGGGACAAATTGTTCCGGGTAATTTCGGTGGAAACCGTGGCTTTTGAGCTGTTTAGTTGCTGCATTGCTCCAAAAATACAAGGCATTCAAAACTTTGATGATGAGTCAGAAAGATTCATTCATAAAGGACAAGCGGACAGGCTACTTTGTTGCTACAAGAAAGAAACAATGCAATTCAGCGACTATCTTCTCCCAATTTCCCATCAATAAGAAATGATGTACACTCCATTGTCTCTCATTGATTAATTGTGGCTGCCAGGTCTGTAATATTGGAACTAAAGCAGCACAGACAAGTAGAGCCACAAAATGTACAATTAGCCAGCAAACAAAACAAAAAGGCTTTTTTGTACAGGATAACCAGAAGTACATTTTGTAAATGGATGAACTGTGCATGGTGACGTAACCGTAACCGGGGATATCAGAGGCCATTGAATGCCTACACTCCCAAAACACTTTGCTTTGAATGCTAATAAACTTAAAATGATGGAGATAACTACAAAATATGTGCTACAGTTGCACTCTTCCACCATCACTTACTGTTCTTGCTCTTCATTAATTCATTAAAGAGTCAAAAAGGCCTAAATGAAAAAAGAAAATATTTAAATTGAGAGCTTTAATGGCTGAGAGATTATTTTAAATACTATATGTAAGTAAAAGCATACGTAGCATTCAAACTATCAATCATTACAGTATCAAAAAGCTAAAAAGGAAAATACTTAAACTGAGACATTGAACCTTGAGATTATATGAGAGCACAAACACAAGTACCACAGAAACCAAAAAGGTCAACCCCTTTCCACAGCTTCAGACATGGTGAGGTTTCCAAAAAAGCTTTTACATCAGTTGAAGTGCATTAAGATAAGGACGCTCTCACAATAATAAGTTGTCATTCTTAAGTTGGAGACCATAGATCACATCTTGGAGTCATCAACAAGAAAAAGGTGCTTCTCTTCGATGCGAAACGCGCATCGATCAGAGGTGCATGACTGAGTGCCAATGAGCGAGTGACTTAACAGAGTAATTATGAGGGAAGAAATGTCTTCACAGCGCAGACGTAGGCAATGGCACTTAAGATGGTCCTTAACATGTCTGAACCTGTAGCCTCACTAGACCATTGTCTGCTTGTCCTGACTCTTATTTCCTGATTTAACCCAATTCATTTATCTAATTATAAAATCATTTGGCTAGTATCCAGAGGATCTTTGCTCTTCAAACAAGCCTGATGCAGATTGGCATCATTAGAGATAATATACACCACAAGCAACAAGAGTAATGAACCGTGTGATTGAACTTGCTCCTCACCGCTGAATATGAACAATATGCTGAAGCCTTTAATTTTGTAGGTCTGATGTCATAAATTCCCATCTGACATCATAGCATGATACATTACTCAGATAGATTGTTTTGCAACCTTATTTAAATTGTGGCATCAAGGGACCATTTTATGATGTTGTAATATATTCCAATTGTTGCATTTACTTGACCATCGCCAGTGTAGTACACACTTTTTGACCAAAATAATGCAAAAATAGCTATTTGATAGTGATGCACTATATATCGGCCACCATATCGTTATCGGCAGATATAGGTTTTTAAAGTTATAGTTATCGGCCTGGTAAGAAAATGTGGCTGATAAATAATGAATTATTTCCTCCAGCTGTGACACTTCAGATGCACACTGTTCGGCATGATGGTTTTGAACTGCATGAAATACAATTGGAATCACTTCGAAAACATAATACAGTTAAGTGCAACATGTGCAGCGCAAGTCTGTCATACAGCCCACATAAAATTATAATGAGGGCACTACTGTAAAAGAATGTTGTGAATTCTTTGTGCGCTTGTGTTTTAGCGTGTTGTTAAGGGATAAACGCATCCACAACGGAGTTACACCTTCATGACTAGCACAGTCAAGTTCGCTTGTTTATTAGAAGCCTTTTGTTTTGTGCAATTGTAAGTTGTAATATTATGTTTACTTTGTGTGTATATTTCGGATTTATCTAATATAAGATACGTTTGGTTAAAGGTACAATATGTACGATTTTTGCAATAAAATATCCCAAAATCACAAGGCTAGTGTTATATATTTTGTTATGTTGATTACTTACAATATCCCAAATGTCCTGGACAAATGCAGAAGTTGTAGTTGTAGCGTCTATCAAGCAACAAACGTTAGCTTGTTTCGTGCAGTCATTATGAAACACAATTATTCTTTACCGATTGCAGCTGGTTCTGTCGATAAAGACAAGTCCCATAAACGTAAACAACAATGTACAGGTATTATTGCTTTAGGTTTGTGTTTAGTTTATTGACATTGTTTATCACGTCTGGTGTTTATGGCCATGTCTCGTATCTCTCACAGAGGAGCGGTGTTTATGGCCATGTCTCGTATCTCTCACAGGGGAGCGACGACAGTGAAGAGCTAGAGTGGACAGGCCTGAACTTGTGTTGTGTTTTGTTTTATTGTGACAGCAGTCGTCCGTGAGGGGCTGCTGTCTTTTACTTTCATTTTGTATTTGTTTTATTTTTATCATTAAAATGTGTCATGAATGTTCGCCGGTCCCCGCCTCCTTCTTCCCATAACATCTGAACTTCGTTACATATAGCATGTGTTATACATAAAGATTAATCAGTATTTTGGCAAATGATGTGGGTATATTCGAATGTACTTTTACAATTGTTTAGAACACATAAAACTGCGCAGCGTTATCACAACAATGAATTCGACAAATACAGTAACATCTATGATAACCAATTTAGTAGGGCTGTACTGTCCTAGTCGATTAGTCGATTAATTGGTCGATACGTTCTGGTTCGACCAAAATTCTGATTGGTCGATTTTCTGCCGCGTTTATTTCATCAGTTTTGCCGCGCTGAGGCGTGCTCATTTCATCAGGTGGAAAGCACTAACTGCTAATGGGGGTGTTTTCAGAGTGCCCTTGTTTCACTGTAACAGTCTATCTTCAAAACACCCCCCTTGTTTTCACCTTTTTGGATTAGCCCAACCCAAGAGAGAGCGTCGAGCGTAGAAGGTTTGATGCTGAATATTATTTATTTAATTGTGAGAGCGTTTAATAGTCAGTCCTCTTCTAACATGTCAACAACAAAGAAATCGACAGTGTGGCAGCATTTTGTTAAAATTGATAACAGGAAAAAGGTCGAATGCAAAGTTTGCAAGCAACAGTTTTCCACAGCTCGACGACAAACATGACATATCATCTAAAAGTGGTAAGCTCACTTGTCTGCGTTAGCTTGCCCTGTGTGTTTTGAGTAGGCTATATGAACATATCAGAATTTGCATATTTCAATGTTTTAGTGTGATAACCTAACTTTTTTATTTTTTATTTTGAGCCTAATGCGCAATTGCGCTGTGCTGTTGGTTGTGTTAGTTTTGAGTCTAGGATGCTTTATTTTTCAGTTATGCACTTTATTTCGTTTCTGCTCTTGATCTGGTTTGTTTAATAAATATTTTTTTTTTATTAAAGTGGACGTGCCTTTTGTGTTTATTAAGAGTAAAAGCTTTAAGTTAATAGTCTATTCGTGTCTCAGCTGCGAAGCTGAGCTCATGTTCAGCCTCGCTCGGTGCGAGGACATGCACGGTGAAATGATAGTGTCTGACAGTTATAACTTATTATTATAACATATGACAAAAATAATTGTCTAAATTATGTTGCATATTCCTCAACAGTTCTTGTGATGATATCACTAGTTGACAACATAGTACTATTTTCGGAATGATATGATATTGCGCAGGTGCACGTGATGCAGCGCTGACAGACTCAAGTGTCAGACTCATTTCAGTGCAAAATAATTAGGTCAAAAACGATTTAATATACTGCAAATAGCCTACTAGTTGTTTATGTTTATTTATAATTCATTTAGGCGGACAACAAGGCTACCAAGTATTGCGCACAGTGCGCATCTAATTAATTTAACGTTTTTTTTTCCTAACGTCATTTTTAGTCGATTTTTGTCGATTTTTAGTCGAAAATTTCAGGACTTCAGTCGACCAAGATTTTCTTTGGTCGAGTACAGCCCTACAATTTAGTATTAAACCTTACTTTTCTCTTGCGGTTAATTCATTTTAATGAAATAAAAGCATACCATTAAACGCAAAAAATAGAACTTTACCTCATCCATGAACATGATTTTTCGATTCCCGTCTGACTGATTTACATCCACGGTGGAGTTGAAAACGACAGTTTCCATCATTCCACGCTCCTGCACATCGTCATCAAGCTACGCCGTTGTTGTTTGGAATGTAGCGCCCTCTAGCGGCAGAAAATCTTGCATATTATACCTTTAAGTTAATTAACGCTGTAGTAAAGTTAATTCAAGTTTAGTGCTTTAGTTTCAGTGCATGCAGCTCAAACAGCAATGCACAGCATTAATAACTATGACTGTCATATACATAACATTATAAAGACACAGTTGTAATAAAACATTGTTAATTCTTTGGGTTTAGTTGCTGTTTCAGCCCGTTGTTATGGGAGAAGTGCATCCACAACATGAGTTACACATTCTGACTAGCACATAACTTAGTTCAAGTTCACTTGTGCATTTGCCTCAATTTGTGCAGATCATAATATTATGTTTATGTTGTATTAATATCTGATTAATCTCATATAGGTTTTGTTGAGTTAATTAACCCGCAAACAAAGTGCTTCAGGTTCCTGGTGTATATTCAGCTCTTCAGCGCGTGTAGCGCAAACATCAATGCTGGTATGAAACATTTAAAAATTAATATCACTGTTAAACAGTGATTTTACAGTGAACAGATACATTTTCCTTTTCAAAAATATTGATGCTTTATTAATAATAACGTGCACTTGTATTATTCTCATATTATTTTCATCAACAATATGGTTTAATTAAAATAATTTAATTACTGTCTGTGCAGAGGCTATTCCATTTTATTTATCCATGGCACATGCATTTTGATTCTTTATATGCAAGTAATGAGTTGTTTGCATTTTTTTAGGCAGTATTTTATTCATTTGTAAAAGATATATATTTTTTTTTATATAAAGAAAGTTGGCCATAGGAGTGTAGAATTAATTTTAAACTTAAACTGGTTCAAACTAGGCCACTGTACTGATTTATTTTAAACATTATCTTGGGACATGGCTTATAATGGTGGGACTTTTGTTTTTGTAATCAGAATTTAGATTTATCAGCTGATATATCGGTTATTTGCTTTCAAAGAATTATCGTTTATCTGTATCAGCCAAAATGTTGATACAGGAGCATTCCTGCTATTTGATTGTGAACTCAGTGGTATAGATTGTAAAGCAACAGTTTAGAACTGTTTTTGTTTTTTGTAGGCCTAAATGTTAAAAAAAAAAATCATTAATTTCAGGGGGGGGTCTAATTTTAAATATAATATACATTGTATATTGCAAATATCAACATTACCTTTGAAAAATCATATTGGTTCACAAAAAAAAAAATTACAGACAGGCTTCGTAAAATATGTTTGGATGGAATCAAAATTCAAAGAAAAAATATTGACTTTATTTTAATAGACTATCACAGCTGTTCAGCATCTGCATTGTCCACTGGGCGTCTTTCTTCATAAATCAAAGACATGTCAGAACATAATTGCTGCTGCACTCAAAATTATTATAAAGTGCCTCACAATCACTCATTTTAATTGGTGGCATCAAGCACAAATGATATTTATTGAATTGCAGATTTTGAGAGGGCATGCATTTGGAAACAAAGAAAAAAGACATCAGTAAGGTCAGAGTAAGTACCACAGAGAGTGCATGTCATTTGTTGTGGTGGGTAATCGCAGTTATGCATAAGCGCATTCTAATAAGTTTTGTATCTCAGTATCTGCACATTATAATGAGAGATCAACAAAACAAACCCAGTGTTGCCACCTTTGGTGCCAATGAATGGATGTGTAGCAGACACAAGTAATGAGGAGCCAGCACACCGTGCAAGTGAACACTGAGCAAAAAGCCATGTCTGGAAAAGCAAACAGCTGCAGCAGCCTCCTCATCAGGATGCTCAATGCTCTAGAGAACCTTTGGCTGACATCTGATTGAGTATAGATGGATGGAAGAATGGATGGATGGATGAATGGGTGGATGTGCCAAGGAGAGAGTGAACAGGGGAAACACTGTGAACACTCCCCACATTCAAAGAGTATGACCTCTGTAGAATATCTGGTGCACTAGTTTTGTACACAAAGAAATTAATAATTATTATGTTTAAATTCCTATATATTAACATGAGATGAATCGTACTGTATCAGTCGCCTAACAAAAGCCATTTTATTTTAGATGGAGCAGGTCAACTGCTGTGGGCAAGGATGTTGAGATCACATGACCAGTTTATTACCCCTTTATCTCTGTGACAACCATATTAATCTGACATTTGCTAGCTAAATTAATTCATCATGGCTGAGTCTGAATAGCGCAATTCTAATGCCATGGATCCTTTTCGGAATGCAGATTTAAACTATAGTAAGATACACTTCTATACAATTACATGGGAGGCCATAGAATTGTTTTTCAGTTTTTATTTGCCTTGAACAGCACAAGAAAAATCCACTATTGCATTTTCATGACTTTCCAAATGAGGAAGAAAGATGGATTATGGCAGTCAGAAGAGAGAAAGATGTATAAAGATGTAACAGCACCATTTCAGCAGTCTTGACCATTTATTTTAAAAATGTCAGAGTAATACAACTAGGGCTGTCACGGTGTTAGATTTTTCACACCACGGTTATTGTGGCCTAAAGAATTCACAATATCGATATATTGCGATATGTAAAGAAACTAGGGGGAGGGGGGTAGTTATCAGTCAAATCAATTTTTACTTTGTTTATATAGTTTTTCTTTTTTACCCAACAAATAAGGATACTGATAAACACAAGGCACATGCATTTTACTTCTTGCGTACTCAATCTATGGCATTTTTTTGTGAAGGAAGACAAGCATGTGAAGTTTCTGGTTTCAAACTGAAGCAAAACACTGTCTGAAGGTTTCCTGAAGAACTGAAAAGCTCTTACATTTACATTTATTCATTTAGCTGACGCTTTTATCCAAAGCGACTTACAATTGCTATATATGTCAGAGGTCGCACGCCTCTGGAGCAACTAGGGGTTAAGTGTCTTGCTCAGGGACACAGTGGATTCGAACCCAGGTCTCTCACACCAAAGGCATGTGTCTTATCCATTGCGCCACAACCACCACCTCTTAAACCTATTGTTGCGCCGGCGCCAATAAAGTCATGCAGATAGCAGATGTGAACAAAAAAAAAATCAAGTGCAAATACAAAAATAAGATGAGTAAAGAAAACGGGGTTCTTAATAATCACCCTTTATTAAATATATGAACACAGAAACCCCCCATTAATAGGTTAATGTCACGTTTCCCATTCCATGACTAGTAAAATAATAGCAATTTACTCTCTGTAAAATGGCGTAATCCGCAGGGTGATGGACACGGAGATTGGTAAAAAGGTTGATGGCTACACATTCTGCAGCGCCACGTCGCATATAGGACAACTCGAGGTATCGCACACCGGACGCTCAGTTTCTCAGTTTATGGCCAGCATATTCTTATGCTTAAGGACATTATGAAATTAAGATAATGTCTGTACTATGATATGATTGTACTGTACAATTAAATACAATAGTTGCTTAGTCTGTGATCTGAACACTTTACCTCAGAGCATCCGTTAACTGAATGAATTGAGAATATCACATGAAAATCCAATAACATCAGCAATTTTCATTCAAGCAGCTGATTTCTGTAAATGAATGTAAAATTAAATGTATATTGCGGCACAGGGTGAAGTCATTTACGATGATTTGAGACAAATATAATGTAAATTTAATATAAAACTATGTAAATGGCGCTCTGTGTCACGGCAGGATTTTGAACAAGGTCCTGAGCCGTTGCTGGGCGCCGAGGACAGACGCCGAATGGCACCACCGGTGTGTGTACACTCATAGAGAATAATGTGTTCGAATTTTAAAGACGTGGCGCTGTGCTTATCGTCCGGTGTGCGACCCCCTTTAAGATGCTGTTTTCTTTGAAGCTGAAGAACTCCATACTGACGAGCTTACTTTTTTCGGGTGTGGACAGAGTGTTTCTCTAGCTGCGCGGGCGCGGGTGAGCGTTGCGTCGTCTTCTTATTTGATAGGTGTCCGCGGGTGCAATACTGCCACCTGAGAGGTCAACCAGGTACTGGCGCTTGAGCATTTGCGTGTCATGTTATCATAAGAGTCCTATTCATTTTAAACATTGTGGTTATCGCCAATACCGGTATATTGTCACACTCTAAATTAACACGATGTCGATATTTCATTCTTTGAATATCACGATTATCGTCAACACCGGTATATTGCGACACCCCTAAATACAACACAAGATGACAATAAAATAAATACAGAAAATGTAAACAAAAGAAAATGTATGATAATAATTATAGCAGAAATGCATCATGAGAGCTCCATTGGCAACTGAAAAATTTTTCTATAGCATGATACCTCCACACCACTAGGTGTCAGTAGGTGCAACAAACAAAACCTTTAATTATAGTTCTGAAATCGTGTTTTTATTTCTATAAATGGATGGAGAAAAAATCTATAAAACAGCAGGCACATTGTATAGCTTGTTCATCATATTCATCATCTACAAACTATTTTAGATTGATCCTTCACCAACAAAGAACAAGCAACTGCTTCTGCTTGGACAGATTTCTATTTTACTACAAGAAGTGAAAAACTGTTAGGGTTGACAGCTTGTATTTGACTCCTCCCCGACTGCAACCACTTACTGTGGAGTACATTCAAGGCGAGGTGTTGTCAGCATCTCAAACAATCCTATTGTTAAAGAACAGTTTGTTGCTACACATGACTGCAAAAGGCCATCAACTCAATGTGAGAAGACTTCCATGAAGACTCCCTACCGTTGCAGCTGACCAGCAAAAAACCTTCCCCAATACAAAAGCGTTATGTTCACAACATGCAGCAATGATAGCAGCACAAACAATGAATTATTTTCAATGCCTTGCATTTCTGTTCCTGCCTGCAGGCTCTTTCGGCGAGATGCTTGGAATAAACAGTGCCTCCTCCCAGACAATATGACTATCTGTGTCCTCAACCTATTCCCTTTTCATTTCTCCTGAAGCCACAGTATCAGCTGCCATGCTGTGAATTCAATGCTCAGCAAGTTTGGATTTATCTCACTCGAACGATAAATAGAAAATTGAAAAAATTTGGGAAAATAATCTAGTCGCCGACAGGTCATGGCATATCTATTCATCAAGAGCAGAAGATTCAATATGCGACTTGGAGCAAGATTTGTGCACCATACATCTCTATAAAGAATAGAAGAATTAGCCTATATCACACTAAATAGTCTGCTAATGTTGTGGTATGCTACATGGTAACATTTTCATAATCCAGGCAGGCTCATTGGAAAAAAATATATATGGCATTTTGAAGTGAAATGTCCAGTGAGTGGTGCTAAAAGCATGTTTAGTTTTATCCGAAATGTGATGAATGTGAAACATTTTTGGAAATGTTGGTTGTTTGCACTGAAAAGTTAATGCTCTAATCGTGTTTAAAAATAACACGATTACTAAACCCGAAACCCTACACTACACTAAACCCTACTCTGAACCGACAGTGTTAAAAAAAAAAAAAAGCAAATAAGATAAAAACACATTTGCTGAAGCAACAATGCAATTTTAGCTTGCTTCTACGAGTCTTTGAGCTCATTTATTGTGACTCGTGTTTCACATGACTCATACCCAATTGCAATTTACCAGGTGAGCTCCAGAGTTTACTACATCAGAAAAGCCATATATGTGGAGCTGGTTATGTGATGCAAACATTGAAATGTATGGGCCCTTTTTTAACATTCTAAGAGCATGGCCTAAAGCGCACAGGACAAGTGCACTTAAGGCATCCGTACCACAAGCTCATTTTTTCTCTGAATGTAAAGTGACAGACTTTCCCTACCCTGTAGTGGAATTTCAAAACACTGCAACAGAACATGTCCACCGTTATATAGCTTCAACTGGTAAATCACTCACTTATAATGGTGATGGAATGAAGGATTAATCTATAATAATCAAAGCTGAATAATCCATTCTGAACTCATTAAGATTTTACAGATGACCCAATTCCCTAGTTAGCGGCAATGTAGAGGTGTAAAACATGTGAGAAAGGAAGTACCTCAATACTATTTCTCCCTTTATAAAAATTTTAAGACAAGGGGAGTGTAAAAACAAGCTTTAATAGCAGTAGATTAATTACCTCATTCAGAATGGTTGTAGGCGTCCACATAGTGCACTTGAGCCAGCCAAAGGCAAGGTTGCAGACATCCCTGTCAATTAGTTTCTACTTTTAGACCAGGTGCCTTCGGGACAAACAAGTAATGTCACTGCAGTGCGTTCCCAAGAGTTGTAGTCTGACTGCAGGCCATGAACTCTACTGTGGGTCTATGAAGTATCGGAGCTTCACAGGCATTTGATTTAATCACAGGGAACATTTAACATTGCGATTACAACGGTGAACTCAAAGTCTTTCAAGTAATTCTTTCTGCCAGTGGGAAAAACCTTGCAGAGACTTTGAGTAATCTGGGGAGTCTTGCCTCAGATGTCTCAGATCTAGATCAGACTTTAGTAATTACAAATAGTGGTTTATCTTAATTAAACACTAAATTACACCCAAAACATGTTGGGAATACAGCTTTCCAAATGTATATTTATTTTTTAATGGTTTTGAAATGCAAGGGCCTTATATAGACATGTAGTTGGCATCTGGGACACATCGCTAATGTCTATCTTTTCTCTGTAAAGGGTAGCAGTATCTGTAACAGCTCAGGGCGGCCTACTATTTCAAAAGAAATGGCAATACCCAAAACAAACATTTCTGTGGATTCTGGCCTTTTCTTGTAGCTTTCCAACTCTCAGCTGACTGTATAAAGTTGTCCACAGAGTTCACACGGGACTTGAATGACCTTTTCATTATGGCTTTTGGGAAAGAGCAAGTGAAGATTACATAAAACAATTTTAACACATGTGATATTGTCCTGTTGTATGCAGTTCTCCACAATAAGGATTTTTTTTATTTTGTGCAGTACTGGGTTTTTTTTCTGCCAACATTTTCACGGGCCTCACCACAAAAATATCATTACATATTTGTAGTATTTTGTATTTGTATATATATATATATATATATATATATATATAGTGTTGTCACGATACCAAAATTATTGTTTCGATACCGATACCAAGTCAAGTATTGCGATTTCGATACTTTTTCGATACTTTTCCTGAAAAGGGAGAAACACTCTCAAATATCATTGCTGTGCTTTATTTTAAAACCAAGACAACATTCTAATCATATAACACACTAATAAATGAACATATGAACAGCAGATATATTAAACATTTGAACAAAATATGAAATATCAAAATATAAAAAATAAATTAGAGCAATGACATTTCAAGGTAAAAAAAAATATAAATTTAGCAGCATTATCTCATTTATCATAAGAAACATAAGAGCTTTACCTTGATTCTGAACTTTGAATAAAAATATGAACAGCGATTATATTAAACAATGTTTAATATTGGTATGATAAGCCTCATTAGTGATATATTTGACGTGAGGAGAGAGTTGTGGGAGGCCTATACTTCATGTTAAACATAAATATATAGCAGCAAAGACAACGTCGGCAGTGTTGACGGCAAAATAGGCTACAGAATAATTCGTTCTGTATTGAGAGGTGCAATATTTGAAAATCGATAATATTTTTTTAATTACATTTATATTGTATTTGTCAAAACTTTCAAACATCAAAATGTCATTGATTAATATGTATTCGTGTCAAAATGACATAGAAACATCTTTTCCTATTCTATTTTGCCTGGAAACGCTTCCAACACGCTTGCGCTGAAAAATAGGCGTCGGTTCTATTTCTAGTATGCACGCGTTTTCCGCGCGTCTCGAGCTGCGCCCAGACGCGTGTGTCACGCAGGCAGTTAACATGGGAGCCGAGATAAAAACGGACACGACACGCAGCCAGTGTGTGTCAGGCCTTACAAATCTGGAACGCGGTCATTCTTAGAAGTATCGATACTAATAAATTAAGGAATCGTGACGTTTTTAATTTCCGGTTTTCTTTTGAAGTATCGGTGCACCGTGCAACAGAGCAAGGTAGGCAACGTACTTCCATATGTCACTCCTCGCGTCATCTTTTTTCTACGAGTCGTGGACCACTTGTGCTCGCGCATGCAGCCATCTCGCTGTAGTGTTTTGTCACATGACACTGACAGCGACAGGTTCTTTGCTGCGTGCGTCAGGAAAAAAACACAGACGTCCATAGGGAGGCGTTTTTTTTTTTTTTTTGACAAGTATCGATACTTATAAATTTAGGTATCGTGACGTTTTTAATTTCCGAGTATCGCGATACTTTTGAAGTATCGGTACATCGTGCAACACTATATATATATATATTTTTTTTTATATATATATATAAATAAAACATTGAAATTTAAGTTAAGTTTCGATTGTCAAATAATGTTTTACCTAAAAAAAAAAAAAAAAAGTAAAAAAAAAAACATTTACTTTACAAGGGAGAGATTGTTTCCAGGCAAATTTGCAACAAGCTGGAAATGATATAGCTTTAATTAAATTTGCTGCAAAACAATGACATAAGATACAAAAAATACAAAGGTTTTCTACACATTCTTACTGATGCTTTCATGATTATCATTTTCACAATTTTGACAAAACCTTAAATGGTGAAAATGCAGTGAAAATGAAGTGAAAATGCAGTGGAGTAACAAATATGTATTGTGTTTTACAAATATCAATAAATGAGCCAAGATAATACTTCACAAATAAATACAAACCATCCTACAAATTGCATGTTACCTTTGAACAAATACCAAATCTAGTGCATTCAAATGCATATCTGTCTGTTATGATTGTGTGACACTTGACTTTTTATGAGATCTCTCGGCTCGATTTTCTCACAAATGTGTCCAGGCAGATTTTCTCACAAATGCAGTTGAGCAGTTGAACGGGTGTGTTTCTGTCTTAATTTATCTATAATTAACCTTTTTGAGGTCTTGGCTCATTTATTTATATTTGTAAAACACAATACATATTTGTTACTCCACTGCATTTTCACTTAAACTGACCTTTGTACTTGCACATTGCTTTCTGTTTGTTTGCGAGTCGAGTTTTCCTTTGCAAAGCAGATCGAGTTTGTTTGCGAGTCCAGTTTTCCTTTGCGAAGTAGATTGAATTTGTTTGTTTAATTATGGCACATAATTCGCTCCATAATCAGCTTCAGCGTTACCCATGCGACGCATTGAAAAGTGGAGCTCAAAGTTAAAAATAATTAACACCTTGTTTCATTACATCTATCTTTTAATGAATCCTATACTATGTGTACTTGTGTCGCTTTTCCTTTTATTCCCCACCTGGGCAGAATAATCAGAATTCATCCAACGGTCAAGGTTCAAACTCTTTTTTTCTCTTATTTCAAAAGAGACGAAAGTTAGTGCGGATATTTGCATCAATTAAGTATTTCTGACCAATGGAAAAACGCTCTTCACGATCAAAAGTGTCTGAGATGCTCAATGGTACCGCCAATCTCCCATTGGTGACAATGGTGCAGGAACTGGCTCTCGCTTTGGGCCTTTTCTCTGCTCTTGTACACTTACTCCTTTCCTACCTTTCCTCCTTTTTTTTTTTTTACTTCAACACTTCAACTTCACAAAGGACCGTTGTTCGCCGTTGCCACATAGACATGTATGTTTTTCTCCCCACTGAAACAGCACCTATTTATCAAGACCACAAGGCGAAACCATAATAATCCTCCTCTCCTCAACTACACAAGCTCCTGGCTATGATTACACTGAGAAAGAGACTGCCGATCCAAAGCACCAATATCTGGCTTCTGGCACTGCAACAGCCCGGTTTCTCGGATTATGTCAGGCTCACCACAGCCGGATAAAATATGACTGCCTAAATGGCAATAACATCATGTGTCTCTATAATTTTGTATGAAGGCCATCTTGTGACAGCTGGACGGTGGGGTCCATAAAACCATCACACTGGGCAAAAGCAGCATCTCCTCCCCCTTCGCAAACACATTTACTGTACTGTACAAGAGTTGGGTTTGCTCAGTGGTTCGGTCTCTCATGAGACCAACTGGTCTACTGGAGAGTGACTGCTGATTGAGACAAATGTGACCAAGCTGTCCCGAAGGACATCGACGCGAGAAGCCCCATCCCTCTGTTTGTTTCTCTCTTTCATTCAAAACGCTCTCACCTCAGCGTGTGCCAGCTAGCTTGAGCTCTCAGATGCACTATTTATAGGTTATCAGATGTGTCACCTCTCACATTCTACATGTCCTCTCCTTTTCATCACTCACTTCTCACCGGACAAGATCACGCTGCTAGCCTCACCAGCATCCACGGGAGAAAAGTGGACGGGAGATACCAAAGCTAACAAACAGCCAAATCCTGGTCTTTTATCAGGAGATTAATTTAATCTTAGATATGTGGAAATGTGCTAGAGTAAAAAAACACTTGACTGGGGTCACTGGATGCATCTGAAAAGAACGATTTACCAACATGCTAAAAGACAACGAAGACATTACTTGACTCTCTAATCAAATAAAGATGATGGTCCATTTAACGCGGTCTCCATTGGGCCCTTGAGCTGCGAATATTCGTTTCACTGAACATACTGAGGAAGAGAAAGACAATCTGCCTATTGTTCTACTACTGCTCTTTTACTCATCTGAAAACCTCACAAAACCACACTGGAGAAGCTGTACTGCTCCTAATTTAAGAATTAATGAAAGGTCTGGCTTTTGTCCGGGATGCCTTCTATGCTTAAATCACAATGGAAAATTATCTTGGTTCTGATGTACAATAGAGACTAATTTAGACACACTAAAAATATTGGAGAACAGTCGCTTATCTCATTATTCATTCCAAAAGTAGCACAGGAAAACTTTCTTCGCTTCGCACAGATCTGCAATATTCTTAACTGGTAGTTCTCAACTGTAATTCTAGTACCCTTCAAGTGGAGTCGGAAATATTGTAATTAGGATATCCGTACACATGAATGTCCAAGCAAAGTTGTGTTTACAAGAGGGAAACTAAGAATTCTGGACGAGTTGCTGAGGTGTGACATTAGAAGGGGCGTGGCGATTTGAAACATGGCATAAACACTGATCTATAATATATCTATAATCTATATAGAGAGCTCAGTGAACAGAAAGTCTGTAGTGAACATTGTAAATTTAACATTCAACTTCAAGGTTTGCTTTATGTAACAGAAACATTTTGATGTGTTACCATTAGGGCTGTGCCGGTAAACTTGACAACCTCAGCACCGTGGTTGTAAAGCACTGAGTAGCACCGGCGGTTGTCCGCCAAAACAATTTTTTTGTATGTGAATGCTGTTTTACATGAATATTATGGCACGAGTGGAGCACAAAGCTTTGTTTACAAAAGAAACAATAGGTTAAGCAATTAAATGTTACATGCAGCCATGGAAACATTTGGATTCATGACGAATGAGAGAGTTGTGCGTGAGCCCATAAATTTAAGCTTTGTCGGCTTTGTATTCTGGTTTGCGATCTGGTCACCCGATTATCAGCGAATTTAACAATATTCCATTAGTTATTCCACTGGACATGGAATCTCTTGTTTCTTTTCCCAAATCTTCACTCACGTCTCACCCATTTTCGAAGGGGTTTGTAAACATTTCTTCCCTGGTTCGCTTTTAATTAGGTCTATTATATTCGCATTCTTTACTGTGGTGAAGTAGAAAAAACGTTGTAGGACAGATAGCCTACCTTTTAACTTGCATGTCAAATTCTTTTTAACACAGTTTGTGCTTGTTATTAGACATGGTAAGGCACGCCAAGTTTATTCATAATCTGCGTTTCACACACGCGGGTGATTTTAGTTTTGCTTTCTCTGGCAGCGTAAAATCAAATATAGCCTTAATGCCTTGCCCTTGTGGAAGATAAAATTCGCTCTTCAGACCTTTTGCAACATGTCAAAAACATGAAGATATCAGAAAAGAGATTAATGGTCTCTTTCCTGCTCGTGTCCCACATCCCTCTCAAAGCACAGAGCGGTAGGCTATATGACACGTCTTTGTGTGGAAATATAAAACGAATGTTTTTTTTTAAATATTTAACTTTATTTAAGTTACCATTATTTACTGACATTTATTTCAATGCTTTACAGGCTTTAGTGTGTTGTTTCTTTGACGGAATTGCTCAAATAAATATGCATGTCTGTTACGAAATGGATGTTTGAGCCTCATTTATTATTATTATTTTTATTTCAAAAAAATCCCCCCTACCACCACCGGTAGTTGGTCCATTACCACCGCGGTGGTAAAAAACTGCCACTATCACAGCCCTAGTTACCATGTATAATATTTTTATACATTTTTATACAATTACATGACTTGTCATAGTAACAAATAAACGACTTTGATATACAAACTTCTCACATTCACTTGAAGGCAGCACATGTTCTAAAAGGGTCACGGAAAGCAAGGAAAATAATGTCTAGCTTGCTTAACGCTAATAACAAAATGCACCCAAATAAAAATTAATTTAAGATAAAGTTTATGGGTATATAAACTTTTACTTAGAACTTAGCCGCAATATCAGCAGTTACTTCATCCATTTCTGCTCTGCCAATGTAAATGTTGTCAAATAAAGCCACAGCAGACATACCGTTGCGTTTCCAAGCAACATACAGTAGAAGTGTTTGTTCCGAAGTGAATCACATATCGTTTGATTGAATGATTCAATGATTCATTGATTGATTCAGTCTTGAATCAATTAGCAATCCTGACTAAATCATTCAAATGAATGGTTCAAGGATTCACTCATTCTTTTGATCTTGAATCAATAAGCGATTTTGAACAAATTGTTCGAATGAATGATTCCATGACACATTCACTGGCTGCGTCTGAAAGCTGAAAAACACTGCCTCCGCAGGCAGCATACAGAGGTAGGAAGGCAACAAGGCATGTCCGAATCTAATGATCGTGGCACATCCTGTCTCGTCAGATCCCATAATCTAAACGATTTTTGAAGGCAGCACAGACGATTCCTTCACTGCCAAATCAAACTGTTGTATAATTAATAATATTAGTATTAAGATATTAAGATATATTTTATACTAGATTATGACATATTATATTATATTAAGATACATTTATATTAATTTACATTTTTTGTGCAAAGCCAGCTGAGCTGTACCACCTGCAATCATAGGATTCTCAAAATCTAAATGTGAGTCAGAATCTAAACATACAAATGTAGACCACCATCTCCAAGATTAGAAACTGAGGCTTGACCCTCCCACACACACACACCTGTCTGTTGAAGCCAGAGAACCTAAAGAAGCATGCAAATTGCAAACACAATATCACTACCCAAGATTCACTGCCCCTGACAACAACATCATTAAGACTGCACAATGGGCAGTTTTTCCGGTTGAATCATCATTCCATGCAGACACGTGAGTTGTATCTAAACGACAGCGGACAAGTACAACTTGGGAGGTTGGCTGTGAAGGTCTTATCATGTGCAGTTTCTTGCACTCACACCTGAGTCCTACACAGCCCACACTGCCTGACAACAGATTACAATTAATTACTTGCCCAGAAATTATCATCTGGGCTTAACTGTGCATGTAATTTTACGTGAGCACGGGCGGCAAACAGTTTACCTTGATATAAATGTGTGGCAAGCATATTAGCAGCTGCACTGTATTTCTGTTGCAGCCTATAAGGGCATTAGAGGGATTTCATTTTACTGACACACAATCATTGGCGGCACACAGGCTCATTTCTTGGCTGTAAACTGCAGAAACTAATTCAAATGCTTGAAGCAATACTTTGTAGGTTTATATGATGCAAATGTCAGCTAGATTGCTCTTTTGTCCATGATTGGCAGTAAAATGCCCCTCAAGTGCTTTAAGGAATGTGTGTCTATTATATATAGTTTTTTGTCAAGGTTCTGTCGTCGCTGCTTTCATTGTGCTGATGATTGTGAAATAAACTTGGCTTGCACTGAGAAAGTAGTGCGTCTTTATGTCAAGAGTCAAAAATGGCCCAGTGAGAGTGCAGATTTGCATCTCATTTGTTTGATAATGCATCTTAATAGGCCCTTCATCATGCATCATACAGAATCAAGACACATTGGCTTTGCCGGATTTCAATAAAACTTGTAGTAATCTGTCCAATCACAATTTGTCAAGGGTAAAAGCACATGCAAATTGCATCCGAACAACAATCATAGTTCCCTTTCAGTCGGGCACGTTCAACATAGTCAATGTGTCGACTAATTGGGATCACGCTAGGGAGCCTGTCATCTTCAAGTATTGTTAAAACGAGCCAATGGACATTGGCGTGCGTGAATCGCATCAAACACCGCGCCCCACAGCGCAGGTATAAACGGAAGTGGATGCACGCACCAGTTGTCTTTTGCTTCAGAGCCGATCGGTGTTCATGTCGATGTCTCTGAAGAGTGTGTTGTATTACAACGAGCAAGTGTGTCGGTGCTTCTTCAGGAAGTCTTTCCCGGTGCTGGTGTTTCTCATTGAAAACCAATGGATTCCTTTGTTGAGCGCGCTGGCCTGTCTGTAATGGACGGGCCAGAGGTTCCATTGGAGGTTCCCCAGGAGGATAGGATGCCGATTGCAACATCGGAGGGTGGGCTGGGCTCTGGAGATGATGACTCAGCTGCGTTGTCCCCTTCGGGGAGTACAACATTGCCTGAGCCGGATCCACAGTTATCAGCTATGCTGAAACGGGCCGCCGCGGCTGTTGGGCTCGAGTGGAACCCTCGACCATGTCCTGCTCAGTCGCGGTTGGAAGATTGGTTTCTCGGGGCAGGCCGTGCTGGTTCTCAGCCCACCGCCCCAATGCCTTTCTTTCCCGAGGTGCATGGAGAGCTGACTAGATCATGGATGGCACCTTTTACTGCTGGAAATGATCTGGATAGTTTCTCCCCCCTCACTACCCTTGAAGGAGGAGCAGTGAGAGGTTGCACACCTGTGTCCGGCGGCCGCTGCATCTGGCTCGGGGGAGCCTCGTTTCCCCTCGCAGGTCTGTGAGTATTTGTCTGTTCTTACGGACAGGGCTTATGGAGGTTGCGGGCAAGCTGCTTCCTCTCTGCATGCCATGGCGTTGTTACAGGTCTACCAGGCCAAAACACTCATGGATAAGCACGAGGGTAGTCTAGACCGTGTGCTCATGAGTGAGCTCCGCACTGCAACTGACTTGGCTTGGAGCACAAGCATTGCGGCCTGCGCGATCGGTCTAGTGATGTCCACCCTGGTGGTTCAGAAGTGTCATAGTTGGCTCAGCCTGGTTGATATGGCTTCGCCGGCTAACTCTCATTAATTGAGACCCCGGCCTGGATTGTGCCCAAGGTTCCTACCTCTCCCTTAAAACGGGACCAGGTGGTGAGCCTGCAAGCGCTGCCCCGGAGGAGGCAGACCCAGCCCTGACTTTTCTCTGTTCCTCCCGCTAGTGCGGTTATATACAGAATGCAAAGTCTCAGGACCTCTCCAGCTCTTGTCTGTTGCGGAAACCAGCTGATCCAGCAGGTTTCCATGCAGAGGTTGGCCTACTAACATAAATTAGTGTGGCCATCATTTTGATGAAATTCCAAGGTGCACCATGCCCACTTGGGTAGTGAGCTCCTCCATAAAAAGAGTGTACCGTATTTTCCGGACTATAAGTCGCACTTTTTTTCATAGTTTGGCTGGTCCTGCGACTTATAGTCAGGTGCGACTTATATATCAAAATTAATTCAGACTGAGATGAAAACATTATCGTCTACAGCCACGAGAGGGCGCTCTATGGCGGAGTTGTTCAGAAGCGACACCAAGGATGAAGAAAATTCAATGGATTCAGTGATGTGGAATGAGATTGCGGGTGCTTGGTGAACTTGTTTACTGGTAACTTGCTTGTTGGACTCACTGGCTTATGTTAATTTAGCCTATTCAGCCTCCCAGGTATATGTTCTTTATGCTATTGTGTAGCTGAATAACTGTTAGTGTGTTGTGTTAACACACCGGACACCTACTCAGCCTGTTGTTCTGTGTGCTACTGTGTAGTTTAATAACTTGCCTTTCCAGATTAAATGTCTGTTCTTGGTCTTGGATTTTGTGAAATAAATTTCTAAATAAATGCGACTTATAGTCCAGTGCGACTTATATATGTTTTTTTCCTCTTCATGACGCATTTTTTGACTGATGCGACTTATACTCCGGAGCGACTTATAGTCCGGAAAATACGGTAGCTCCTTCCTGGGTGTTGACACGAGTGACTCGCTGACAGATTAAGAGTTGTGGGCTGGGCGACACCAGCACATTCCCTAAGAAATTAGCCTATGTGTCAAGAAGGGTTCCTTCCGTGGGCTCCCTTCTCACGAAGCCATCTTAACCTTAGCCCAGTTTGTAGTGTCAGCTTGCTGCGCCATTCCCCTCCTATGTACTGGATAAGTGTGCCTTTTGTTCCAGTTGAGTTCCTTCTTCCGAACCCTGTTGAGTTCCTCCTCACCCCGTCGGTGTTGGACGTGGCGGAGCGTCCGATACTAGACCCATCACTTGTATGCTTGTGTAACTTGTGTTAGGTGGGGTCCACATGTTGTGATCACATGTTGTGTCCCTACGGTGATCACATATGTGTATTCTTCCATGGGTTGACTCCCTGCGGCGAGCCCGTGTCTTCCCTTGGCAGAGCCTGCTCTGCCGTCACTGACCGGTTGCGTCTCCCCCGTTATTAGCTGGAGCTACCTCAGTGGCATGCCATATGTTGTACTGCCCGCTAAGTTCGCTCAATCCATATGTGTTCTCCACGTTACCTCCTTCGGGCAGGATGTGGCTTCCACAGCGTAGACCTTCCAACGAAAGGTACGCTTTCCCAGTGGTCCTGTGGAACAGCAGTGACTTTCCTGGCCTAAGCCCTGTCATATTCGCAAGTGCGGAAGATCTGGAGGCTTTTGTCTAGGCACTGGAAGGTGGCAGCACTAGTGGCAACTTAGTAGGATCCCAATCAGTCGACACGTCGACTACGTCTCCGTTCCCTCCTTCAGGGAACAAGGGTTACATACGTAACCGAGATGTTTTGTTGAACAACCATGTGCATTCATTCAGCCACATTCATTGTCTGTCATCCATATGCATTTTTTGCATGGGATGATAACTGTAAGCAGTCTGCAATCAATAGGCAATGTGCCATTAATAAGCAGCAAAGCACAATAATTCAAGTGAATGTCGCCCATTTGCGCCCACAATTACTGAAGATCAATTAGGCTGCAGCAATGTTTATGGTAATATTTAAGGGACATGGATGTTAACATTTAAATGGTGTGGATCCGACAGCCTCCGGTATAATTGAGGAGTGGATTACCCAACAATGCAGACACGAGAGCGAGCAGCCACTAGCTATTCTTTCACATTACGAGAACAATTACATCTTCCACAGGCGTGATTAACCTGATTATCATGGCCTTGCCAATAGTGTGCACGCATAGTGGGAACTTTGAATTAGAAATGGGTCATCAAGTGACATCTCACTATCCGCTGACATTTCGGGTCAACAATCTCGTACTGGTGCATCGCTTCAAATCACGGATCCATTAGGATGAGTTGTAGAGGCATAAAGATGATGATAATGACCTCATAGAAGTACTAGGAGTTAAATCATGCGCTCTGCTCCAAAACCTAGAGAGCTGCCTCCAGAAGCAGTATTTTTAGGCATCACAGGTGTGCTCCCAATGGAAAGACTACTTCAAAAAGCATAATTCTGCTACTAAGATACCTTTGTTTTAATCGGATTGTAAAGCAGCATCACAGTAATCCCAAAATGCATTGCAACAAGCTCAGTGAAAATCTGAAGATGGTGGATGATGTGAGAAATATCATAAATATACTTATAATCTGTTTAATAGTTAAAGGTATGGATAAAACGGTTTACAATAATTGCATGTTGCAATATTAAAAATTATGGATATTATTAATATTAATATAATTAAAATGTAATATACTATTAATTTAATTTTAAAATAATCTATTTTGACATCTATACTACAGTTCAAAAGTTTGAGATTGGTAAGATGGTACGATGTCCACCTGCCTGTCAACATATATATTTCTATACCTCAGCGCAACCTGCTCGAGCACTGCAACCGAAACAGCAGCCACCTTTTACAGTTCTGCATGAACCAAAACAACAAACTTATGCTGAGTTAACGCCATAGCTACTGTTTAGAAGATATGGAAATCCATGGTGTTTTACTCTGAGCGGTTTGTGACTCTAATTTATGCATTTCAATGGCAACACTATCAATGCAAAAATGAATCTACAGCAGTCAGGTGATACAGGTCAGTCCTCTTTACATTTTTATGTTCATTATTATTGTAATCTTATGTGCTTTGAGACATGAGGTAGTTTAATGCCATCTCTCGTGACGCTTTGCAGACTCTGCTGTGTGCGTTCATGTGTTTTGAAGAAGACATGGCTATGGAGACGCTCTGAAGGGAGGGTGGGATCTCATGCTTTCAAAGCTAGCTCGCTATTGCTAGCCGCTCCAAAAATTGCCTACCCTACATTTAATTTCTTTTTTTTTTAAATCATATTAACCCCAATATTTATTCTTACTACAGTATTTATCTTGTCACCTATAAAAAATTGCAAGTCAAATCACCTGTACAGAGCACTACGTACATAGATTGTTCCAACTCACTCGCTTATGAGGGTCAATTTCAGTTAAGATGCTGCCTGGCAATAGGCAGCTTACTTGGTTCAGAAAATAACATTGGCAGAAAATTAATTTAAAGCAGCATAATTAGATGTGAGCATAAACCCACACAGTCTGCAATAGGGAGCATGATGTCACAGGGTTCGGTCCGGTTGTTAGGGTCCACCACAGTAGTCACCACAGCTGGCAAAATCACACGCCTTCCTCATCCTCCATGCCCTGTCGTGGTCATTTTCATACTGCCCCACCACATCCTGCTCTTTCACATCCGTGTTTTCATTACTACAGCATTCAACATCAGTCACCATACGAGCACATACATAATAGAAGTCAAGGAAATTCATGGATCACACGCTTACAAAAATGTTTGTTTCCTCTCCAAACTATTACACAAGAAGAGGCACGTTAAAATCAAATGTATGGTCTCGGGGCACAGACGGCTCAGCTTTTTCCTGAAAATATTCAGCTTTGAGTGAAAGTAGAACAACTGCATGGAAAAGCTTACCCATAAACCCACCAGGCATCCTCTGAGGCACATGTGTCAAACTCAAGGCCCGCGGGCCTATTCCGGCCCGCCACATTATTTTATATGGCCCGCGAGAGCATATGGGTGTCTTAAAATTAGGGATGCAACGAAATTTAGGCTGCCGAAAATTTTCGGCCGAAAATAACATTTTCGGTTTTTGGCCGAAAGATACTAAAAAGCCGCCGCGCCCCTCAGTGTTCGGCGATGGTTTGACTCTGGCTCAGCGTGTTTTATGACTTTACGTGCGAGTCCTCTTCCGAAGATACATAACTTCTAAGCGCGTTCCACTGTGTGTCTGCGCTGTGCTCTCCGCTCCGTGTTCACAGCGCGTTCTGCTCAATGTTCCGCAAGCAACCTCCGTGTGTGTGTGTGTGTGTGTGTGTTTGTGTTGCGAGCTCTGTTCACGCTCACCGGAAAGGCAAAGTCCGCTAAAAAAACGTGCCGACATGAAATTTCTCTGGACTTGTTTCTTTTTGCAATAGCACTACTGTGCTGTAACATGGTGTGTATAGCCGTGCTGGGCAACACTGGTAAAATTACACAAATCACGATCCTCTCGTTCACGGGTCCTCTCCCTGCTCTGCCCATGCTGATAAAAATAGCTTTGTAGGGCTATACTTTATTTTGACAATTGGTCAAAAAATAAATCTGTTAAATCTGATTCTGCTACATAGAACTGATTGAAGAATAATATATTGATATTTTATATTATTTTAATATAGGTACCAGTATTAGCCTTTTCACCATTTGTATCACTCCGCTTGTCTGTGTTTGCGCCACTTGCATCATTAAGCCAGTAGGTGGCGACAAGTGACTGTCTTTATGAGTGAACAATTGAACTTTAAACTGATTAGTGCCAAAAATATTGATTAACTCAGGAAAGAAACAAGTTGCTGAAACCAATCTTTAATGCTAATATAAATTGCTCATTTGCCCCTGGACACAAAAAGATTAAACTGGTTTTTGATTGAAATGTAACATCTATGCAAAATAATCCTTGAAAGATTTCTCATTTAAGGCCATTGCTGTTTGGAATATGTGATTGTGTATTGTCAACAATAAGCAGAAACATTCTGCATTTCCATTTTGTAGTGTGGATCATTCATTGCAACATTTATCCTCATTCTCATTTTTAAGAATCTGTTATCTTGACAAATAATTTATGCTACTGCCCACTGACATGCTTTTAAAGCTATTGTTATCCAAATTGTTTGGCCTTTAAACACCTTAAAATGCACATATGTAGGTCTGAGAAATCCAAATTTTATCGGGGGAGCATGTCCCCGAACCCCCCTAACTATCTCACATTTGAATACGCATGACTGTGTGGTAATGTGTGCTGGTGTGGCTACAGTGCCAAGGCTGAATTTTTGAGCCAGTTTGCCCCTGCATATATACAATATACATTATTCTCTGTATCAAATCATTATTACCCAGCCCCTGATGTTTCAGGCTCATCCCCTGATGTTTTTAAAACCTAGAAACACCCCTGCAAATCCATATACAATATTTGTAACTTAAATAAAGAGACAATATATTAACATTTTAAAAGTCCTACAGTTATAACCGGCCCTTTGAGGGCAGCCATAATGCTGAAGTGGCCCTCAGTGAAAATGAGTTTGACACCCCTGCTCTGAGGGGTTAATTTTAGGAAGTTAGCCTGAAAAGACAACCAGGTTTATCAGCCTTGATCTTTTTATATACAAGAACAATCCAGGCAAAATCAAATAAAAAATGTTCTGTTGAAGACAAAGCATATGGGAAAGGCACATCAGTATTTGTTTGTGCAAGTCCTGAATTTAACTAATGAAGCATAAAAAGACCATAATGGAATCGACTTCATCTACATCTCCAATGCATCTGAGAGATGCCCAGACGCATTCTGACAACATGGGCTAAATGTTCAATGTGGGCTAAACATGTTTACAGGGTTGTAAAAGGAAGCCCATGTGTATGGCAAAACAAATGCAGCATATATATAGAATATAGAATATATATAATATATATAATATATATATATAATATATTATATATATATATATATATATATATATATATATATATATATATATATATATATTAGTGCTGTCAAATGATTAAAATATTTAATCATTAATGATTAATTTATATTAATATAATGTCATAGTTAACTCGCAGTTAATCGCAATTAATCGCACATTTTTATCTATTCTAAATGTCCCTTGATTTCTTTTTGTCCCATTATTTTTTTCTCATTTTAATGCTCTTATCAACATGGAAAAGTGGATCGGCTTGCTTTGTGCAAATGTTTTTTTATTGAAAACAACATTGGCATATACTGTAGTGTTAAATGTCACACTCACTTGTAATTAAATACAATCGTTGCTAAGTCTGCAGTCTGAACACTTTACCTCAGAGCATCCGTTAACTGAATGAATTGAGAATATCTCCTGAAAATCCGATAACATCAGCAGTTTTCATCCACGCAGCTGATTTCTGTAAATGAATGTAAAACTAAATGTATATTGCAGCACAGGGTGAAGTCAGTATATACATTAACGACGATTTGAGACAAATAAATGTAAATTTAATATAAAACTATGGATTTTGAACACGGTCCTGAGCCGTAGCTGGGCGCCACGGACGGACAGACGCCGAATGGCGCCGCCGGTGTGTGTACACTGATAGAGAATAATGTGTTTGAATTTTAAAGATGCGGCGCTGTGCTTCTCGTTCGGTGTGCGACCCTCTTCAGCCTACTACTATTTGGCCGGCTCGCAAGCCCAAACAAGTGTGTGCGGCGTGCCTGTTGTTTTGTTTCTGGTCTAGCTAGATCCGGTGTGGTGTTGTAGTTTTTCTAACGTTACTAGTTGTTGCAACAGCATGTGGAAAAAAACAACAAAGTTTGCTAGGCCAAAAAGAACGTTAATCTCGTGATAAAAAAAATTGACGCCGTTAAAATGGGTTTGCATTAACGCCGTTAATAACTTGTTTAACTGACAGCATTAATATATATATATATATATATATATATATATATATATATATATATATATGGGAGGTGGGAAAGTCAAAAATATGTATAAAACTCAAGCACTGCAATTTGGCATAATCTTTATTATTATTATTATTATTATACTGTAGATCAGGTTAGTTCAGGTTTTAAAATGTCTTGTGCTAAGACTCCTAAAAAACCTTAATGATATTTATTGATATTTACGAATTAATAAATGTTTTTGTATTTATTAAGATGTGTACACAAATGTTATTAAGGTGTAGACATTTTTATTTAATTTTTTTGTTAAAAAAAAAGTTCTCTTCTTTTGAAACTTCTTGATTTTTTTTCAAAACCACATGAAACCAATATTAATTTAAAGAGTACATGAAGAACTTGTTTTAAAGTAGCCTAGAGATTTAAAATATTTTTCCTTTTATTTATCATGGACACAAGTTATTAAGCTGAAAAGCTTAAGCGGTTTCAGTTTCAATAACATGGTGGCATCATCTGTGCAAATCATAAGCAAATCCATTCCCACTCATAATGACATTCAGGGCACGGAGCATGTTTGCATAGGAGTGAAGAAATGTAAATGACCTCATCATTTCACCAGATTCAGATGACAGATTGCCTATGGAGTCCTGCGGTCATATATTAAAAAGTAAAGACTACGGTGACAACGATCCGGCAGTGAGAGAAAATGCTGAGAGGGTAAAAAAATTATTCCACACTATTCGAAGCCATTTGGCAGGAGATTGAGCCCAGTATTCACTGCCTTTCTTTTCAAATAAGAAAGCTTGGGCTAATAGGTGGTCCTGAAATTTTACGATTCCATTGATTAAAGTGGCTTTCTGTGTGAATTTGCTTTTGAATATCAACATGCCAATCTCTGCGTAGTGGCAATGCGGCTCATTTCAACAGGTGTTTCCTGCCTCTGCTTGACTGAACTCTATCCTTTTGCTCTTGTGGCCTACAGAGAACCTTCAACTGATAACAACTGTGTTATTGTGAAATCAAAACCCGGTTCCCATGCTGCTCTTCACATGTGTTTCAGTTGACCTACTTATCAGTAATACTGAACAAAATGGGTTCTTTCATGAAGGAAAACCGCTCCAATTCAGTATCAGAAAGAAAACATTGAAGGGTCAGAAAATATTGGCTTAAGTTAATATTCAACATAATGTTCTGCGGCGAGCGGACGATTCTAGATAAAATTGTGGACATGTGAACGAGAGGGATTTGTTTGATGTAATCAATAATTGTGTGGGTGAGTGTGCTATATGAAGAAACAAATCACACAATTCAGTTCCCTATTCCCTATGTTGGACAACATAAGTCTATCCAACCAGAATGAAAGATTATGCCGTAGTTAAATTATTCTGCCAGAACATCCATCCAACCAGGAATTTTCATTATGTTCCTTTAGCTCAACTGGTAGAACACGCCACTAGCACCGCCAAGGTAATAAGAATGATTCCCAGGGAATACACAGACTGAAAAATAAAATATGCTTTGGATAAATGCATATCTATTTTTTTACATACAATTTCATATTGCTCTACTTCACATTGTGCCTAACAACAACATAAAAAAATCCCTCTAATCACAGTTCATTAGCATAACTGAAGGGGTTGTTTACATTAGAGAAGCAGGGTAGAAACTTAATGCCTTAGAACATCAATAGACTGTCATAGATGTATGTTTAGTGCATATAGAATCTGAATTTAGTGTCTGAACTAATTTAAACTAACATTAAATTATGTTAATTTAATGTATAATGTGAAAAAGTAGTGTGCTTAATTGTACTGAATGTGCACCTGTAGTGTACTTCAAATTTTAATCTTTAAAAAATCTGCACTTGCATTTAATATAATTTTAATGAAATTAAAGGCTACTTAAGTGTACTAAGAATTTTCATGTATTAAAACTTATTTATCTGTAACAAAACTTAAAAAACAAGATCTCCCCCAACTTCCTAGGTTGTGTCATGCAAAGAAAACGGATTAATTCAAACTAGTCTCACATAGCCAGATCTATATAGCCTCAAATATACTTTATAATCAAATATCATAACTGTCATTTTAATGAGGTGTGCATGAGTGCAAACATTAGCAATAAGTTGCTGGCTGTTCACTTCATAGCCACCAGTGTCTCTGATAACAAGGGTTTCTGAATTCTACATATTAGAGGATGACCGATAGTTGATTTTACCGATAACAATACCTAGGTTGGACCACACTGGCCGATAACCGATTGATCAACCAGTAGTTTTTAAAATGGATACTGAATGAAAGCAAACATAACACATAAGAAATAGTGCTTAACCTTATTACAAAAATTGAAAAATAGTACTGAACCATGAACATGTTCTGTACTTTTAAATATAAAAAATATTATGATAATTTGTTAGTTAATAGTGCATTAACTAATGTTAAGAGATAGCCTACAACTTTAAAATGTTAAAATGTATTAGTAAATGCTACTACAGAACCGATCAATCATTCGACCTCTACTACACAAAGCCCCTTTAGAGAAAGTACACTTTCATGATGGTTTCTTTTTAGAAAAGTTCAATTTGTAATGTCAAATTAAGAGCATTACTTTAAAGTACATTTAAAATCATTATGTTTTAATAATCTATTCTCATGCTTTAAAGAAATATATATAGGCTAACTTACTAAATTACTTGATTATAATTTGAAATAATCAATATTACATTCAAAGATAATATATTATAAATGTTCTGAATTGCAACCTTACAAATCTGTAATTACAAATATATTTAGACATTGTGAAAATAACGTTATACAAGAAAATACTATTTCAGTCTTTCAACTTCAAAATTCCACGTATAATTTAAGGTGTAATTACAGTATTTGTGAAATTCTTTAGCAATTTCTTAATTAAAATAGTTTTAAAGTAAATCGGCAGTATACCATATTTAAAAAACAACACACTTACAGAAAATACATATAAAGATGTATTTACATCCTACTTTAGGGGTCAAGAAAGCTCTTAGAATTCAGCTAATTGCATTTAATATCCATATAAACTATATTTTAATTGAATTGCAATTAACATGCAATTTGTCTGTAAACATTACATTCAGTTCACACTTAAGTATAAAAGAAATGGTAGCCTGCAAGTGTATAACGTTAGGTTTGAGGCAACAGGTCAAATCAAAATTAGTTTTAAACATTACTAGGCTGAAATGCTAGAAGTGTTGGTGTGATTTGAATTTTAAAGCAAAAGTATTTTGGTTCCCACACAAAAAATGTCTAGGGCTGTTGAAAGGTCACTGCTGGCCATGGTTTAGACTACCGAGTTAGCAAAGCCCCATTATCTAACATGAGTCAAGCCCATCTTGTGTTTATAATGCACAATAGCTGAAAGGGTGCCAAATGAACCTCAGGAATTAGCTTATTATCTTACATATGGGAGTCATTTTAAACAGGAGTACTGTTATTGTTCAAAGACTTTTATTGTTGCAGTAGATTACAAGCCTGCCAAGTTTCGCAACAGGTGAGTGCTCTCTTTAAAATGGGCTCTAATGTCAGCTAAAATGAGAGGAAAATCAAAAAGCCCTGACTAAACCTGTTAGGGATTGACAGTCAGACAGGCTGAGCAACTATCATCTGATAAATTATTCACAACAAACATGTCTGTTGTATCTGATGAACATGAGTTGCTCGACAGCCTGAAACCCTTTGAATGTTAAAGACATGACACAACTGACACATTTTATATGTGTAAATCACCCGTCTTATCGGATCAACAAAGCAGTTTTACCCGTGAGTCGTTTCAGGTATTCTTTCAAATATATAAGCATCTGAAATGCTTGCTTCTCAATCACATTTCTTTTGACATTTAGTAGGATCTGTTTAGCTAATCGACGTTGTTTTTTTTTGTTTTTTTTTTTTTATAGAAGTTTGACTCAGGAAGTTTCATCTCCCTGTGTGTATTTTTCACTTCAATAGAATGATCAGCCTCTTAAATACAACCTAGAGCTACAATATTGAACACCGTTCACTGGTGTCAATCTTGTTCAGCAATATAGGCTATTTATTAACTTTTTTTACAACATTAAGTTCCATGTTTGCCTGTTTCCAGACAGACTGTCAATATTAGTGGTGGGATTTTTCAGTGACTCTTTCTGGAAGTTACATTGTTACATTAGTAGGTGGCAATAAGAGACTTTATAAGTGAGTGATTAGGAATGAGTCACTCGAATCATTCGTCAACCAATTTGTTCCAAACCACTAATTCACTAATTCTCTCTTTATCAATGAGTCATTGAATCATTTACTCAAAACATTGAATTGTTTATGAATGAATCATGTTGTAACAGTTCTGCAGTAATTGCTTTGTTTATCAACTAACTATTTTTGCAAAAACAGACACAGTAACAGACACAGAGCTGACGTGTGGAACACACTGCAAAAACTAGCCTGACAGACGCTCACCGATGGCCGATGTTGGCAGACAGCCGACCGTCGGCTTGGTGTGTCGTGGCCTTTAAAAATAAAAGTCATTTATTGGCATCTATGGTTCTATCAGAACCTTTAACATCCATGGTTTCTTCACACTAAATAAAAAATGGTTATTTTAAGAACTGGGGCTGGATTCACAAAAATCTTCTAGACCAAATAAATAGGTCTTTAAAGAAGATTTGAAGGTGGAAACAGAGGGAGCTAATCTGATGTAAAGAGGTAGACTGTTCCAAAGTTTTGGCCCTGCAGTAGCAGAAGCATGATCGCCTTGTTTTTTAAGTCTGGATCTAGGCACAATGAGTAGACACTGATCACTGGATCTCAGAGTTCTAGAAGGAGTGTACAGACAGAGCAGATCGGTCAGGTACTGAGAGGCCAATTTGTTGAGAGCTTTATAAACAAATAATACAAATTTTGAATCAATTCTAAATTTGACCGGTAGCCAGTGCAGTGTGGATAAAATAGGGGTGACCGACTCATACTTGCGGGTAGACATGTGCCGGTATTCGGTAATGCGATAAATCGCGGTAATGAATATGCACGATATTGTTATCGCGGGCACTTCAAAATACCGTGAAAAATAATAGATCAGAATTTATATTTATAGAACGCGCATTAGCTTATTTTCCATCAACCGCTTAAACAAACACTGCGTATATGCTGCGCGAAACACGTGCGCACTCTGATGTAAACAATCCCCACATACAGCACTGTGTGCATGCGGCGCAGTGCGCGCTCTAGTCTAATGTAATCCTCACATGGAGAAGAAGCACGGCGGAAGGAGGAACGCTGCCGTCGATTTATCCCCCTTCTAAAAGCAGGGCTGTCAACTCTACGCATTCAGCGTGAGACTCACGCAATCGACACTTTTCACATGCTCTCGCGCCACACATCCATTTTCTCACGCAGAGAAAAATCACGGAGCAAAGAGGACACTGACACCGACAGACTAGACAGAGCAGGTTACTTTTGATATGAAAAAAAATCTCAGCTCTCATGTTCTGTCCATTTTATTACGAAATTCAGACAATAAATACCGTTTTGGCGCTTGTAAATGTGACGTGACCGATCGCTGTAGCGCCTCAGTTCAAGTAAACCGATCCTCTGTTACTTTTTATTTAAAGATACAGTACAACTTACCGAGAGGTATTTATGCCTCATACATAATATCGATCAATCAGTGTTTTTCAACCACGGAAAGAGGTCAGTAAAACTGCAGGTGAACAATTATGTCACAGAACGTTACATTTACCTCAGGAAAGCCATTTAATGACCAAACACGTTAGTTGACTAGAAAAAATAGCTATAGAGAGGAGTATTTTGCTAAATATGTGCACTATATTACATTTGTATTATATTTTTACTTGTGTCATAATTTATTATAATGAAAACCAAATTGTATTTAATTTAATTTGTTAATTTTTAACCTTTAATAATTATAGCAATTAAAATATCGTGATAATACCGTATACCGTGATAAAAGCTCAATCAATTAATCGCAGCATGAAAATTTGATACCGGCACATGCCTACTTGCGGGTCCCAGTGAGGAGTCTAGCAGCTGCGTTTTGCACTACGGAATATGCAAGCAGATGCATCATCAATAGCATGTAAATCAAAACTGCCTAATGTTACTGAATGAAATGTCGACCCAAGCTACAGGACTGTGAAGTTTTGGGGATGTTGATTGACTCGATATACTAACAGTCCATCTATGTTTTGATCATCATTCTGAATCCAATCTGGAAGTAGTCTTTGAAAAAAAAGGCGATTTTCTCAGCTTTTTGCTCAAAATCTTGTTTATTTTATGAAACTGGGGGTAAATCAATTCAAGTCTTGATTAAAAACAGAATGCATGAAGTTAGAATAAAAAATTGCTTTGTTGTTGTTTAAAAGCAGAGGGTCTGCTCTTTCTTTTGATATATTGCATGTTCAGATATTCATACAACAAATTATTCTGGGGGCCAAATACATTTTGTGAAAATGACACAAAAAAAAAAAATCAGCACAGGCTGGCAACTTTTTTCAAAATCGCTGGCAGGGATAGAGTTAAAGTGCCCATATTATGCTATTTTAAAGTTTCCTAATGTTGTTTTGGAGTCTCCTTCAACAGGTTTACATGCATCAAAGGTTTCATCACCACATTTTCAATGATTCTCAAACGACTCGTCAGATGAATCAATCTTTCTAAATCCCTCCTTTCCGCGAGCTACTCTGCTCTGATTGGCCAGACTGCTCAGTCTGTTGTGATTGGTCTACCGTGTACAGCGAGCGTGTCGAAAACAAAAACGCCCATTGCTATAACAACGTCAGCTCTGTCCTGAGGCTTCCTACACCGTAAACTAAACAGTAACGAACGATGAACATGTGGAAACTGTATCAATAACAGTGCATACATGTAACTGATGTAACATAAACGTTGGTATGGTAAAATAAATCTTGCTATGGCATCACTGCAAATATCCCCTTTTAGAACCTTTATTTTTAAGAGTGTATATAAATGTATCTGGGTTTGGGCTTGAGAGAGGATAGGGACAGAATGCAAAGGGACCTGAAGATGCATTTTTAAAGCAAAACACAGCGTGATATATTACATAATGGCCAAGGACCACTGAATCAAAAAAGAAAGAAAACAACACTTAAAAAACAATGAAAATTTAATAAGGTATTGATGCATTTTGTATATTTAAAACCTTACTGATTACAGATTGCTCATGATTGCTTTGACATACTCTGACAGGCCTTACTGATAACATAATGACTCGCGCATCTTGTTAATTGTGATGAGATGTGGTTTAGTCAAGTACCAATAAATGCTCAGTGATGCCTTCAGTATGACTTTGTTTATAAGAAAACAAGCTTTTCTTAAAGTAAAAGCTTACATTAAACTGCCAAAATCGGTACATTTAGCCTATATTGTGATTTGTACATTAAATGTATTCATTCATTGTTTGCTGAGTCTAATTTCCATGAAGAGTTTGTAGTATCTTTTTGAGATACAACTTGAAGTGTCAAATCCGGTCCTAGAAATTAATTCACGTCGCAATTAGCAGGAAATGCAATCAAAGTTTAAGCAATACAATCAGGGAAATAAAATAACACCTAATTAACCCAATCTTATGCGTCGAAAAACAATTAATACATTTCATTAACCTTTATGAAAACAACGGACATAATAACCTTGCTTTAAAGCAGTACATGAAAAGGAACTGGAAAAAAAGAAAGAATTATGTTAAGCAGCACTCACACAATTTGTCATGCCAGGAGTTGTACTCATCATTTTAATTTGACATGAAATACTATGTGGTATCCTTCACCTGGACGAGCTGGCAGCGCTGCAGCTGTGAAATGAATGTCTGCTCTTGCATTACATGCATTCACAATGATTTGTGTACAAATCAATAATCAAAATGGTGGCAGGAGGGCTCGACCCCCAGTAGGTATTCTTTTTAGATATTTTCACTTGCCCCTCCACAGAAAAAAAATAACATATACACACACACATATACATATACATATATATATATATATATATATATATATATATATATATATTTGTTTTTTTCATTTGTCTTTACAAGATGTGCCAAGCTGATAGCCGATCAAGCTGAGCTCCTATCCATAAGATCAAAGGGAACTTCAACTGAGTGAGTGAGTGTGTGTGTGTGTGAGTGTGAGTGTGAGTGTGAGTGTGTGTGTGTGTGTGTGTGTGTGTGTGTGTGTGTGTGTGAGTGAGAGAGAGAGAGAGATCTGGCAAATGTGGTTTATTAGGACACAAATTAAATGTGTATAATGACATGGTTATTACAACATAAAGGTGGTTTATGGGGACACTTCCTTTGTCCTTGTAAACCAAATGGTTTAAAAATACAAAACTGTGTGTTTTTTATATATGTATATTAAACTAGGGGTGTAACGATACACGTATTTGTATTGAACCATTCGGTACGAGGCTTTCGGTTCGGAACCAAACAATTCGTTTGACTATTTTTCCTTAGCCTGGCAAGCCAGACCTACATCAAGATGTTAGGTCTGGCAACTCACCATAGACACGGCTCAATCCGAGGGGCGGGTTAACCCTCTGAGGTCGACAAACGCGCCGACGCGTTTTGCCGGATTTTCTCCACATTGTAGCACTATAAACTTAAATTACTCCATCATTTATGGTCATACAGAAAAAAGAAATATAAAAAAAGAATCTGTGATATTTCTCCTTTTGTATGTGTCCACTTACAATCAAATCAAAACATTGTGCTTTTGTAAAATAAAGAAAATAAACAGGGTGTGCGTTCTGCCTCTCCGTCGCGGTGAACTTTTTTTTCTTGAGCACGTCTATAAACTGAAACAAAACTCAGCGAATACTTGTCACACATTTATGAGCCATATACCTTTATAAACATTTAAGTGTGTACTTTTAAATGATCGGATTCAAAACGAAAACAAATATTCTCTGTTTAAGTAATTTGTATAAAACCAACAAGATGTCCAGCTTCTCAAACGCTTGCTCATTACAGTTAATTTGGCCACGCCTACTCGCGCAAAAGATATTCACATGCAAATCTCCACATGGAACGCGAACGTGCTCGTTACCTCAACAACAAAACACTTCACTTCACTTTTCGTCGAGTTTGAAAGACGTGCCTGAGCTTACATTGGATTTAGGCTACCTCAGAAGAAGAAGAACGCGATTTGAAGACAAGAAAGATAAGGTAAGAAATTCTTACATAGCCTAGTTTGTTATTGTTGCATAAATGTCACGTTGCAGCTGAACTGTTGCTAGATATATGGGGAATATTATAATATTTAGACCCGTGTTTACTGTGTTTGTGGATATCTGCTCAAACATAGATATGTTTATGGTAACCATAATGTTTTATATTTGAGAGTGATCGCGTTTGAATGTATCATATTTTGGATGAAAGCAAAACACACCAAACGGCTTCATGTTTTTATTATCATCTCATTTCATATCATCATAACGGATGGAAACATTTGAAGTAACATGATAATCAATATATTTTTCTCTAGCTTAGTTGTTACTGAAATCTTTTGGAAGATTTATAGGCTGCTATAGGTTATTTATTGTTATTATTATTTTATCCGCACTGCGCATATACCTTATGCCTACAAGGCACAACAAACCTGGTGTTCATTATATTATATATCCTTGGAAACGTGTGTGTGTGTGTATTCTGTGAATTTTAAAAAGGAATTTTAAAAAGCAATTTTAACCAGAAAAATCGAATATTTATTTCCAAAATCGTGCAGGCCTTTCTCTTGATATCAGTATGTTCACTTTTTTTTTTTTCAGGTCCCAGATGCCACTGAGGACTTCAACATTCACATGAGTCTCAGTACGTGAACATGGTAAAGTGAAAATCTTGGAAATGAAAGGTATGTACAATGTTTTTAGGAATGGCACAAAGGTCTCTGTCTTTGAAGTGCTTTTTTGGCATTTGTTGTGTATCTTTGGATTATGTTGTGTTGTAAATAAATCCAAACAATTTAAAAGCCATTCTTTTTTAAATCTCCTCATTTACAGTATTGTGCAAGGTTGCTCAGAATGATAGGGGCCTGATAGCTCCTAATAGGGCCGTTAGGGGAGGTTCTTTGTCTTTCTCAGGTGAGAAAAGCTTACATATTAATGAGCTCTCGCATAAGGCTTTTTCACACAAAACACGTCGTAAAATTTTTAAATCAATATATTGTCTTATCTGAATGAGCAGTCAGGGTGATTTTCACATAGTTTTGCAGCAAATATTCTAGGCTACGTCATACAATTTTCAAAAGTCTTGTGAAGAAATAATCAGTATGGGTTTCATGGCCTTATTTCAGTGAGAATTTTTTTTTGTATTTTCAAAAACCACGTATAAATGTCATTATCTCAAAACTACAAACTTTTACATACATGCTGCTGATATATTATTGTAGCAGAGTTTGTGCTGAATACAGTGTAATTAGACTTTAGCCATGAAAATGTCACAAGTAACAGAAATAACCAGAAATGTCAGAGCATGTCAGAACACCTCCAGGGCCCAGAAAACAGCTCAGACCTCAGAGGGTTAAACGGCTGTCTTTCAAATTCATACAATACATTTTGCTGCCGCTAGGGTGCGTCTAGATTTCTAGGCTAATTTTTCCTGCCGGTGCGACCAAAATTTTGTTAGCAGTCGTCCAACATCAAATAGCAAACGTAATTGGATGTTTTCCACGTTTGTTGGAAAACAATGGTTTATGGAGCAAAATATTACTGATTTGTAACTCTTCTGTCACAGCCGGATGAAATGCAGGAAGAAAATGTGAGCTGGATCTATTCACAGCAGTTATTTATTAACAAAACTCAAAGAATAATCTACGTCAAAAACTTAACAGAATAACAAACAGAACAACCAACTTAACACAACAAATACCGAACAAAGAGTGACAGAAACCAAGCTCCATAGCTATAAACAAGACCAAACCAATCAATGAAACAAGCAACAGGTGTACAACTTCATCAATCAATGAGGAACCAAAGAAACTCAAACACATGAAACAGAACCAAACCAAAACATGTGCAAAACCCACCCAAAATCAACACAAGCACAACTTTTATCAATTTTATTATATTTATAGACATATTTATACCTGAATTCACAATAATGTTCAATACACCAACCAAATGTTAAAAACCATGTACAGAATATGAAACTTGACTCTTTCATCTAAAGTGTCATATTCTTCAGATACAGAAGTACACTGCAAAAAAAATGAAAAATTTAGCACTTGCTGATTGCACAGATGGCGAGGCAATGAAATTTAAAAGATTACAGCCATAAATGAGTCTGTGGATGTGTCTGCTTGCACATCTAGCAGATGAAGTGCAGGGAACTTTCTTGTGGATGAAACTACATTTACCTTCACAATGCTCTGGCACAAACATCATTAGCCCAGAGACCTTTCTAGAAGCACGGCAGGGGATTGTGCACCTGCTACTGCTTGACAAACTCCCTTTCTGCCCGGGTGTTCGGTTTTCAGGGCATTGTGGTCCTCTGTCAGACCCAAGCAGCCAGAGAATTCAACTGCCAGCAGAAGTTTATGATTTGAGACCAATATAAACACCTGCAAAAAGGTAGGTTTTTCTGCATCAAAATGAAAGCCAAGAGCATTTTTAGAGTATAATCGGCAGCTTTTTCATTCGAACATTAACTGTGACCACATACAGTACTTACTGTTCTTACTTTTTTGGCTTATCTAAAAATAAAATATTACAGCAGCTTTCGGATCTAAAAACCTAATCTTAACACTTAGATTTATATTGCCATGTTAAATGAAACGGAAAGGTTAACATGTCAACCTCATTCCAATATGCTAGCTCCGATAATGCTGTTGGCTCCTCAATTCAGATCAATAATATCTAGCTCATTCCCAGAACAGTGCTGGGAGCTCTCCAAACATCAAAAGACCTTGACACAGGACTTGGGAACTGGCTGACACTGCATGCACCTCAACAACTTTGCTGAACCTTTAGATATTAAATAAAGTATATAAGTTTGAAGCATGCAATAAAAGACTGCAACCGTGAGTTACAGTAACTACACTCCTCCCCCCACACACACACACACACACACACACACACAACACACAAAAGGTTGTCTGCTTTACAATTTCTCGACTGATATGGGGTCAATGCATCCTCTTAAGAGAGTATTTAAGGACTGTTTCCGTATGTTCAAAGTTAATTAGTAACCACAGCAGTGTAGGCTATATAATGTAGACTTTGGAGCATAGGCTACCTCTGACAGCATTCATTATACATTTAAATAACAGATTGGTTTTGCAATGGTGCATTAAGATATGATAAATTTACTCTAAAGATGCTCAATATGAAAGGAATATATACCTTAAGCCAGTGGTTCCCAATTCCAGTCCTCGTGACCCACTGCTCTGCACATTTTGTATGTCTCTCTTATCTGACACACTCAGTTCAGTTCATGGAGTCTCTCCTAATGAGCTGATGATCTGGTTCAGGTGTGTTAAATAAGGGAGACATACAAAATGTGCAGAGCAGTGGGTCACGAGGACTGGAATTGGGAACCACTGCCTTAAGCCGACACACTTTCTCTAGGGCAGGGTTTCTCAAACTCGGTCCTGGAGGGCCACTGTCCTGCACAGTTTAGCTCCAACCCTGATCAAACACACCTAGCTGTGAGTTTCTAGTGATCCTGAAGACATTGATTAGCTTGCTCAGGTGTGTTTGATCAGGGTTGGAGCTAAACTGTGCAGGACAGTGGCCCTCCAGGACCGAGTTTGAGAAAGCCTGCTCTAGGGCCTTATCTTCAGTGAGTGTTTATCTTGAAGGACACAAAACTCCACAGACAAAACCTCACACCACTTGAATATTTTAGATACAGTCATGTCAAAGTAAATGACATGGATATTATTCCTGTTTCTTGTTGTCTTGTCGTAGAATTCAAAAACAAAAATCACCATTTAGTTTTAGGCTTCAGATTGACTTATTTCTGTCATGTATAGCTTAATCTAGTTAGTAGCCGATTAAAACACCTTTAAATCCCTGACTAAACATCTGTTGTTGTTGTTGTTGTTTTTATGGTGCCTTCAGAAATGCAAATAGCACAAGTGACAAAAATACATGCATTGTGGGTGGAAAGAGCTTAAAGCAGGATGAGGTTTTAATTCATGAGAATTTTGGCATCTTTTTTGATTTATTTTTTTAGATCATTTATCCTTTTGATTACGGGAAGAAAATGACTCTAATCTGTGGAGTATTAAGGAATTATAAATGTTATTTTTAATGAGGCATGCTGTTTTGGTTATTTTTCAATAAAAATAATTTGACAGAGGAATAAAAGAGCCTGTCATTAATAGTCACACATGGCTGATCATTTCTATTATACCCCCGATGTCTAAAATAACTAATTCACAAAAATAAATGGCACTAATTCTGACAAGACCCGTTCTGTTTTATGCTCACCTGCATAATCACATTAAAAAGTACTTTGTAAGAGCGCAATACATAAAGCAAACACATCAAGGCCTGGTTTCACACACAGGGCTTAGACCAGGGGTGTCCAGTCCTGCTCCTGAAGGGCTTTAGTCCCGCAGAGTTTAGCTCCAACCCCAATTAAATACACCTGAAACAGCTAATCAAGGTTTTACTAGGCATGCTAGAAACTTCATCAGGTGTGATGAGGCAAGTTGGAGCTTATGTTATACATATGTCAGTGCCATTGTTTTATCTCAAGATACACACCAGTTGTTTTTTTTTCACCAGTAATCCTGGCTTAGTGTAAGCCAGGGGTGTCCAAAGTCAGTCTTGGAGGGCCACTGTCCTGCAGAGTTTAGCTCCAACTTGCCTCATCACACCTGATGAAGTTTCTAGCATGCCTAGTTGCTTTCAGTTAAAACAGCTCAAACGTGCATTTTAGTCTGGGACTAGGCTGAAGCTTTGTCTGTGAAAGGGGCTAGAGCAGCACTAATCAGTCACTTTCTTTTCTCAGCATGCCAACTGTTACTCTTATCCCCAAGTGCCCTACTATGCATATCATATACCCTGTATATGAAACATTACAGAGGAATGACAGCCAAATGATGCATAATATGCCATCTGTGACCACGCATGCAGTCTGACCTAATGACTCCTCTATTGTTCAGGTCCAGAGATCTCAGCTCAACTGTCTGTTGCACAGACAGACAGATATGTGACGTTCTATTATCATTGAAATCAAGTTTGGCAGTCTTATGACAGCAGCGTCAAACACATTGATCATGCACGTTCATATTTTCCAATATGCCACCATAGGTCAAGGTCAATCTATGGAATTTAGGTGATTCTTCAAATAGGAGTACTTTTTTTGTCTGATTAAACTGATTTTGAATAAAAACATTTAAAATCATCTCTGATTTTAAAGAACAAATTAAAACAGATTATGTAGGCTACTGTACCGATGCTAATTTCAGAGATATGTTAGATTAGCCAGTATTTCTCCAAACTTCCCCTCTTCAACATGTAGGCTAAATGATGAAAAAATCAGATCAGTTCTACTTTGCAATTTGTCATAAGAAATTTAAAAACACACACATTTTCAGTTCATTTGATATTTATGTGTAGCCTACTTTTTTTTAAAACTGCTTTCATTAAGTTTTTCCATAAAACTTTATTTTAGAATACGATGACGTTAGTGCAAAATGACAAGGAGCGTGTTTCTGCAATAAATAAATAAAATAAATAAATGGTCATTATCAAACGGTTAACGTTTAATTCAAAGTTTTAATGAATTTTAAATACAGCTCATTATTACCGTCAGACATAACATCAAAACTCCACACCATCACACATTACACCGAAATCCACTTGAAAAAATGATCAAGGCCATGGTCAGGAATTTATTGATACACGTTTTGACGATCATTTCAAGTAGTCAAAAGTGCCTCCATAATTGAAGAATCCCTCATATATCAGAATACTGAAAGTATGTTTTACTTACCTTGTGTGACCGCTCTCAACACGTGGACGTGCATGCAGAAAAACGCCCACCAACTCCAAGTGCACAATGCAAACTTTCTCTTTCCATTCCCGCTCACGTTCCTCCCGGAGAAACGTGTAAAAAGCTTGGATGAAGAGCTCCTGTGATCACACATGATGGCATTAATGTCCACGCATGTGAGAAATGATGTCGAGTAAGCGCGCGCTGTGGCTTCACGGGAGCCGTTGCCTCCTGAGTAAACACTGTCCTCCTCCACAGCCGTGTTGTGTCTCCCAGGTCTGTGTGCTTTAGACAGACCTGTGCATTTTCTCTCTGTGGGATCACATCCACTGGCGTCCATTCCGGTCTCCGTAAGTTTAACTCTTATTCACGAGAAGTGACAGTTAGAAAACGTACATTCTGTCCAGTCGAAAGTTCCCGGCAAATGACGTGCTTTTCATTAACAGTTGAATGCAGCTTCTGCGCGTGGAGCCCGCGAATTGCACACACGTCATTAGCCTACGGGTTTATAAATATACAGAGTCCTGCTGTAATTAAATGTATGCATTACACTGATGACACCACACTGATTCACTTTACAGGATCCCGCCAGTCTTTTTTATTATTATTATTTCTTGCAATATAAAGTCTCGTAAACAGCTCACTTTCAAAGCACACTCACTCAATTTATCCCTCAAGTCTCATGCGTGAATATTCGCAAGATCCCCTCTTACTTTGCAGATCCAGTTGCATGCAGAGCTGCTCCTCCTGTTTGCTGTTATTTCAACATGTTGGGGGGATTGCAAAGAAAACCATAACCAACCAAACTATCAACTACCAGTCGACTGATGTACAATAGCTATCGACAAGAATCCATACGGTTGCATGCAGCCACGTAAACCAAGTCAAAGACACCCAAAAAACAGTATGCGTACTAATATGACCTCTCTTAAATTCACCGGCAGTGCCTGCCCTGATGAAACGTCGAAGCGCATATGATTATAGGAACAAATCAATAAATACATTTGTATATCGCAAGGTAGCCTATCCCAGGTGCTCCGGCGTACTTTGGAAATGCCCTGCGAGCTAAAGCAACAAGGCTGGTCGTTGTGTACGTGTGAGCAGAGCTCCGGCTCACAGCGAACTGACGCGAGTGAAATGTAGTGTACAGGTCCAGCAGCGCAACACTTACAGCAACTTCCATTGAGAGCTGCAGCCGCGCTCCCTCTCACTCACTCACTCACCTCCGCCCCACTAAAGACTCATTGGCTGCTGCAGCTGCTGGAGGCAATACTTTATACACTCCTAGTACTATTGCTGCATGCCGTATACTTGCTAAAACGGGTGCGAATTAAAAGGAGGGTTGGGGGGTGTCTCGTGTCGCCCTAAATAAACCTTAAAGGATATCAAAACAAACTGGGGGGCATTTCAAGCGCACATTTAATTGTATTAAAAAGGAACATTTCAATAGCATTTTAAACAACTTTTCAGTAACCTAAAACGCATTTGCAAACAGAATCGCCTTTGCCTTTGAAGTGGCCATAAATCAAAATGTAGGCTACTATTCTTATTTTTTATGGAATATTGCATTTTCTTATAAATGATTTATCCATTCGCATCGATTAAAATAAATCATGTGCCCTCGTAATCTTTAATCAAAATAACTTGGCAGAGAAATTTACTGGCGTGAGGGCGGGGCAACCTGTCACTCACATGACATCATAGCATATAGCAAACCACAACCAATCAATTCCCCATTGAAAAAATCAAGTCCCGTCTTTCATTTTTTCTTGTTCGAGAAACTGTTTTACTCAGATATACGTCCCAATTTGGAAGAAAAGGCTATCACAACTTCTGTTTCATGCCGACTTTAAAGGTTTAGCCTAGTTCACCCAAAAATGTCAACCACACCTTTATGAGTTTCTTTCTTCTGTTGAACACAAAATAAGATATTTTGAAGAATGTTCTTTTGTGTTCAAGAGAAGAAAGAAACTCATACAGGTTTGGAACAACTTAAGGATACGTAAATGATGACAGAATTATAATTTTGGGGTGAACTGCCCCTTAAAAATTATACTAAGTTAAATAAAATGATTGTCATTATTTAGGCTATTATCGTTTCAAATGTGTAGGCAATCAAAAAAATAAATAATCAAAACTTAAAAAAAAAACTCCTACAAAGTTTTAGATAGGGAGGACACATGTTTGCAAGAGAAACCTCAACAGATTGAGCCTCCATTTCAAATGACCTTTACCTCTCAACAAGAGATAATTTCATTGCAATTGTAATTTCATTGCAAATCAAAAACTAGGTTTTCACCAAAAAATTCAAATGTTAAAAACAAAACTACAAAAAAACACATACCTAACTGAATTAGGTTGCCTCAACAAAATTAATTTTAAGGATTATTTCAGGTGTAGAAATTACTCTGGAAAGTAATACAGTTTGACTTTTTTATAACTCCTTGTAACCTTTTTGTCATCAGACAAAGAAAATGTACCTTTTGAAAAGGTAATGAGATCTACTTTGTCTTAAGGACATCTCACATTCATTTGTTATTGTATTCTCATGTTAAGTATTGCTCATGAAGTTGCATGCAACGGTAATACGTCTTTACTTGTAATACGATTTCTTGTCCTCTGAAATCTATGGATTGTTTTGACCCAAGTTGTCCTTACACCTCTCTAATTCACAGAGTTTTGTGTTATTCTGTCTTCTATCATCAGATCAAGTCATCTTCCTGGTTGTTTATGGTAATTAGCCTAACACAACTCAGGCTATGTAAATATGTGTGAATCAGCTTTCTGTTCTGCAGAGATAAATAGCTTGGTTTAGCCTCGATATTAGTACCAAGGAAATTGACTCAAAAGGGCACAAAGTTGCACGTTTTTCCTGTGAATGTAAATGAATATAGAAAAGTTTGAGCTCTAAGAGTTTATTTATCCCACTTAATAAAAGATGATTTTTTAAAGGTTCTTTACACATAACATAGTTCTATTTAGAACCGAATCGTCCTGAAGAACCATTTGCTGAAATGGCTGAAATGGTTCTTTGTTTTAGTGTGGGTTTTTTATTCCCGCCTTTTTCTTTTTCAAATCTGTAACTGTCAAAGCCACCTCCTCATTACTGATTTTCTGGAGCTCAGCTATACAACTAGTCAACATACTCTCAACAGGTAAATGATTTCTTTCTTAAAATGTCTATAAATTATAACTTTAAAAATTGTAACTGGTTTCCAACCAATCATGTCTTTTTCTCTTTTTATTTACTGAACATGTAAGTGTGAGCAGCTCTGTTCAGTTAAGGATACTCAGTTTCTCTTCTCCACAAAGTAAGTAACAGAGATATGGAATTTATGGTCCATAATATTTTTAGATTTTCTTTTAAATTATTACTTTAAGCCTAAACATACCCAGTCACAAAAATCATTAAAGCTATCCCATGACTTTATATCACTTTTTCCTTTTAACACGGTAAAGGGCTCTACTGTCCATTTTTGCTCATTTTGGCCTTCATGAACATAATTGTTCTTATATAATCAAATGGAAGAGACACAATGTAATTCTTAACTCAGTTGCGTATTTCAGATGCTGTCACGTATCATAACCTCATCATCTGCACAGAGAAACTGCTACACACATAATGAAGGACGTAAAGACATCATATATGATAGATGTAATGAAGACCAAGTTCCAGTGAAATATCTTCACAATCCCCGATATTTCACTGGAACTTGGTCTTCATTACATCTATATTGTGTTCAATGTCAATTGTTATTTATGAAAGTATTCATCTGTTGTTAGAGCACTGTAATTTTTGCTACAATCTGCCATGTCAATAAAAAATAAAAGTACCTAATTGACAAAACATGCCGTTTAAAAAAAAAAAAATTAAAACCACAAGATATAATAAGACCAGGCAGATAGAGGACTAAAAAAAATTATATATATATATATATATATATATATATATATATATATATATATATTTTATAAAATATATAAAAATAAAAACATTAAATGCAAAATTACCAATAGTAATAATATGAAGATTGATGAAAAGGGTCTATAAAAAGGGTCCTATTTAGCACCAAAAAGGTTCTGCTGTTGTTATAAGCCGTTATGTTATAAACATATTATAAGCCGAAGAACCCTAATTTGTTACTGTTTAGAACCATTTTTCTGGGATTTCAACAAACTTCTAGTTCTAACCCTAAGTGTTGATTTTGCTACATAACTCGTCCAACTTTCTGTGCTATAGGCAACTTAAGGTGAATTTTGAGTCTTCATAAAAACATAACAATATGCTGAAAACCACCTTAGCAAGCATTTTGAGAAAACTCTGTGTAATGTTCAATTTGGTGCTTAATATCATAATGCTTACACCAAACCCTTTAGATTTAGAAACCCAAACCTTGAGCTTGACTCTTTGTAATTAAGACTTATAAATGCCACATATAATCCACCTGAATGTCTCATCGAGTCTAGACACCTGGGGTTTTTAATTGCTCAGGCCAGTGTTATAATTCATTCCGTGACTGATATTTGTGAGAGCAAGAAAGAAAAGGCAAAACAAATGCCTTTGTCATCACAGCAGGAAACTCTCGGTTTCATGAATGCAGATTGTTCTATTAATGCAATACAAATAATCAGTGCCGACTCCATCATACCAAACAAGCAGTCCTTTCATCTTCTCTATGTTAACAAATTTGAGCGTGAACGATTATGTCAATGAATTCTTGTAAATGGACCTCTCTTTGTTTACCTGAGTTATAACTGTCAACGCTGAGAGGCTGTTTGATAAGGCTGAGTCACATGATGCCTGGGTTATTTATCACCTCATTTACTGTGATCTATGTGATTCATCAGCTAGAGATTTTCCATAATCAAAGAGCCCTGTTATGGTTTTAAGACAGCCGACATGATTATTGCGTGTTAGTCGCTGCGCCCGACTGAAGGTGCACATTGTTTCCGCGCTCAGCTGTTTTGTGTTTCTGATAAGAGATGATGCATATGGCGAGATACTCTGCATAAATGCTTCTGCATCTGTTTATTTGTCTGCGTGGCAAACAGCGTTGAGACAAAGCCAGCAACAGCAGGTCCTGTTTACTTCATGCCTTTTAGATCCAGGTCCTGTTTCCTGTCAATAAATAGTGTAAACTGTTTGTCTGGGAACAGTCCATCTCATATGCTGAAAATGGGTTACTTCTGTGCTTGTGTGGCCTCAAGATCACTCAAATCCCACGTTTCCTCAAGCCTGTCACAGTCCATCCCCTGCTGGCCACGTTCATCTCAGTGAGCAGAGCTTTGACTGGGAGCAAACTGGGCTACCTTTCCTCACTGGCGTCCAATAAATAATTTCTTCCTCTTATCTAAGCCAGAACCACAAGGACCCCGCAATCAGATGAAAAGGATACGTCAAGCCTGTAGTGTAGAGCATGTGTGGCCATGGGGTTTGTTGTCACCATGCTGGGGGGCTGAGAGGTGCTGGATATCAGAGAGATGAGATAACACATGGTCCGGCTTAAGAAGTCATGCTCCTTCTGTGAAGTACCTCAACCCCCTTGTCAGATACAGATCAACTGAATATCTGTGCAAATGTATCTTCTTTTTTTAAGATGATAAATGACTTATCGTCATGGCAATAAATGTTTCCCTCTGCTGGAAGAAAGATGGGCTCTCTGGATAGATTCCAGAGCATATTTATCTACTTCTCCTTAAAACGTGCAAGTGACATTTCTGATTGGTTCCTCAAGTGCCTCAGGGTTTAATGGAGAGTTCACCCAAAAATTTAAATTCAGTCTTCATTTACTCATCCATATATTCCATTGCCAATGAAGTCTTTATATTGTCACGGACTGCCTGTTTTGTTTTCTTGGACTTTTAGTTTGTTTCTCTCAGTTACCTGTTTTCCTTTCCAGTTTCTCGCTCTTCGTCTGTTCGTCATTCATTGAGTTCATTCACCTTGTGTATTTAAGTTCCTAATTTAATTCAGTTCGAGGTCTGGTATTGTTCGTGTGTCATGTCTACACGCTGTTCCGTTGCCTTCCACCTTGTGGATTACTAGAGTTTTCTTAATAAATCTTTTCTTCATCTAACCTGTTTTAACTCCATCGTCATCATCTGGACTAAACGTGACATATATTCTGAGTCTTTTGAAGCTTCTATTTATTTTGCTTGACAGCTTAAACATTCTTCTACACTTCTCTGTTTGTATTTGACATAAGAGATAAAATCTTACAGATTTGGAATGATGTGGGTGAATATATAATAATGTGAAAATGTGGTGGAAATGACAGATGCTGCTTTTTCCCTTCAGTGAAAGTGAAGGGTGACAAACAAGGATAAAAAATGGCATAAAAACTATTTTAAGTTGAAAACATGACTGTGGATTAATGAGATTTATTATGTTTGTTTTGAAGCATCTGAGGAACATAACTCAATAAATAAATAAATAGCATGTGACATACAAAGTTCTGTCATGAAACTCTGATAGGTCCTTAACTCAATTTGTTAGCGATCACATTGTTATCTTCACAGTGCAGCTGATTGGTTGCTGTGGTATCAGCAGCCAATGAGCACGCAGCTCAACATTCAAATACATGGAACTGGTTGCCGTTAGCAGTCTGCAGCGCGCGTTCAGAAACCCTCCACCTTCCCCAGCTCCATCTGTATAGATCTGCTACTGGGTTATTTGTGCAGCAGCAGCATGTCTGTGAATATATTGGAAGTAGCATTAACATTGCGATATCCATTACCACTCCAATCTCTCTGAGAGTTGTCATGACAGAAATATTCACACACACACACTTGCTGTGTCCGAAATTGCCCGCTATACCCTTAAATAGGGCACTATTTGAGGGGACAATGCACCGCATTAACGAGTGTACAACCGATGTATGCTCAACCATAGATATCCATATAAGGCTAGATGTCTTAAGGCGGAGTCTCGAACGGCATCACCGGCGTCCATCTTGTCACAGGGAAGCTTTCTGGCGAGCTCTGTGGTATCTGAAGTAAGGTGAGTGATCAAAACGAACACAAATCCTCTTATCTCGCTGAAATCTTGACGGATTTACAAACGGTTTGGTTTCTTACAAACGTTATTAATGTGGCTATAATTCACATGTTGAAATTGCAGATTTTCTTAATTATTCATATGTATGCAGTGTCATAACTACATCTCTGACGTTTATAACAAACCAAACCGTTTGAAAATCGGTAGAAAAATTGAGCAAGTTATGGTTATTTAAAAGTGCATGCACCATTAAAACATAATCAGTGAGCGAGCTTCCTGTGGCAAAATGGCCGCCGTGTGCGGATGTCGACCTCCATTGGCCAGCAGCGCAGACGAGACATCTAGCTTTTATTATATGATATCTATGTGCTCAACGGCTAGAGAATACCCATAATGCACTGTGAGAGCCGCGCGCTGAATGAATTCCCGCATCGCGCCAGGAGATGGCGCCTGCAGCTGAATCAATCATCCTTCCAGTTTCCAAATTGCTGGTCCAGCGTAATATCATACAGGTATAAATTATTTTTTAATTTGTTAATCAATTGTTTAATTACGTTTTATATGCTAACTTCCATGTCACGGTTCAAGATAAATCTTTTCATTATTAAACAGCAAGCACAAACAAAAAGCGGCAGCACTTACTCAGTGTCCAAATTCACTCACTCATTTTTATCAACTCCTTCAAGTGGACTTTATTAGTGGAGTAATGTATAGGGAATAGTGAATGAGGGTATAGGGGACGATTTTGAACACAGCAACTGTCTTTTTTGTCCTATTTGTTCACCATTTTCACTTTCTTTAAAACATCTCCTTTTGTGTTCCACAGAAGAAAGAATGTCTGAGCTTGTAACGATATGCACTTGACATAAGAATTAAAATCTTACAGGTTTGGAATGACATGAGGGTGAATAAATGATGACATTTTTAGGTGAACTATCCCTTTAAAAGCAAGTGTATCACTTTTTTGAGTAAATGATGTGCCATGCACTGCCTTGAGCTAAAAGGGTTGGCGCATATTGTCTTATTTTGTCGCACAATCATCATGCAAGAATGATGTCCTATGGGAGCAATCTTTCAGGCAACCAGAAATCGCAATGCTTTGTTGTATCTGTTTTGTTTGAAGCACACTAGGAACTCTAAACAAGTCTGCATTCGTCTTTTGCTTTGATAAGCAGCCTCTATTACTCATTACGAGGCCTGAATGACTGTCTCCTTGCCAACACTCAGTGTGGCTCATAACAGACCAAGCAGATGCAGAAAATCCTTCATCCTGTAAGGGAGGAAGACACTGCTGCGAGCTACAGCACCAGCATAGCATCTGGATGGTAGTACAAACTTCTGTATTAGCACCGGCAAGCATGGCAAACACGTAGTGGTAATTGGATAAACAGTTTATGCAAATGTTTGAGGGTGCATTTGAAACCTTATGAATGACCCTGAAAAACTGAGGCGTTAATTACGGCCTGACTGAGCCTAGATGGCACTGAACATATAGTGAGGTTTAAAAGTGTGGGTGCTGTTTGGTGTGTTATCATAAAATCATGGTGTACAGAATGTACTGCATGTGTGGGAGTGAGTGCAGCAGACTGTCATGAGATAAAATGCTATATTAATTCAAGTTTGTGCCGATGGTAAACCAGATGCATAGAAACTAATGAGTCTTTAAGCATGTTTAACAAGATCAAAGGTAGAAAAATCATGAAAAAATAAAAAATACTATTAAATATGAGATTAAATACATTTATGCAAAAAAATAAATAAATGTAACAAATATATATGCTACATTTGCCATCAAACGTGATCTTCACAAAAATCCTGCCAGCCTTTAACTAACCTACAGTAGTCCCCTAACTAGTCATTGCGGTGTAGTCCATGAAGCACAGCCCCACACTGCCCCCTTTGGCACAGTGAAGGAACTGCCTGTACAGTACATGCATGTGTGTGGAGAGCAGTGCTGAGAATCCATTAAGCGTTTTCTTACTTAAACTACAGCAACTATTATGTCTCTTTCACACATTTATGTTCCTGTGATATTCGCGCGCGCGCACACACACACACACACAACAGAATTTAACTCTTTTGTTATATGAAGGCCACATTAAAACTGTTTTGGACACTTTATTATGCCTTGCCTTCATTATTTGTTTCGCTACAACAAATGTTTTTTATAGATTTGAATGTTTTGTTTTTAGTAAAAAAAAAAAAAAATGAAAATGCATAATTACAAGATTAATTACATTAAAACTCTATTAATTAATTATTTAATAATCATAATATAAACAACATTTATTTAGCAAAAATATGTTTTCAAGAATTATAAATATAAAATATAGTCAATTAAACAATATATATATATATATAGCTATGAAATGAGCTTTAGCAAAAGGAGTCAACCATTCTATTCCTAACACATGTAAAATGTAATTTCTACCTCAAAATCCCATTATTTACACTCAGTAAATAATGCAATAATGGAAATGACATGATATCTTCATTTCAGGAAAAAAAAAAATGACTGCATGTTTGTCCACTGATGACATTGCTGCTAGTGAACAAATAAACAAATGAGAATGTGATACGTTTATTTTCTTCCACAGGGCCAAAATAGTCCATTGAAGAAATACTCGAATATACAGTGCTGTACAGTACACTAGTCTGATCAGTAATAGAGTAGCGTTAGCAAGACTAGTTGATAACACAACGAGAATACAACCTTGTTCTGATATGTGTTGATTCATTTCTTTGTATAATTATTAGCTCTCTTCTGTGATGAAAAGTCTATTAGTGTTTACTGATTGCATGGCTTTTCCTTTTATCCGCGGGTCCCTTGTGAATGTGTGCAGAAAAAGTGCACATTTAAATTCGACTTCATTCATTTGAGGCTCCTGGGGACCCCTCATTTTCAGTTACAAATATGCGAAGAAGCGTTGGAAGAAAAAAAATCTTTACTCGGCTGTGGAGTCTTGTTATGCCTCACCACACTAACGGAGGTCACACAGGATGCCTCGCTATGATAAAATGAATCCACCCATTCCAATCCATGCACAATTTCCCTGTATGATTAGACATGAACTGCTGCTTCAACAAAGGCCAGAACCAATCACAGGGGGCAACAGGCTGGCAGACCACATCGCAAGCTCTCTGGAAGCATGTGAACCTTTGATGAGTGTGAGTCTGAGTGACCAGAATGTTGCCGTGGGGACGCACAAAAGTCATACTGATAGTTTAATTTACCTCAGATAAAATTTATCAGCTGCACATTTCAGTTTGCTGTCCTGAGGTTCAGGACTTATCAGGGAAGGCACTTGAAAATGTAATTAATTCAGCAAAGCATGCCCCCAAATAACATTTGACCTGAAATTGCAGCAGGAAATCTGTGTCCCCTGCGGTCACTTCACCGTGCCTGCCTTTACTGTGAAAATGAAAGGCATGAACAATGAATGTGACACTCTGTCCTGTTTCTTAAAGCAGAAGGCAGACTAGTTTTCATATGGAAATTCATTCTTGATGAACAAAATTCAAACAAAATTCAAAACTGTGAAGTTAAAACATCTCCTCTTCTCTGATGGGGCAACCTGTCACTTTCATGAGATCCACCAATAGCAAACCACAATCATTCAACTATTCAATCATTTCCCAATGGACAAAATCAAGTCCCGCATTATTTATTTTTTTCTTGTTCGAGAAACCATTTAGAAAAGACGAATCGCAACTTCGGTTTCATGTCGACTTTAATCATGGCCATGGGTTAAGCAATATTTCAAACATGTAATTCAGAAAGGGAGTTAGCACTACTATTATAGTAATAGGTCACCCAAAAAAATTAAATTCTGTCATTAATTACTCGCCCTCATGTCGTTCCAAACCCGTAAGACTTTCTTTCATCTTCTGAACACAAATTAAGATCTTTTTAATGAAATCTGAGAGTTTTCTGTCCCTCCATTGACACACGCAACTGCTAAACCCCAGAAAGGTAGTAAAGATACACTGTAAAAAACTTCTAACCCTCCCAAATCAAAAATTTCAAGTGACCGATAACATCTAAATCTTTTTCAATTGGCCCAAGTGAAATTCTTGTTGCAATAGTCTGTTAACATTGGCTCAATGAGAAATAATACGTCAGACTAATTGAAAAATTTAGATGTTATCGGTCACTTGAAATTTTTGACTTGGGCTTGAAAGTCGTAGTTGCGTAACTGTCAATGGAGGACAGAAAGCTCTCAGATTTGATCAAAAAGGTCTTCATTTGTGTCCCGAAGACGAATGAAAGTCTTACGGGTTTGGTACGACACGAGGGTGAGTATTTAATGACATTTTTTATTTTGGGGTGAACTAACCCTTTAATCATGGGTTACAAAGTCATAATCCGAAGTGGCTCTGACCTAAAATTGAGGTGCCAGAGATACTGTGTAAAACACTGCGGTACTAGAATGTTACTGCTAATTGTTTGGCATCAGACAGCGAACCATAAACTAAACGATGCTGGATTCATTAAATACACTTTGTACTGGCACAGAAACTTTCACAGGCTGTTGTTTAGTTAAAAATGTCAGAAGAGATGGCAATTACATTAACTGGAGTGATGAAGAATAAGTTATTAGATAACCTGTGCCCAGTTGCACTCAAAGGTACATATTGGTACCAAAAGTGTACATATTAGTTCCAAAAGTGTACATATTAGTACGTAAATGGTACATATTAGAACTCTTTTGAAGGGTACTGTCCCAGTGACAGCTTTTGTACCTTTTTTTCTGAGAGTGTAAACTTAGCCATTGTTAATAATGTTAAAATCAAGTCCCAAAGTGTCCTCACAAAGTCTTAAGAACTAATTTGGCACACCAGCAATCAGGTAATCAGTCTTACTTTTCTGATTCAAATTAGACCGATCTAGGAAAGGAACAAATTAGATGACTAACTTTTAAGACTAGTCTAAGCAGTTTATGCAACCGGCCCCAGAGCAGATTTACATAGAAACATTTTTACAGATTTAAACACATGCTTGTTGCACGCTGCATTTTTTAAAAAGGCTGCTTATTACAGAAATTATATACTTTAAAATAATATACTTGAATATGAAGAATGTGATGATTTTAAACACTTAATTGCACTTTATTTGTAAAGTAAAGTATGCCATTTGAAATCTCTTTTAAAAAACACGGTCTACTCATTTCAGTTATTTTTGCTGATCATATGGCTAATTACTCTGCAAATACAGATAATGTTATCATGCCAACTCTGATTAGCTAGAAGCACAAGAACACACACTCAAATATCATATAAAGTATTGCATAGAAATATAAATATTACATATAATGCAATATGTTGCTTTCAAAAATCTACCAGCACGGGCTAACTGGTCCATGTTCAGTCATGTTTTTGCGTATAATACCAACCTCATAAATGCACAAATAAGCATATTAACTCAATTTACTGGGTGAAATCTGGCACCTGAATAATTAAACTTAATAATTACTCACCCAAGGTAAAGTATGAACAGTAAAAATATCAATGTAACAATTATGGCAGCAGCTACTTAAACTAAGTGCAAAAAAAGGTAAATTACAAATAAACTGAAAGTGATAGATATTGTTTACACCAGGTATAAACAGCAATAAATAGTATATTGTGCAAATAGTTATAGATGCTGAAGTAACAAATATAAGTAATATCCAATTTCTACTTATTGGTAAAGTTAATAATTAATTTGACAACAAGGTTGGAAATTTGCATTCAGTGTAAATAGACACTGTCAAATTACAAGGTGGTTAAGATTTAGTGTTTTTTTATGTGCCAAGAGTATCATTATGCAGGAATCTATTTCAGCACTGTTGTGGTCGTTCTCCACATTCATTAATTATTGCTGCAAGCACAGGTCTTAAGAGGACTATTGTTTACTCCGTATTGATTATTAGGGATCAAATGTGTAGGTTCATATCATATAAATGTACAAGGCAAAGACCACCCAAGAGAATCATCCAACCCAAAATCAGCAACTTAATCAGTTCCCAAAATATTAAGCTTAAACATTTCGAAAAGATCATCAAAGATATAAATTATTGAATAAACACTATACTGCATAAATATTCCTCATGACGAATTATGTTCCATGGTGCATGAGAAACACAACAAGGCACACAAGAATATAATTAGATCATAACATATTCACTTTGATTCAAATTAAATATGTTTATATGGGGAAAACATGCTTGATTTCAGTCCAAATTGGAAAATGATGCACTTGCTGCGCAAATAATATCTCATGCCAGGAAAAAGAAATATTTTATGGAAGCTGTTTTCCCTGCTGAAATTACAGTACACACTCCTGCTTGGTGCGGTTGTGAGCACTAAAAAGGAAAAATAGATATGGTACACCATCAGTGAAGTCTTTCTGATGCAGAGTGAAGATAGCTTTTAAAATGAGGGGAAATGAACGCAGGGAACTCCTGTAGAGTTCAGCGCGTGTGGCTGATGGCTTTGTTATGGCACAGATTTCTTTTCCTGGGGTGAAATTAAAGGTCGAGTCGGAGGTCCATGGATCAGTGTTTATTGTCGAAACCACAGAATTTTCCGTAAGGTTTGAAGTGTATCCTGCCTTCTTCAAAGACAATTGTTTATTTGAAACACGGCACTTCATTCACAAGTGTTGCCTTGCAGAGTGAACGGGATAGTTCACCGAAAAATGAACATTTTGTCATCATTTACTCACCTTCATGTAATTACAAACATGTATGACTTTCTTTCTTCTTTCTGCGTCCCAGTTCGCCTACTTATAGGAAATATTGTATTGTTTTTGTGAAGAAAAAGTAGGCTACATGCTTTTGAGTGCATAGCAGTCGAGTAGGCTATGCAAGCTTTGGGACATAGGCCTACTTTGTCAAATTGCGCCTTTAACTGACCGATTGGTCACTTAGTTATGTGCGTCCTGTCACCGTTTAAGCATGCCCTGTCAATCATCTTGATAGCACATAATTGCACGTTGATCTGCCAGTCGTGGGTCTTTCATGAGAACTCTCCTCATGTGTTTGCATAATGATGCATTTAAAGGTTAATGATGACCATACGTACATCTTCATAAAAGTTCCCAATGCTGTTGCAGATGAAATATAATGTGGATAACATTGGATAAATATATTTTTGTCAGATCCTTCTATCCCCCGATTTGAGTCAAAACGAAAATAATGCACATTTATTTATTTGCCTTTCTTTTTTTGTTTGGTTTCCTATTTATTTAACAATTTGATGTATTATCTGTTTAAATGTGAATACTCCATGTCCCCATGTCCCCCCTTCTTGCAAATCTGCCATTTTTGTAGTTTTTTATAACACGTTTTATCTGTTTAATCGAATAGCGTGGGCATGGATCTGCACTTCAGATTCTATCCGGAAAAAAGTATACCAACCAGGTATCTTTGGAATACCTAATTATACTAATTCTAATTTCAAATACTCTTTAGGATGGACAATATGTGAATTAGGATGCAGCAAGAATCTTACAATAAAAGCATAACTCATCATGGACAAAATTTTATTTCTTTTTCACATTTCCCCTCCATCAAAGCTCTTTATATGTGCCTCTGCATATTCATGACCAGGTTACACACATTTGAATAATATGCGCAAATGAGATTTTATGGGGCCTATATTATATTTCAAAAAAGCATTCTTCAAAACATTTCCATTTGTGTTTCACAAAATAAAGACATTCATACATGTTTTGAACGACATTAGGATGCATAAATGATGTCTTTCCTCTTAAGTAATATTTTGTAAAAAATTACTTGAGGAAAGACATTATCCTTGACATCATCCTTATGAAATATGGCCTAAATAGATTATCAATTTTTCAGTTCTTGCTTAACTTTCAATAATATACAGCATTGACTAAGAATTTTAAGTCTTCGTATAGCACTGTTATTAACTTTGAGATCTGGAAACTCCTCACTTCCACTTGAAAACAATATACCTTCCTCTGCTGTGGCTGAATGAGAATATTGCCTATTCATAACCACTCTCATTGTTATACATTCACAGTGTGGATAATAAATGTGAACTTCTGCTCTTATCCAAGTTTTAATGAAGTTGTAAAAGGATCTGTTCCTTTTCACAAGGTGATAAAGTGCTTGACAATGCCATCTGATCTTGTTACAGGTGTGGGATTTTTTTGGCATCCACAGTCTGCTCAATTTTCACTATATAGGCTGCTTTTGAGGGATGAATTTCCTGACCCATGCGGCACGGTGTAGTGGTTCCACTGTATTCGTCAGCATCAGGTCTATTAAAGCCGGGCTCCTTCTTACTCAAGGGACACGCTTTGAGCCACATTTGATCACAGAAACACCACACTGAGCTTTGATAGCATCTCAGCGTGCTTCGGTTTACTAGTTTCTGTACTTTCAGTGATTTTTTACTGCTCTAGTTCTACATTGTATTACAATAAAATGCAAGGCTGTAACCATGTCTTGAACAATGGGCCAAACCAAGCTATTTTTTTTTTTCTTAATTATGCCAAAAATGCTGAAAAGGGGTCAGTTAATGTTTCTTGTCTCTTCACATCAATTACGAATTACAATACATGGATCATACAAATGATATTTTCCATTGGAAATTGTGAAATTTGTCAAAAAAGCTGAGTTGTAAAGATAGAAATCATGCTCAGCCTCTTTGATTGGATTGGCCAACTCAAACATTTTGACCTTGATGAACGCTGTTAGACATTGACGAGTGCTGTTTTGCCATCCTAACAAAAATAAGAATATTAAATATTGGGGTGGACATATCTGAATATTTAGAGGGACATGCCCCCCAAACTTTGATACACACTAGCCAGCATCCACATTTGTCTACTACAAATAAAACTCACTTGGACGTGTACTACACGTTAATGTCAAATACAGAGTTCCATTGTTGACAACCTACATACCCCACTACTGGGGTGAGTTGTAACACAGGCTGTAGGGATAGATGTAACAATGAGAGGTAATTTGCTGAAATGAGATCCACAATATCCAATTTATGCAAGAACATCACTGAAAAAAAAAGAAGAATAAATCAGTTTTGAATGAAGTAAACAATTTAAACTGATTTTTTATTTTTATTTTTTATTTTTTACTGGATTTCTTTAAATTTAGCACAAATACAATTGTCTGGAGTGTTTGTGTGAGTGTTCATTTATCTTTACCGTAGCCTACTCCTGTCACATAAGGATTCAGTCACTATCCACCTATTTTGATGTGAAGATGGGATATAACATAAAAAACGCTGGATAGAAAAACCAAGATACACATAAATTCTAAAAATGTGCACAAAAAAACGTTATAAATTGGGGCATGGCGCGACACAACCAATCAATTACAAGACAGCCTTCTATGTATCTCACGCTCTCTCACACTTAAAATATATGGCAAGCCGTTTTAGCTTAAATTGTACCCAGCGTTATACTCGTCGTAATTGCATTTTTACTAGTAAAAATTCAATTAGAGAACTCTACAATTAAATTCTTACTAGTAGCAATTACAATTAGAGAGTTCTCTAATTCAATCATTACTAGTAAAAATTACAATTAGAGAGCTCTCTAATTCAATTCTTACTAGTAACAATTCAATTGTAGAGCAAAAATGAATGGATGTCAATGGAGACATATGACTAGTAAAAATTAATTTGTAGAGCTCTCTAATTGGAATTGTTACTTCAAATGCAGACATACATACTAATAAATAAGTATTTATTATGCCTATATGTTCAAATGCGTCCTTCGGAGGATGCAGCCCCTGAATTGGGACAAAGCTGACATCTTTGATGTTTGATGTTTAATATACACGAGGAGTCATGCTTAGGTACAATAAGGTTTCACTGTGGGCGGGACTACCGGGAACTGCGTCGCAAAAATTTGAATATTTACATTAACAGGTGATGTATTTTATCTGCGTTGAAAATTACCTGTAAAAATTCTTGTGAATTCTAAATTTTTTTACAGTGAAGAAACAATTTAGGTTCATCATGTCAGCCACATGGTGCGTAAAATGCACTCTATCACAGTCTATCACATTATCTTGGTTTAGCTTAGTCTTTAGACTGTATGTGTCTGTGCCCTCATCTTAAATTGATGTATTATATTAATTTCACTGATAATCAGCGGTCTTTGATTCAAATAATAGTGGGCTGCTTGTATGGAGACAAATGAGCAGCTTAAACATGAATGAATGGCTTCAAAACCGAGGGTGATGATTCATCTTTCCTTTGTTCTTCGGAATAACATCCCGCTTAAGTTTCATATCCCCTTGTTAGATAAATCAATTGTATTTAAGTAATGTGATAATAGAGAACTGGCTGCCTTTACCCGCACACTGTGTGAGTAGATTATAACAATGAATGGGATGAGGGCATGTCTGCCTTTTGTGAGACTAAAATCACATTACGAGTGAAGGACATGACCTTCCCTTAACTCTCTCCATCTGGTCTAATGCACTTAATACCAGTGGATGTATAAGAGAGGCCCCTTTGATTAAGATGCATTCAGATCAAGATGATGCTTAGGCCTAATGAGATATATCTCTACTATTAACCTCTCATTTCTGAATTTTGCTCATTGATTGCACTTAAAGGGATAGTTCACCCAAAAATGAAAAATGTCATTAAATACTCACCCTCATGTCACAAATGAAGATCTTTTTGATCAAATATGTGTGATTTCTGTCCCATTGTCAGCTACACAACTACCACTTTGATGCTTCAAAAAGTTCATAAAGAGATCATAAAACTAATCCATGGAATTGAGCGGTTTAGTCCAAATTTTCTGAAGAGACACAATCACTTTATATGATTAATAGATTGATTTTAAGCTTTTATTCATATATGAACATTCATCAACTCATACATCAGTTGTGGTAAACATAAGCTTACGCACATTTGAGCTTCAACAAGAACAAATGAGGTTCATTCTCGTTACACAGCACATTTGAGCTTCAGCAAGAACCAATGAGGTTCATTCTCGTGTTACGCAGCACGTTTGAGCTTACGCACAAGGTTTTCTCGTGCATCAAGCAAGGTGAGGTTCGGGGAGCATGTTCGCTGATCAATATTTATATGCAAATAAAAGCCTAAATTATATATGTGTATATATATGGTTTATAATTGTCACGTTCATCTGCCTTCACCTGTGTGTGTGCACTACACTCCCCAGAATCCTCCGTGGCGCACACCTGCACTCACACTCTCATCATCAATCATCAGCATCACCTGCACTCCCTCATCAGTCTCACCCTTTATATTCAGCACTCACCCTTCAGTCATGGTCTGGTCTCGTTGATTCATGACACTCAGACCTTCTACATTACCGACCTGCATACTCACCGTCGATCCCGATCTTCTTCAGCCTGTCTTCATTCCGTCTTCAAAGAAACTTCATCATCTTCATCTGCAAAAGAGAGATAGACTTGGTTATCATTCAGTTAAGCTTCATCTGATTATCTACTTCCTGTTTACTCACCTTTCACGCTGTGTCCAATCCATTCTGCTATTAAAATATCAAACCTACCATCTTGTCTGCTTCGTGTGTGCAAACCTGACAATAATATATAAAATATATATTTATTTAGTATATAAATATATAGTTTATACATATATACTGTATATAGCCTAATATATATATATATATATATATAGATATAGATATAGATATATATATATATATATATATATATATATATATATATATATATATATATATATATAGATATATATATATAGATAGATATAGATATATATATATAGATATATATATATATATATATATATATAGATATATATAGAGATATATATATAGAGATATATAGAGATATATATATAGAGATATATATATATATATATAGAGAGATATATATAGAGATATATATATATATATAGATATATATATATATATAGATAGATATAGATATATAGATATATATATATATATATATATATATATATATATATATATATAGATATAGAATTTTAAATATATTTATAGAATTTTAAATATATTTATAGAATTTAAAAGTGCTGGCTAATGTTAATCGTAAATTCTCTAAGATTATTATTCACGTTGACACTAATGATGTTCGACTTCGCGAGTCGGAGATCACTAAAATTAACAATAAAGAGGTGTGTGAACTTGCAAGTACAATGTCAGGCACTGTAATTGGCACTGTAACAGGCACTGGCTAAACTGACCGTCTGCTAGCTGTCTCACGTCACTGAGGTCAGATAAATCCCATCACATAGAGACTCTTTCACCTAGATATCATCACATAGAGACTGTGTCTGTTCCCCGAACTAGGAAATACAAAAAACTCCCAAACCTATTTAAGGGTAAAATTTTTATTGATGTTCAACAATTAAAAAACAAATATGATGCAGATGAACAAATGATAAATCTTGGGTTGCTGAATATTCGATCCCTTAATTCAAAAACTTTAAAAATTAATAGAAAAGGCAGTATCCTCACAACTATGTTCCTTTTTAGAAAGATATGGTATCTGTGAGGATTTCCAGTCAGGATTTAGACCATATCATAGTACTGAGACCGCTCTCATTAGAGTTACAAATGATTTGCTCTTATCATCCGATCGTGGTTGTATCTCTCTATTAGTGTTACTGGATCTTAGTGCTGTATTTGATACCATCGACCACAACATTCTTTTGAATAGACTCGAAAATTATGTTGGCATTAGTGGAATTGCATTAACATGGTTTAAATCATACTTATCTGACCGTTATCAGTTTGTAGCAGTAAATGAAGAGATGTCATATCGATCACAAGTTCAGTATGGCGTACCACAAGGCTCAGTACTAGGACCGTTGTTGTTCACCCTGTACATGCTACCCTTGGGAGATATCACTTCCCAAAAATGACACTTCCTATAACACCTGATGTACTCGTTACATCATAAGAAGAATGGCATCTACGCTAATGTTAGTCTTTCTGTTTATTCCGAGGTTTACTGAAGTCAGCTGGATCCGTGCCGTATCCAGATCAGATGGTGGACCTGCGCCTGGACCCATCCACAACATATCCCTGAAGTGCCAGCCTCATCAGCCCTGTGAAGGCCTCATCGACACGACAGCCATCGGCACTGATCCTCAATAAACTCGTCTCCATACCGGCGTGTTGACTCCGACTTCCAACCAGATGAAACTGGATAAATAATCTGTTCTGATCCAATCTGACTTCTGACCTGTAATGCTGCCTGAATCATAATCATACACTGTTCATTCGTTGGCCAGAGGAGAACTGGCCCCCGACTGAGCCTGGGTTCTCCCAAGGATTTTTTTCTCCATTCTGTCACCTGATGGAGTTTTGGTTCCTTGCCACTGTTGCCTTGGCTTTTGGCTTGCTTAGTTGGGGACATTTAATATTCAACAATATTATTGATCTGCCTTACTTAAGGTGGACGATGACGCAATTTTCTTCTAGAAACAAACTTTATTGTATTATTTTCATGTTATCACTGTGAAACTGATTTGATACAATCTGTATTGTAAAAAGCGCTATATAAATAAAGGTGACTTGACTATATATATATATATATATATATATATATATATATATATATATATATATATATATATATATATATATAGGCAAGTCTTTGGCAAATTTGTCCTTTTAGACTTGCCATTTATATATATATATATATATAAATGACAAGTCTAAAAGGACAAATTTGCCAAAGCCAATCTTTGCCTTCAGGTCACATTTCCGAGAATCTTTCCTATATGACTCTGAGCACACAGCTCATTCCACATCTCACCCATGCAGTCTCATTTCTGTGCAAGAAGGCAAACACAATGCTTTCCACCACCTTCAATAACTTGTCCATTTGTTATACCATTTTCAGGCCTATTGTTCCTTTTGCTCAGCGGTTGGGCACGGAAATGGATTCTTGGTCAAACCGCTGTTATTAATGGACTTGACTGAGCAGAGCTGGCGGATGAAAATTAGAATGAGAGACTAAGATGACAATTGCTTTCAGAAACTTAAGACCTCCCCATTGATAGGTGCCTTCTTTCAGCTCTGTGATTAGAAGCATTAACTAAATGTGCTTAATCAAATATTTATGAAGCACAGACACATGCCAGTGTGTATAAATTCATTTCGCCCGTGTTTGTGTCCAAAAATTAATCATTCGAATCATTCAAAGACATTAACTTTGATTACATTATTAATTTATATTTGACCAACAGGGCTTGAGAATGAATGAAGTCCGACAGAAGAGAGGACTACTCAAGTAGACCAGAAGGAGGCTTTAAACCGATCAGAGACGTTGTATCGAGGCTGATGTTCATCGATTTACCCACTTCTAAGGAAATTGATGGACTCGTTCAGAGCCAGGGTCCATTATGGCTCTCAGTAATGGAGACTTTTTTGAAAACAGTTTATCATTTTTAAGTTACCATCAAACAAATAAGATTACCGCATAAACCCTTGATATTTGGAAAGCTGTAATGGTTTTACCTCACTATTCGGATTCACCAAGGACTGCATCATCGGTTTAAGGAGAAAGCAGAAATATCACATCTTGTCCTGCTCTAATGGCAAAACTCTATTTCTAGCAATAAAAACATTAAAATGATCTCTCTGATACATGATGTCTACCACTTAACTATTCATTGTGATATTTCATTGAGCATTGCAAAGGGAATTCCATTCCCTAATTAATAAAATACACAAACTGGATTTAAACATACATTAGAGTGCAAAGGACGGCAAAGAGAAGAGACAGGGCAACATGACGAGAAAAAGGGTGAATAGAAACAAAAATGAACAAAAAATATTTCATCAATTTGCTCTTATTGTTGGTTGATTGAAAAATAGGAGTGCATCAAAATGATGCATACTTGTGTTTCTCAATGATTATTATAGCATTTGGGATATGTAAATCAAAACACTTCAAATGTTTGGTGCATTTTCATTTTTTGGTGTTATTATTTTCAGCATGATTTTATCTTTACACAGTGCATATAGAGCACTGAAACGCTGTGTAATTATAGGCCAAAGGTACTCACCTGCTTCAAGAGCTTGTTTTCTTTCACTCAATGTGACTATATTCAGAAAATGTCATCAAATATTTTTCTACTGTTCTTTTAAAAAACACTATGTTCAATCTATGTGGAACTCCAATCTCTTGTAAATGTGAATACAACTGAATAAACATTTTGTTCACCTGTCATAAAGTGGATTAATAGGCTCTCATGATGTGTGAGCAGCAGATGTTAAGAATGCTACTCAACAAGTGTGGTATTCGATGTAAATATCTAGTCAACAATGACAGCATGAGAGTCAACAAACTTTTCTGTGAGACACACTACTTGTCTCACTCAAACACAACCACTGCCAAAACTTTATTTGCTTATTGACATATTTTTTCAAAGTTAAGTTCAAAACCTAACGTAATACAAAACTGAGCAAGATAGCAATTTGCTAAAATTCTAAATGAAGTTTTATGTAACAAAGTTCGGGAGGAGCATGTTCAGGTAATCATCCAATCAGCACAAGAAGAAGCCAGTATAAATAAAGCCTTCCCTTACCTCCTGTCTCATGACTAATTTCCCAGCAATCCGCCACCACCCCATCACCTCACATTCGGCTGGGTCTGCTCATAGATACCTATGATCTATACATTTATGGGGGGAGTACCCTGGGGTCGGGCTGAATTCCGAGCTCGGAGCCCTCCCCCCGGACAGCAAGCCAAATACGCATTTTAATATTACATCAGATTTCATTAACATGTGAACTCGTGAATACCATATTGTAATAAATTCCAAATCTAAAAAATTAAATAGAATCAACAATTAGATGTAGCTGAACACCTACACATGTGTTAGTATTTTAATTTCTATACAAATTCAAAAGGGGGAGCAATTAGGAATAATTTTGTACGTTAATGTAATGGACCATGTAACATGGCTGTGAAAGTACAGCCTGGACTGTACAGTGTGGGAGGAGTTCATAACATCATCTAGGGACCTGGATGAGCTCACAGATGTTGTCAGTTCCTGGATCTCATACTGCGAAGATACTGTAATTCCGGATGGAGAGGTAAAGATCTACCCCAACAGTAAACCTTGGGTCAGCAAACATCTTAAAATCCTGTTAAATAAGAAAAAACATGCTTTTAAACTTTTACTGAACTTAACTCTATACAAAAAGAGATCAAACGGGAAATAAAAAGGTGCAAACTGGGTTACAAAGATAAAGTAGAAAGACAACTAAGTAATAATAATTTGGGCTCAGCCTGGGGCAGTGTCAAGAATATTGTTGGACTTAATGACAAATCAAGGAAAAATACATTTTTTGAAGGTTTTACGGTAGACTCTACCCTGGCACAGGAGTTTAACAAGTTTCATTCTAGGTTCGATGTCCACGATTTTAGTAAAGAAACGTGTGCATTAAGGGACAGTCTAATTAACTCTACTCTTTTTTTTTTCTGAACAAAATGTTGTGAATACTTTTAAATACAGCAAGGCTTGTACCATCCCTGGCCCGACAACATTAGCAGCCGCATGCTGACCCTTTGTGCGGATCAGTTAGGCTTCATTTTTTATCACATTTTTAACTTGTCTTTGTGTCAACATAGAGTCCCAAACTTATGGAAACAATCAATAATTATTCCCATCGCAAAAAGCAATCACCCAAACACTCTGAATGACTACAGACCTGTGGCTCTAACTTCATTAGTTATGAAGTCCTTTGAAAAACTGCTATAGAAAGAACTGCTGGGTGGAATTGAACATCTCCTCGACCCCTTGCAGTTTGCATATAGAGCCAACAGGGGGGTGCAGGATGCTACTGTAACTCTGCTTAACCTCATATACAAGCACTTAGAGGGTAATAAAAACCATGTCAGACTGCTGTTTGTGGATTTCTCGTCTGCCTTCAACACTATCCAGCCCCATTTATTGGTGCAGAAGCTCATAGAAAATTTCGGGTTGGACTGCAACTTGGTGGACTGGATTTTGGACTTTCTCACTAACAGGACACATAGAGTGAAAGTAAATGGACATCTTTCTGGAATTTCAGTGACATCAACCGGCTCCCCTCAAGGCTGTGTTCTCTCTCCTCTTCTGTACATTATGTACACTAATGACTGCCGGAGTGAACTGACCAAAGTTTGCAGATGACACAGTCATAGTAGGTTTAATGGACACCACTGAAACATCTTACGGCCCGGTACTACAGTACCATATTTTTTTAAACGGGTGCAAAGAAGGTTTTTTAGACTTAAATGTTATAAAGACAAAGGACATGCGCATTGATTTTAGACGTCACCGTCCAACTCCTGAAAAGACGATTAATTTGTTGAGTCGTACAAGTATCTGGGAATCATCACTGATAAAAAGTTGACCTTTGAACTAAACACAGACATGCTGAGTAAGGAAAGTCAGTAACGTCTCTTCTGTCTGAGAAAGCTATGGTTTCAAGTGGACAGATCCCTGATGACATTGTTTTATAGATCTTTTATTGAGTCCGTTTTAACTTTTTCATGTATTTGCTGGTATGCTTCTCTTAGTTTAAAACGGAAAAACACATTAGCAATGGCAAATAAAGTTAGCAGCAAAATCATCGGGATTCAGCAGATAAAACTAACTGAACTGTACAATAGACATGTACTTAAAAAGGCTGAATCCATCATGTCTGATAGTTCTCACCCCCTGCATGCAGAATTTACGATGCTGCCTTCTGGTTCCCGCTTTAGTCAGCCATCCGCCAAAACAAATAGATATAAATTCTCCTTTGCACCCTCGGCTATCTCTCTGCTTAACTCTGTAAAAAAGAGGTGACGTCTGCACGTAAGGTATACTGAACTTAAACTTTAAATGTTTGTGGTACTCATTTATCCATTTGTCTGATCTTGTATTTTATTTTCAATGATGTTGTTGCTTTGTTGTCATGTATTGTATGTTAACTTCTTTGCTACTGCAGCAAAACTAATCACCCCCCGGGGACAAATAAAGGTCTTGAACTTGAACTTGAAAGTCATTCTTGTTTTGTAAAGACATTTTGCCAAATAAATCATTGTAAAATTCGACATGTTATTATTAGTGGTTTTAGGTTGTTAGGGTTTTATGAATGGCACAGTGTGTTTGTTGGCAGCCTTTCGTGAGCTTATAATTATAAGGTTCTATCTCCGTTTAGGGTAGTTCTGAGATATTGAGCATCAAAGTTTTTACATCCCAGCTGGCAATGGAGAGATGGAACCATTTTATTTTAATAATAACTACTAACAAAATATTTTTCTACAAAAATAACACCACACAGGCATTAATAAACACCTAATGGATCAGATTATGTCAAAAACTCAATTTCGACCAAAAGTGGAGATAGAACCTTATAATTCTAAGCTCACGCTTTGCTAGTGTAAATTTGTTGATTAAAAACATGAATTAAAGGGATAGTTCACCCAAAATCGGTCATCATTTACTCACCCTCAAGTTGTTCCAAACCTGTATGAATTCTTTTCTTCTACTCTTTTCTTTTTTGTATGGAAGTCAATGGAGTCCATCAACTGTTTTGTTACCCATATTCTTCAAAATACCTTCTTTTGTGTTCAGCAGAAGAAAGAAATACATACAAGTGGGTTGATGATGACAGAATTTCATTTTTGGATGAACTATCCCTTTAGGTGGTTTTAGTGCATTTTAAATGTGAAATTAACTGCTGTGCCAAGTTGAATGTTGGTTTGGAGGACTGTGTGAAATAGTATATTGAGAAATGTGTCCTAGCGAATGTAAAAAAAATGTCTTTAAAAAAACCCTGTAACAGTCAATAACATATATGTACTGTAACTAAAATTTTGTTTTGCTTGTTGTTTTGCTTTGTTTTTACCACTAGAGGGAACACTCTTTAGCTAATGGACTGACTCTCTTTGTTTGATACATTATGTGACACTGTGAAGCGTCAAAACTAAAAGGTCTGAATTAGATCTATGATATTAAGTGTTCCTTGTACATAACCCCAATATGAATCATTTTCTATGCTCATTAAGTATGAAGTCTACACAATAGGCAATGTGCTATTTTAATGACTGAGACCTTATCTCAGTAGGATTTCCAGAGTTTCATTCATTCATTGCAAATAATTTCTCCCTACACCAAAACTGTTTTATGCTAGCTAAGAACCGCAATATATAGTTCAAATAAGATGCAAGTGCTGAGTCAAGTTAAATTGAAGTCAAGTTAAATCAGGTTTAGGCCTATTTTTTGTTCTGCTCATTTGTGTAAAATACGAATGAAACTGTCCCTCTGGAAGCAAGGTGTGACATTTGTGTAACTGTTGCCATAAACAAATGTTTTTGGGTTGCATTTGCATGTTCTGAACCATGATGAAACTATTTGTCAGACGCTGGAGTGGAGAACATTTCCCCCTGTGAGACACATGAGCACATAAATAAAGACTTCACACATATATTCCTAAATCTGTCTGAAAGCTGTATCTCAACAAAACCATGGCACTCCAATGTTATTTAGGGCACTTTGTTCATCTTCCAAATCTGATATTTAGATGCTTTAGATGAGACGGATCATTTTACAGATTTTGTGTTATTGGAATTTAAGATGAACCACTGATAGGAGGCTTTCAGAATTGTGTCAGTGACTTATTAAAATGACTGTTAGAATAATTGAGATTCGTATCACGCTAACTATCACATCATAGCCTTTTGTTTAGTGTTAGACATAGGCAAATCAGCAGGCTATTCATCCAGTACAAAACAATATCACACCAGTGGATTACAAAATCTTAGATGGAATATGAATAAGAAATGTCTACATGTTAACAGGTAAGCCAAATGAAGTGAAGTAAGCAAACAAAACTACAATTAAGTAGAACTGAGAAATTAAATGAAAAATATGTCCTTTTACATTGTAAGCAGACTGAAAAAATACTCTTTTAAATTGTTGTTTCTATTCTGCAGTATTACACATATTGAGTAAATCTAATTTAATATTTATATTTCTCACCTAAAGTGCACATATACCTACATTTACAATAAGGTTTCATTTGTTAACATAAGTTAATATATTAACTAACATGAACTAACCATGAGCAATACATTTATTTGTTCATCTTAACGTTAGTTAATAAAAATCCAGCTTGTTTGTTCATGTTACTTGACAGTGCATTAACTAATGTTAACAAATACAACTTTTGATTTTAATAATGTATTATACGATTAATAAATGCTTGAAGTGCAGTTCATTATTAGTTCATGTTAATGTAGTTAACTAATGAAACCTTATTGTAAAGTGTTACCAATATATTTATTTACTTATTTTTAACAAGGAGAGCTAGACAATGAGAGACATTTAATGGTCAGAAAGTACTACTGTTTGCTTGTTGCACTTCGGACACGTCGTTCACTGGAGCTGCAAGTTAATATAGTGTTGAGCTCCATTAGCCCCGCCCACTATCGCGCTTTGAGTGACAGCTTGCTGTCGGTCTGCAGGTGAAATCATCCAGCTTGTCGTGTGAGTTGTTGCGACAAAGTTGAGCTGTTTGAAACTCTGACGTCTTCAAGTAACTAGAATGGATCTGTCGAATTAGACCCCGAGGAGTGATCTTCAACAGGTAAATCACTTTAGCCTACTGGCGATTTAAAGAGGAACACGATGATGAATGTAACTGTTTAGTAAGTAAACATTTCAGAGCCGAACTTAATCACAAACTTTTCGACGCACCTCGGCGTCCGACAGTACGCAGGAAACTAATGCGTATCAGTTTTTTTTTTTTTTCTCTACAAAATATTAACAAAACAACGGCTATGCTTGTGTGGGTTTTTGGACTTCTTGAACTATATGTGTACATTAGTTGACTTTAGTGTTTCTAGGTTAGTAAAGTCCTTTTCAGTGTCGCGCGCATAGCATGTTAAAGTGATGCAACAGATGAATTAGTGTGATTAGATTATCTTCTTTGCAGAAATATAAAAGCTATATTTGGGTTGGTATCTTACTCATAAAATCTATCGTTCTCTCCATTTATTAGTCACTCATCCTCCCTCGTAATAATCTAATAACCAGCTAATAGGATGTAAATGAGTTTAATCTTGCAGTTCCAACATGGACTATAAACTAAAATTCAGATGCCATAATAAAATGAGTGATGAAATCTATCAAGTGTGCATGCTGTGTGCACTCATTGAAAAGTCAAGGAGTGAAAGGATCATGCATTGCCACATTAATCTGACACCATTAATCCGACACCATTAATCCAATGACAATTTGTGTTGTTGTGCATGGTTATTCTGTTATGTATGTACTTCACTTAAACATCAATCTACTGTCAACCTCTACTTGCCTCTCTTCTGAATGCTCCATATATCAACTTGTTGCTGTTACTGTTGAGTTTTTTTGCATTATTCATGGGATTTGGTGCATTGTTGCTGTCTCTAATCAGATTATGATTATTTTCTGTGCATTAAGACAAAATCCTTCATTTCACAATCACTAATGCAACTAATGTAAATAGCTACTGTTGCCATAATGAGTCACACTGACTGTCTGTGTCCCCCTCGGCCCTGCTTGCGAGATGTGTATAGTGTGAAGATGTCATGATGTGATCGTTCATAAATGGGAGGTTCCACTATATATGTTCAACAGATGCGCTATTCCGACCTCATATTTGCCTAACAAATTGAGCCACATGTCATGGCATGCTTTTTTTGATAAAGACTTTAGGAGAGTCCTAATTCAACTGGGAAAGCTTTTCCTTTAAAATACAGCTTGCTCTACAGGTATAGTTTAATAGTTGTTGTAGGATGCCTCAGCATGCTTGGTGTATCCGCCCTGCCTTGGTCCTATAGCAAGTTTTGTGATGTTCTGCAAGAACATGTTAACTTCTTATCCACTCCCAGTTAATAAATCAGTGACTAAAGAATACAACTCAGTGTGGAATTTGCATTGTTGCAGATCAGCAAACATGCCTTATGAATATAATCATTATTTTGGATTTGACATATTTACGAGTGAATGCATTTGTAAAGGAATTTTGAATGCTGAAACTATGTGAGAGTAATTAATAATTCATGGCATATTTACTGCATAACATGTTTTAATTATAGACATGATGACATATCATGAATATAATAATAGGATGGTTGATTATTTACACAAGTGAATAGTAATAATGATAACTGGTTGGGGACAAGAAAAATCCTAGAGAAAAAGATTGCACCAATCATTGGCTACTAAGTATTTAATGAATGTATGAAATAGTTGACATCAAACACATGAACAGGATCATCTGAAATAGTTTAGGTTATTTTTCATTTTCGTTTTGATCAAAGATTGTCTAAGTTTCAGATAAAATGAGACTATTTATTTAAAAAAAATAATAATTCAATAGTCAGAATTATAGGGCTCACAGAGAAAATATTATTGAGTGCTAATAAATATGTATTTGAGGGTAAAAATGCTATATCTCAAATATGTCAAATCACTATTTCAGTGGTGAGTGTTGATGTACAGCTAGCATAAAGAAACACTCCAAACAACTGAAATAACAAATATTAAATGTGTTTAGCAGTGCCTATTAGCATGTATTATTTACATCTCCAGTACTGTTGATTTAACAGTATAATTTGTTCAAATTGAGTGTTTATTTTTAACTGGTTTGGCTGAAGTATTTGATCCACACTCAATGTGTTTGTATATTGTTAAAAAGTAAGGTAACACTTTACAATAAGGTCTCATTGTTAACATTAGTTAGTGTATTAATTAACATGAACTAACCATGAGCAATACATTTGTTACTGTATTTGTTAATCTTTGTTAACGTTAGTTAATATAAATCCAGTTGTTCATTGTTTGTTCGTGTTACTTCACAGTGCATTAACTAATGTTGACAAATACAACTTTTGATTTTTAGTAATCTATTAGTAAATGTTGAAATTAACATTAACAAAGATTAATAAATGCTGTAGAAGTGCAGTTCATTATTAGTTCATGTTAACTAACATAGTTAACTAATGTTTACTAATGAAACCTTATTGTAAAGGGTTACCAAAAGTAATATGCCACTCCTTTCCAAAATGCATTTCAGGGGTCAAATATTGCTCAGTAATTAAAGAGTCAATCTGTAAAAATCAAAAGATACTGGGGGTCCCAAGACGGTCCCAGTTCCTTCAGACGGCCAAACTGGTGGAATCGTCTGGAGAAGGATTGTAAAGTTATTCAAGTGCAAGTTCACAAATTGGCTAAAATTTCATAGTGCATAAAAAAATAAAATAAAAAAAAACCTTATTGAACACAGAACCAACACTTTTTTAAAAATCTCTTAATTTTTTCTTCTGGAGAAATTTTAGGCACTCTTTTTGATAAGGCAGTTTTTTGGGGAACTTATAACATGTATTGTCCCTTGCAGGAACTGCACAGTCTGTCCATAGTTCCTTCAATAACCTTATCATTAGGAACAGGCTTCAGATATATTTTGAAGTTCCTCAAACCTTCAAAGTCAGGCATGATGATGTTTGTGTATGTGATGTATTATGTACAGTATTTTTACATCAAGCAGAGATACAACATCTAATTGAATCAAGACACTAGTTAAATACACAGTTCTGTTTGTATCTTGTCCTATATACTGCGGTGTTACAGATATGTGGCGTGACATACAAAAAATGTTTATACATTTCAATTTGACCAATACACTAAAACATACTTAATACCAATCTGTGGCATAATGATGACAATGCTTTTAACGTACCACTGACACAGTTTTTTTATTACGCAATATGAATTACGAATGTGGGAAAAAGTGCTATTTTATGAAGAAATGATGAGGCAAAACTCACAGACGATCTTCTGTTGTCTTAAAGGACAAATCCAGTGAAAAATGAACAATCGACTCGGTAACCATGTGTTAATTACCCCAGGTTCATTTTTCACTGGATTTGTCCTTTAATGAAAAACATAATTCTGGTAGAACAAAGAGTGTTTCACCACAAAGGCGTTCAAATTATTTTCAAACCTTAAAATATAGTGATACAGCATGTCATGTAGTGATTTCCTGGTCAAAATATGTATGCATCAAATGCATTATTTATGCATAATTATGTCCAGATGCATAATTAACACATATGTGCTACACATGGACAAAATTGTAATGTCATGAAACAGCTTTAAATCTGAAAATGTTAAGCTCATTTACTAGTGAAGTGCAAGCAGAGATGCTGTAATGCCTGAACAATGCATCTTGATGTTTCGCTCAGAATCCTAAATAGAATTGTGCAAGCACAGATTTTTTGAACTCCACAAATCCACTTGAAAAGCATGCCATGTCAACATACACGCCGCACCTGACTGAGGGAGAGAAGAAAGCTCCTGTATTGTGAATGTCATCAGATCGGCTCTTAGGTTCATGTGCATGGCATGGTCCCTCACAAAGGTTGAATTGTTAGTGTTTGCTGGATCCAATTTCGAGCAATTGCATTACAGCTGGAATGTGCAGATTCACTCTTAAACCCAAAACAATGGATTTCTTATGGTTCCTTTGAAGAAACTGCATAGCCTATTTCTGCCATCGATCTGGGAATGTAGCATTTTTAGAATGTCTCGGTTGCATCTGTGCAGTCTGTCATCAAGTTTAATTTGAAATGTGGTTTGTGATCTGAGGCTGCTATTTGCATGCCTGTCAATAGCACACTATCACCAAAAATTCAGGAAGCAAGCTTTGAGGACTGTCTTAATCATTCACTTGTTTATTTATTGGCTTATGTATGTATTAATTAAACTGAGTGAGTATTTTGACAATGAAAACCGCATTTTGTTAATAAAAAGAGATGTGGGATTGTCTTATTTGTCTGGCCAGTTTGTGGTTCGTATTTAGGAAACTTGTTTGAAAACTGTCAGTGTTTGTTCAGTTCTGATAGGTGATGTTAGTTGCACATAAATGACACACCTCACGGAAGGAAGTGCTATAAATAACATAGTGTTATAATAATACCATGTTAGAATAATATTACAAAGTCATCAAACATATAAAATAACACAAAAGTATGAGAATTAAATAAAAAAATAATAACTTATGGATGTACACCACCATCAAAAGGTTTCTGTTCACCAAGGCCACATTTATTTGTTCAAAAATACAGTAAAAATTGTATTATTGTGGAATAATATTACAATTGAAAATAACTGTTGTTTGTTTGAATAAATTTGAAAATGTATTTTATTCCTGTGATGCAAAGCTGAATTTCCAGCATCATTATTCCAGTCTTCAGTGTCACATGATCCTTCAGAAATCATTCTAATATAATATTTCTTGAGCAGCAAATCATCTTTTAATATTATCATCAATGTTGTGAATAGATTTGCTGCTTAATATTTGTGAGGAAACCATGATAATCTTTTTTTTGATGAACAAAGTTCAAAAGACCAGCATTTATTTGAAATAGGAATCTTTTGTAACATTCTAAATGTCTTTACTCTCTATCAGTTCATTTAATGCATTCTTGCTGAATAAAAGTAATTTCTTTCACCCCCCCACCCCCCACCCCACACCCCACAATTTATATTCGGCTACAAAATTAATGTCAAATAACACAAATTGTTCAAATCTATTAGTGGTCTGGGTCTCCAGGGTTAAAGTTCACAACCTTAAAGTGATAGTTCAACCAAATGTGAAAATTGCCATGTTGTTGTATCTGTAACTTTCCTCTGTGGATCACAATACAAGACACATTGCACAACGACTAGTATCAGAACATCAAAAACGGCTAAAAAAAACTTACTTCGTTTTCTGAAGTCGTACCAAAAATGATTTATTTGCTGAGCATCTCCTGCTCCATGGTTCTCAGATCTCAGCCTTGCTCGTATGCGGTTCAAATACGGCGCGTCACGTCAATGATATCAAACTTTGTGTACAAACCCAACATTGGCATTTGTGTGACTGAGTGAGATTTGAGAGCTTCAGCCGGATTTTTCTTTTTTGCCCACTTCTTCACAGAAAGCCATTGCATGACTTCAGAAGGCTTGGAATATTGCCTATGCGTCTCGTGGACACTTTTATGGTGCATTGATTGTTTTGTCAAGCACCCGTCCCTTTTGAAGTCCTTTGGTGTTCAAACGGAAAGAAAGTCATACGGGTTTGGAGCGATATGAGGATGATTTAAATGATTTTCATTTTTGAGTAAACCGTTCCTGTTATGTTTATGTAATAATACATGACGTATATGAGTTTTTATCTTACAAATGTGCTATATTTAGATTTCTCATCAGCGCAGTCTTAATTAGGTCAGAATTTACTCTAGATCCCTGTGTTTAGAGTGTACAATTTCAGTCATTGTAAGGGAGCAGGCCCACATCAGGACTCTTTCACTTTCACACAAAACATTTTAGTGCAGTTCCCCCGAACTGGTAGCTTGGTGGAGCAGGGCTGCAGCCCATTGGCTGAGCTGCTTTTGGTTTGTGGGTTTTTTTTTTCTAAAATCGGATGGAGCCTCTGGAGCACGTGGTAGGAGCTTCCGCTAGCTTGGTTTTACACTGCTCTTCAACATGAAAATCACTCAAGCAGGGTCCCACAGGGTAACAACCTGTAGATGTAACGCAGTTTCATTTTTCTTGATTGCTCGGTGAACTTGAAACAATGTAAATAATTCTCTGTAATAATTAAACAACACAAAATTATAGGTCTTTGACTTTTGATTAGTAGTTAGTAAAACACTTCTAAATCTAATGTATTCTACCATTATAAAATTGGGATCAGTTAGATTTGATTTGAAAGAATGAATACTTTTATTCAGATATAACACATTAAATTGATCAAAAGTGAAGGTAAAGACATTTATAATGTTACTATATATTTCTATTTCTAAAAAATAAATCTGTTCTTTTGAACTCTTTGTTCATCGAATAATCCTGAACAAAAAAACACAGTTTCCACAAAAACATGAAGCAACACAACCATTTTCAACATTGATAATAATAATACATGTTTCTTGAGCATCAAAATTTCTGAAGGATCATGTGACACTGAAGACTGGAGTAATACAACTTTGACATCACAGGAATAAATGAAATTTTAAAATAAATTCAAATAGAAAACAGTTATTTTAATCTTAATATTTCACAAGATTACTATTTTACTGTATTTTTGATCAAATAAATGCGAAACCCGATTCAATCAGAATTTTGATTCGATCACATTTCAGATAGTTTTTTAAGACGAAGTGCAGTATATTTTTAGGAGCTGTGTTCAAATTCACTCATTTTCCTTCACTCTTTCCTCATATTGCAAACTACGTTTTAAGTCTTTACACTCTATAAATGACTTTCAGATGTTCTATGAGTGCCACTTAGACAATGATGCAGACACAGATATATTAACTTACACTGGTAAGTGGAAGTTGATCTCCTGATAATTTGTATTTAAATATACTATAAAATGAGTATCACTTCTGCTGTGCAACTTTAAATGTGTTCCCAACATTTCTCCTTTTAAGAGGCCCCGCTAAACACCTGCTAATGAAATGAGGAAGTGAAGAGCGCTCTCTTACTCACTCACTCCAAAATAAGTCAAGAGGAAATCTGGTCAAGGTATAAAAGACAGGGGTGGGGGTGGACTGTGTGTTTGTGTGTCTGTCGGGGTGAACCGCTGTAGTACGTGATGCTTCATTTTTAACTAGGCTGAGTCACGTCCTGACATGAACACAAAGCCAATGTGATGAATGACAGTATAATGCCGTATCTCTTAATCAGCGCGTTAAGATGTGTGGGGAGAAACCCATCGTTTCCTAAGGAAGGGCGCCGTTAAAGGCCCTCTCTCGCAAAAGGTGGGCGTTTTCGGCGTGGGAGAGTGCACACACGACTCAACGTTGACACAGTCTCCCACTCATTTATCTGCTTTCCAAATATGAGAAACTGTCTTTTAAACAACATGAGACGATGCTGATGCCTAATATTAGACGCATGACGACATAAATTCTTCGTCCCTCCGATGACGGATTGACTGCATATTGCACTTGAAAATTGCAAAGGGTGGCTGAAATCTGCAGTTCTTCCTTCCCTTAACCAGAAACCATCCTCCTGTGTCACACACCCACTCAAATGTCAAATGTCTCCTGTCTGCTAGGGATGGGGAAGTGAGGCCTTTACGGTTAGTTTGCGCTCCCATGTGCAGTTGTTCCTGAGCCTAGGGGTGCAAAAGCGAAAGGGCAGATATAGGGATGTTTGGTATGATGGACTCACAGGAATATGCAAAAGTGTGTGTGGGCATATCAGTAGTAATATGTTTGATTTCATTTGCAAAGGCCCATGGAGCGTTGGAAAACAATGCTGGTATTATGCCACTGAAGTGGTCCGGCTACACCTTCACCTGCAGCAAGAAACTTGTCATGCAGAGTCTTGAATTAACATGTTGCTGCTTGTTAATTTACATTTACGCCCCACAGAAAATCAGGGAAAATATGAAAGGTTATCAAGGTTTTTTTTGTTTTTTTGGTAGGACTAAATTGACTCAGAGGCCAGAAAAAGACACATACACCTTGCATTGTCTCTTTAAAGTAGGTGAGACATCAAAGTATTCTCACTAGAGAAAGTCTCTTTTATCAGTTTCATTGTGATTCGGTTTCTTCCAGAGAATGGAACTGTGACGTGATGAATGTCTGAGGAATTGGCTGGAATTTAAGCCTTTTTGCCATTGGACAACGAACCGTGTCATGAGGGTGACTCGTGTACACTCTTAAACATCTTAAAAGATTCGGTTACAGCCAAAGGTTCAGATGCATTCATTTGATCAAAAGTGACAATTAATACTTTCATAATGTTACAAAATACTTCCATTTCAAACCAATGCTGTGAAAAAATATGAAGCAGCACAACTATTTTCAACATTGAAAATATGTTTCTTGAGCATCAAATCAGCACTTCTACTTGGCGAGCATAAAAGACACCACTAAATGTTGAATGTTCATTGACAACCGACCAATCAGCTTCGAGCTCCACAGACTAGATTCAGCAGCATTAAAGGGGTCATATAATGGTACATGAACTTTTACAAGTTGATTGTACTGAAATGTGTGTTGGCAGTGCCTGTACACAACCATCATAAAATGATAAAAATCCATCCAGTGGTTTTTTTTTAATCTCCTTATATGTTTGACCCTCTCTGAAATCAAGCCGTTCGATTTTGTGACGTCACAAAATCGACGCCCCTCCCACTATTGTGATTGACAGCAGCGTTTCAACACAGACCCGCCCTCGCTCGTGAGCGAGCTGTCTGTCATCATAGTGCATTGGTATGCTGGAGAAGAATGGCGTCGTCTAAGCGATTGTGGCGTTCTGTTCTTGGGTGTAATAAGGAACACAGCAGTCATTTTGATGTTTTGATGGAATATTCCCAAAGCATTGACGCGGGGATTCCCTCGGGATTCACCACGATCAACGTCCATGCTGTCATGTTTGCGCGAATCATTTCACCAGACTGCTTTACAAACGAGGATCAGTATAAAACTGGTTTTGCTAAGAAGCTGCTCCTGAAAAAAGGATCGGTACCAACTATTTGTGTTCGTGCTGCACCTCCAGAAGAAGAAGTGAGTGTAACGTTTTATTAACGTTGTACGACGTTCTCAATATAATTCATAATCCCACGTTTATAATGAACAACGCGTTATGGTTATTGTGTTATTGTGTTACAAACGGTGTGCGCACAGAACAGAGGGGCGGGGTGAGCAAAGCTCATTATCATTTAAAGACACATGCACTGAAACGGCGTGCTGAAAACAGAGCTGTTTTTGACCAGGTAAAATGAGTGTTTTCTTACAATACTAATGAGAATTTTTAATTAAAGTATATTACAAACTTTTAATTTAGACCCTAAAGAATCATTTTAGCTTGTACAAAAATGGCATTATATGACCCCTTTAAAATAGGTCAATTTCTTTATTTGCTATGTTATTAACATTGTTATAAAACAAATTAGGTTGTCATGAGCATGACAAATTAGATGGTTGCTCTCCATTTTGCAATCGTGTGTCAAACTGTCCGAGAGCTGTTGACACAGGATGCGTTCTGTGTTTCCTCTGGACTGTTTTTCTAATTGTTGGTCTATATGTTTAAAGGGATAGTTCACCCAAAAATATCCATATATATATATATATATATATATATATATATATATATATATATATATATATATATTTTTTTTTTTTTTTTATATATATATATATATATATATATATATATATATATATATATATATATATATATATATATGAGGCATTTCTCAAAATATCTATGCTTTTATTTTGCCCTATACCTATACACATAGAGCAACGATCACAAAGCTGTTCATTACATTAATAAACCCCTTAATTTATTAATCTAGTATGAAATTAGCAGCAAGCGTTCGGTACTTGCACCTCCTCACTTTGAAAGCATTATTAAAATTGGATTTAATACATTTAAATTAAGTGTTCGTTTAATTCCAGTGTTTTTGAGACTTCATAATGTATTATGTATAGCCTTTATCAGCATTTTATCAGCCATCTGCAGGCCTGCTCTCGGCACTCATAACATTCGACCGTTAATCACTGTGCCGCAGTGCCGAACAGCTACGCCGTTGATTCACGCGTGTATGTGAGTGTCTGTTTGAGCTGCAGCCATCAGCTATTCAGAAGACAATCAGCTCAGTTCTGCAGTAGTGGAGACAAACTCTTTCACATCAGCGGTGTGCTGTGACATCTTTACAGCCACTGTCCACAAGGTTTAAAAAAATGATATGGTTTGTCACACCTCTCTGAAATGAGGCAGTGTGTGGTAACAAAAGCGTGCCCACCACCACAGGACATGCATACCCACTACAGCTGCAGGTCACTCTCGCATGAATTGTTTCATTGTTGATTTTATGCTGAAGATACTTAAAGACAATAAATGGCTATTAAAGGTAGTAGTGTTAAAGTAACTTCACAATTGTGGAAACAATAATCATTGTAACTGAAAATGTATACAGTTGCACGTGTCAGGGACAGTTTAATAACATCGTATTACTCTCTTGTAACAAGAAGTTGTAACTATAATTTAATTTTAAATTATAAATTATCATTTTAAACTAAAAAGTTGTAAGAATAAACTATAATTAACCATTAAGCAAATAAATCTACATGAAACCCTGTTGGCAGATTTAAAATCTCGAATGTGAGTGAAACAGGAGGAAATCAGTTCAGCTGACAAAACCTTTGACAAAATGTCAGATTTTTAGTATAGCTATAAAATGGTTTTGAAAATTGTAAGTTTCAAACCATGTGTGATCTGTAAAACTGTACGTCTATCCATCACAGCCTCATTTTCATTAGTGTTAAAGCGACACTAAGGAAATTTTCCTCTTCGGTCGCCCTACAGGTTGGAAGCGGAATTGTCCATTACCGCTGTCGTAAATAATTTCGCCGCCCGCAGCTTACCGTCGCACGCACTCTCGCTGTTTATCCAGCACCGGCTTTGGGATGAACGATGTCCACTGACAAGGTAGAGTATGTTGCATGATTTCATGAAGTATGATGTATTGTGACATCAGAAATGAAGGAAAACTAAATAATGACTATTGTAACGCTCGACGTAAAGCAAGTCAAATTTGTAGTTTTCTTATGTCTCATTCGAACTACAGAAACGCGACCCGGTTTGGCAAACTTGCGTGGTGTGGTTATAGCAGATATAGAAAAGTGAATCCAGAAGTGCCTTTCACCCTGTTACGACTTGATGAACCACTGATACGATTTTGGAAACATTATTTGAAGGTAAAAAATGTTCCTTAGTGTTGCTTTAAATTCATTATGGCATCTACCCTGATTTAAGTTTATTGGCTGCACGGTCAGAGACATCAGCAGAAAAGAAAATAAAACGTATAAAAAAAGATTTTATTTAAAGCCTGTATGATTTGGGGAAAAAACTACTAAATAAAATGATAAAATTACAATTTAAAATGCAATTTAAAAATTGCTATGTTTGTTTGTAGGGCTGCACAATTTGGCAAAAAAAGAAAGAAAAAAGGATTATATATAAACAATAAAATAATAATGATGATGCTTATAATAATAATCTTAACACTTAACAATAATGTTTCATTAGTTAACATTAGTTAATACTTTAGTTAACATGAACTAAGTTAACAATAATTGTACAGCATCTTAGTTTATGTTTATATTAACATTTGCTAATACATTATTAAAATCAAATGTTGTTTTTGTTAACATTAGTTAATGCACTGTGAACTAACATGAACAAACAATGAACAGCTGGATTTTTATTAACTAACATTTAACAAAGATGAATAAATTCTGTAACAAATGCAGTATTGCTCATTGTTAGTTCATGTTCTTACATGGCTTGGTTGAATTCTAATGTAGAATGCGGTGTGTTATTTCTTGATAACAGACCGCTGCTAACTATAACACACCGTTGCCATGAAAAACAGAGCGTTGCTATGGACGCAGGATTCTAACCATAGAGACGGAACAGACTATTTTCTTTAGTGGAAGCAATACAATCGTTTTTAAATCAATAAACTCCTTTTTAAATCAATATTTTGTGTCAAATTATTGATTTATTTGGTAGGTAGCCATGTAATAAGCGGGATAATGTAGAGTGAGGCGGTTGTTATAGCGCAGGGATGGGCAACTTCGGTCCTGGAGGGCCACTGTCCTACAGAGTTTCAACCCTAATCAAACACACCTGAACGAGCTAATCAAGGTCCTCAGGATTACTAGAAAATTACAGGCAGGTGATTTTTTCAGGGTTGGAGCTAAACTCTGTAGGACAGTGGCCCTCCAGGACCGAAGTTGCCCATCCCTGTTATAGCGAATACAACCCCTTCAGCCTGATTCAAGACCTGATCAACCTGTCGGGGTTGTATTCGCTATAACAACTGCCTCGCTCTACATTATCCCTTACTTAGTTAATACATTAACTAATGTTAATAATTGAGACCTTATTATAAAGTTAAAATTCTAATAATAATTGTTGTTGTTATTATTATTATTATTATTATATACAAATATTCAACAAAATATGATTACTATTGTAATATTTTATTCTTTTATTTTACAGTGTAATTGTAAATTTACAGTACTAATATTTATGTATGTGTTCTTCAATTTCAAACGTTAAACCATCAAACTTATATTTTGGTGGAAAACTGCAGGTAGCCCTTAAAGCTTGTAAAGAACACAGTGCTGTGTTTATTCAAAAAGCCCTTTTGTGATTTTGGTTGTATTTCAATTAATCATGCAGCCCACATTTATCTTTGTGCATGCAATAACATGTTTTTTAATTTTTTATCTTATGTGCTGTCAATGCTGTGGGTGTGAAAGGAGTGTCTGAAACTTTATTCTCCCTTATTGTCTCATGGGGGCCTCTGCAGGAATGGAGAACGGAAGCTTAATGAACTTGCTAGAGTATGGGGAGGCCTCGTGGGAGAATGCAGAGAAAAACCGGTACATCTTATGCCGTTTCATCAACCCCAACAAGCTAACCTCATATCTGCGACAATGCAAGGTCATCGACGAACAAGACGAAGACGAGGTGCTCAACTCGCGTCTGCTAGAGTCCAAAGTCAACCGAGCAGGTATTATTCAGTGTTCTTGTGTGTGTTTAAGCACTGTTGATGATGTGATACGGATCCATCAAAGGTTGGTTTCACTCTCTAAGTTGGATTGAGGAGACATCAACATTCATAGATGCCAGTGACAGACAATACTAAACACTGTGGAATATGGAAATGCAAATTCCATTGCGAAAACATTTACATGCAAATCACATCATCAATCAGTTACTCGGTCACCCCATCTTTCACTGTGTTTTTTCCACTGGTGTAATTTGATGATGAATGGACGCTTTTAATCCTGTGAGCTGCTGCTGTAGTTTTTCTTTCCCAACGACTCCTTCCTGAACCTCCGTATCATTTTTCAACTTCGGAACGGCCAGAGGCAGAACGGATGACAAGGATTTCGCCGAACAGCTTGCTAAAGTCTGCACTGTTTGTTTGTCACAAAGCAGCACATCAAAATGCTTGTTTACCACGGCTGGGATTTTCACAGCCCCATAATGATTCTCTTTTCCCTCTGGGACTAGCAGTTTGGCATGTAATACAGAAGATCTTTCAAGTACTTTTTGTGCCATGACTTTCTCTAGTGAGTTAAAATACAATGCATCGCTTTTATCAAAGACAAGTCTGGACATTCCTGCTACAAAGTATAAGTCCAGCTTCAAGCAAAATGTCTGTCCACACCAGATGCGACATTTCTAAAAGAAACTAATAACTAAATTACAAATCACAGCCAATCAGAATAGTGTGTGGGCGGAGCTTTCTCTGCAAGTGCATTTCTGTCTCATTTTAATACAATGCAGATCACAATCAGTACCTAAGCTGTCAATTACATTTGTGAAGTGATAGGGTGTGGTTTAAATGGATAGTTTACCGTAAAATGAAAAGATTTGTCAGTAATTACTCACCTTTATGTCTGTCCAAACCTGTAAGACTCATTCATCTTAGGAACACAATGAAGATATTTTTTATGAAATCTGAGAGACGTCCGTCCCTTCATTGACAGCCTACAGAACTACAACTCTGTCGCTTCAACAAGTTTCTTTAAAATATCTTGATTTGTGTTTTGAAGATGAATGAAAATCTTGGAGTAAATTATGACAGAATTTACATTTTTGGGTCCACTAACCCTTTAATCACTCAGAGAATAGATAGAGTGAATTTCCATTTTATTCTGACTTAAAATTATTACATACAATTTATCAATATTTGCTTTCATTTTTTGTCTTGTCAGCTAAATAACTAAACTAAGATGCTGTTTTATTGAAGAACAACATCAAAAATGACAATGATATAATTTAAAGTAAAAATATTACCGCTGCTGCTGTTTGATATAAATGATTCAACCTGATCCAATTAACAGATACTCCTAAGTATTTTTTAAGGGTCACATCAGTTAGAAAAACCACATTGTACTTTTCTCAGTTCAACAAGTGTAATGCTGCAGTGGTTTTTGTCTCAGGTCGGTTGTTGGATATCCTGCACACGAAGGGAGAGCGAGGCTATGTGGTTTTTCTAGAGAGTCTGGAGTTGTACTACCCTGACCTCTACAAACTGGTCACGGGGAAGGAGCCCACTCGCAGATGTTCCACTATAGTCGGTGAGACGCTTTTAAATTAAAATGCCACCCATATAAATGACCTACGACCATGCCTTAAAATGTCTGTTGCCTTCCACCTGCTTCCCCTCTGGGATGAGCATCTGCCTTAAATCCTCCTTCAGATTTGTGCAGTAGCCTAATAAACCAGTACTGTGGTGGTACTACGGTGCACTAGTGGTACTTTGGTGATAAATGATTACCATACTCGTACACCGTGGTATTTACATTACATCTCAATAATAACATGATACTTTTTTGTGCAGTTGTGTTTCTTTGACTGTATTTGGTTGTTTGCCTGTAGTGGAAGAGGGCCAGGAAGGACTCATCCAGTTCCTAATGAATGAAGTCATAAAACTACAGCAGCAGTCCAAGGCTAAAGACGTGCAGCGAGTGGATATCATGACCAAATGTCGCACACTAGAGGATGATTCCAAGAAGCTACGGCTGGCCAACCGGGAGTTGCTGACTTTCCAGGAGCGCTACAATAAGATGAAAGAAGAGCGCAATAACTATAATGATGAACTTATAAAGGTGAAGGATGACAACTATCAGCTGGCCATGCGGTACGCTCAGCTCAGCGAGGAGAAGAATATGGCCGTGATGAGGAGCCGAGACCTTCAGCTTGAGGTCAGAGGGCTTCTGAAAGCATTGCATTGTCTCTGTCTCCTAGATTTACCACTAAAAGTGATGGGGTCACTCATATTTACATGAATTATTTGACTATGTGGGATACAAATGTTGGCTGCTGTCTCTCCATTTCCTCCAGATTGACCAACTAAAGCACAAGTTGAACAAGTTGGATGAGGAGTGCAAAATGGAGAGAAGGCAATCTCTGAAATTGAAGAATGACATTGAGAACCGCCCTCGGAAAGAGCAGATATTTGAGCTGGAGCGGGAGAATGAGGTCTTGAAGATCAAACTCCAGGAGCTGCAGTCCATCATACAGGTGAAGACCCTTTCTGCATCACAGTAAATAGAAGACAGTGAAAAGCAAACAGTTGGGAAAGGTTATTCAAAGTTAGAGTTTTCACAGTTGTTTTGTTTCTTTTCGTGCATAGCCCGGTCCTCTGCCTGATTCAGACAAGGCCATCTTGGATATCCTGGAGCATGACCGGCAGGAGGCTCTGGAGGATCGTCAGGAGTTAGTCAACAGACTCTATAACCTGCACGAAGAGGTCCGACAGGCCGAGGAGCTTCGGGACAAGGTCAGGACTAGCCTTATGCCTTGAATAATCATTTCAGCTTCAAGCTCCTTCCCAAACAATGCATTGCAAATATACATGTTTGGTAAAATAGCCTATTTTTAATTAGATCAAAGTAATGGATGCTTTTTAAAAAAGGCCTCGCTAGGAAAAACGTAAAAAATGTTCAAACATCAAATTGAAATGTATGACTATTCAAAAGTATGGGTCAGTATGAAAGAAATTATAACTTTTATTTAACAAGGATACCTGAAATTAATCAAAAGTGACAGTAAAGATAATGTTACAAAAGATTTTACATTTCTAATAAAGGCTTTTCTTTTGATCTTCTATTCATCAAAGACTCAAAGAAACAAAAATGCATCACAGTTTCCACAAAAATATGAAGCAACACAGCTGTTTTCAATATTGTTGATAATAGGAAATGTTTCTTGAGCATCAAATCATCATATTAGAATGATTTCTGAAGGATCATGCGACACTGGAGTAATGATGCAGAAAATTCAGCTAAATGGTGAATAAATTACATTTTGAAATGTATTTATATATAAAACAGTTATTTTACATTTTAAAAATATTTCATAATACTGTTTTCTGATCAAATAAATGAAGCCTTGATGAGCATAAGAGACTTTTCAAAAACATCTTACCGACCCCAAACTTTTGAAAAGTAGTTTTCATGATACAATACAAGTAGCCTTTCCAACATAGGTGTGCTAGTTGCACTGCATTCTGGGATTACCTTATCTGCAAGTAATGCAGTACTTTTTTTGCCAAAATTAATCATATCATATAACATATAATCAGTCTTTATGTCATGAGACTGTATGTGATGCCTTAAAATGCTGTCTGGATAGGCAGCTCACTTTTGGAAGAGAGCTTCAGAGTGGGGTCATATTGGTCACTTTTTGGTCACATCCTGAATGTTTAAATGTCATAATGAACATGCCAAATGTGATATTACATTGGCATAATGGGGCATTAAGTGTGTTTAATATGGACTCAGCATGAGAGATTTTTAGTTGACGGCTAGAAATAATGAAGTGTAGGCAAAGGTTGTTTTTTTCTTGTCACACATGAACGAGAAGTGACAGAGGCTGATGAGGACTGGCTGCTCTAAGTGGCCCCTTCTGCAATGTGCTGCAGCTCTAATTAGAAGTGCATCTGAAGTGACGTGTGAAAAGTGTCAGAATTCAGGGTAAGGCAGGAAGGGGGGAGGGGTGGTGGCAGTGATGACTTATCACAGTCAGACCTTTTTTTGAGCTTTTCAGATGTTCCAATTCTTGCATAAAATGTGTATTTTATAGTGCTGAAGGCCTACTTTCGGCCAAAAAAAAAAGTATTTTAGTTAGTCTTACCAGCATCTCTCTTAACTCTGCAACCATGTTCAGTACAGCCAAACAATATCTTCCACATTCCCAAATAGATCTTTGGTGTTTGTTTGTTTATTGACATGGAAAGTAATCCTAGTTTGAAAGGATTGCTGTGCTATACTGAAATTTCTGCTGCAGCAAAATGTAAATGTATGCCGTAGCAGAGCTTTTTGTCTGTAAATGATGAAGCAATCAGCAGGGTTTGAGCTGCATAACACCATTGTGAAGTGTGAAATGTTGTTCTGAGGGTTAGGTATTAATAATGTGCTACAGACTGTTGCTTATAAATCTTTTTTACAGTTTAGAAGGTTTCCTCTCAGGTTCATGTGATGCAGTGTTGAATGATGCCACTGTGCTCTTTATTCTACTAATGGGTTTAAATGAGAAATGTTTAATCTAATAATGCACAGTACCTGGAAGAGAAGGAGGACCTTGAATTGAAGTGCTCCACGTTGGTGAAGGACTGCGAAATGTACAAGAACCGCATGAATACAGTCATGGTGCAGCTGGAAGAGGTGGAACGTGAGCGGGACCAGGTTGAGTACTAATGTGTTCCTAGCGATGGCTTTAAATCAGTTCACTTCCTGTTATTTAAGAGCTACCGATATAGTATTGCTTTCTTCGTCTCACAGGCTTTCAAGTCAAGAGATGATGCTCAACACCATGTGTCTCAATGCCTGATTGACAAAGACAAGTACCGCAAGCAAATACGGGAGCTGGAAGAGAAGAGCGATGAACTTCAAATTGAAATCGTACGCAAAGAAGCCAAGATAGTCAACCTGGAGTGCAAACTGAGACGGTTGGCCAAGGAAAATGGTTTGGATCAGGTGAGACATTATCTGTCCGATTGACAAGTTGTGTTTTTTCTATTTTGAAACTCCCCTTTCATGTCTTTGATGTCACAATATCAGTTGTTGGTGCATTAGATATATGCTTTATTCCAAGCCGCTGAATATTTCTTCTGATTTCTTTCATGATATTTCCCCCTCAGAGTCTGCCACGAGACATTACTCCACTAATTATAGCTCAGCACTTTGGGCAACCTGATGCAAATACAGGAGGTCCTTCAGAGGACTCTGGAGAAGAAACTGTTGATGATCACGAGTTTAAGCTCCAACGCAGATGTAACCTCAAGGGCAGAGTGAGTAGAAACTTCTCATTGAATGTCTTTGTAATTATTATATGGGTATAAGCTATTATTTCTGCATTTCAACATTTGTCATTCTCATTTATTAGATTAACAGACCAAAATCTCCAGCAGCTGGACCCAGAAGTCCTCAATTCCAAGGTGAAATGTTTATTAAAGAGCTCTGATGGTGCTGTATGCAAACTTGCAGTTAATATGTGGTTAAAGCATGATAACGTTCACCAAATGTTTGCATTAAGAATGAGCTTGGCTTCTTTTAATTTTATCTCTTATTATGTAGCCGTGCCTTTCACCAATGGAGATCTATCAGAACATGCAGCTTCTGACAACATGGGTCTTACCAGTGCCAGCGTAATGATTTCTCCTGCAGAGACCTTCTGTAAAAATGTATGACTGATTTTCATCTCATTTGTTTATCTCTCCAAGTAACTTTAATTTGAAGGCAACTGTTGTGTATGTGCTTTTTTTTTTTTTTTTAGCTGCGTCCCCGTAACGACAGCATCTTGTCCACTGCGCCAGAGCCTCCAGGCCCTCAATCCATTGTCAGGAGGATCAAGGAGAACCCAAACTCTCAACACAGGTGGTAAGTGTAACATACACACATAAAACTTGTGTAGCTGTATATCTTTGAAACTAGCTGTGGCTATATTATTACTTCTTTTATAGATTATTTAGACTGCATTTCCACACAAAAATACCATAGTTAATGCAGTAACAATAGTAAAGTCATATTGAATTGTTGTTGGTTGGTATTATAGAGTAAGATTTACTGTGCTGAATCTGTCTTTCAGTCTTCCCTGTTCAGAAACTGCAGATACTGACAGTGGAGACAATGCCGACATGGGTATGAACATGATTTATTCTGCCCACTCACCGTCTGAATCATACACTTAAGTGACTCGTCTTTGTAAAAATGAATTTTTCTTTTGCTGTAGATGACCACGACTTAGACATGTCCTCCTACGGGCCTTCATCCATCCATTCATCTTCGTCTTCCCACCAATCTGAGACAATGGACTCCTATGATTTGGAGCAAGTCAATAACATCTTTAGGAAATTCTCTTTGGAGAGGTTTTTTTTGTTGTTATTTATAACCATTCTTTGAACACTGCTGTGAATTCCTTTTTGGTGACTTTGAGAAAAAAAAATCTTTATGTCTCCGTCATCTCAGTTCGTCCTCACTTTACAAAAGTATAAATCAATATTATAACTTCTCTTTGATCTGTGCATGTGTCTATTTTTTTTCAGACCATTTCGTCCTTCACTGACCTCAGGCCCTCAGCGAAACTCATTGCGGCCGGTGCAGAGCCTTTTTCTCTCTGGTGAAAACCTACTGTCAGAAATCACTATGATTGGTGGAAATGATAGTGGCATCTTTGTGTCCTTTGTCCAGTCTGGCTCTGATGCAGAACAGGCCGGAGTTAAAGTCGGACACCATCTTTTAATGGTGAGTTGAACTCCTGCATTTGTTCCACAACCAACCAAAAAAAAAAAAAAAACTTGTAGTAGTGGTGATTTTGTTTTTCCCCAAGCTTGAGGGCAGTATCCGTGGAGAAGCCCAGAGTGTGGCTTTGGACACCTGTACCAAGGAGGAAGCTCACTGGACCCTGCAGAGATGCACCGGACAGGTGCATCTCCATTACAAGTCAAACCATGATGGTGAGTCCAGACTCTTAAAAGGAAAGAGTTTCAAGATTTCAGTGCGAGGGTCCAATATTTAGAAAAGTCTTGGGAAGAGCCTAATAACATAATCGCAGACTCTAAAGAAAAGACAGGGCTTTGGTTCTGTCTGAATCAAATTCAGTGTGGTGTTGGGATGCATTCAATTCTCAGCACCTCAATGGCTCCTGTTCTCAGATGTTATTTATTAGACCACAAAATGTCCTGTTTTGAGCCCGCTTTCTTGTTTCCAGGCTACAGACGGCTGCTGAAGGATATTGAAGATGGCACAGTGGTGTCTGGAGACTCCTTCTACATACGTCTCAATCTGAATATCTACAGCCAGGCGGACAGCTGCTCACTGAACGTACGATGTGACGAGGTCCTCCATGTTCTGGACACCATGCACCAGGGCAAATGCGAGTGGCTGTGCGCCCGTGTGGACGCTTTCACCGACAAGGACCTGGAGAGAGGCACCATACCGAGCTACTCCAGGTAAGGACACTGAACAATGAGTGACCATTATAGTGTCGGTTTCAAATCGAGAGTGAACATTTGTCTATTGTCTGCTGCAGATTGTTTGTCAGTGTGTGGGTGAGTGTGTGGGTGTGCATTTTTATATCTGTTGACTGTGATGAGAAGCTGTGAAGCAAACTTAGCTGTCACCTCCTCCCCAGAGCCCAGCAGCTCCTCTTGGTGAAGATTCAGAAGCTGATGTGTCGAGGAGGTCGAGAGGAAGTCGAAACTATGAGAGGGCTCCGGGTCAGTTCCTTCTGCATTGTTGGAGAAATGTGCCTATTTTCGGCTTTTACATTTGTAGATGAGTCAGAACTGACGGGACACAACTTGAATGCCAATTAAAGGGACCATATTCAACACTTTTTGTAGCTTTTTATCATTTTGAAGGGATAGTTCTCCTAATAAATGAAAATTCTGTCATCATTTACTTACCCTCATGTCATTTTAAACCTATATGACTGACTTTCTTCATGGAACATAAAGATATTTTGACTGTTTTTGTCCATCTAATGACAAAACATCATCTTTTGTGTACTGGTCAACTGTAGGTCTAAAGGCCCGTTCACTCCAAGAATGATAGCTATAAAGAAAACTATAACAATATTAGCAGCATCCACAACATCGCACGGTAACGTGGTGGATTCTGTTGACTATCAATGTTTTTATCAGCGATATTGTTCTTCTGTCAATAATGTTATAGATGTGGATTGCGCCATTCTCACAGAATCAGAACGATTATTAAAACTTTTATTAGGGGCCAAGCACCGAAGGTGCGTACTGCGTTGGCTCCATAGACCATAAAAAAAATATGGACGTAGTGTCCGTGACGTCACCCGTAGGTTTCTGAAGAGCGTTTTTTGAAGCCTTAAGTAGACGGAGCCACCCGTCGCCATCTTGGCAGCGCGTCACTCCTGGATAACAGAAAATGGGCAAAGAGGCGGGACGTGGGTGGAGCTGAGGTGCCTGGTTGTTGAAACCACGGCTCCTAGCTCGACGTGATCGAGTTTGCTCAGGCTTAGGAGTTAATGCTATATATGCTACTGGCCTCGTGCTGAAGTGACAGCTGACTTGAAAAAGTAAAGCCAATAGTTAAAGTTCATATTTTTGCCCTTCGAAATACTATAATAGTTAAAAGACAACTAAAAGTGAGATTATGTGTATCGTGATGCATTATTATTCTGCTAGTTAAAAATGTATTATCATGCAGTAACTTACAATATTGCTCTGCTTGTGTGTATGACAGTGATTCATGCGCATACATGTCAGTCAGCGCGGCATCACGTCAAGTTCGTAGAGAGCTTTATTCAGTCCATTTTAGGTCAGGAGATATGAAATAAAAACAAATTTCTTAAAACTTTGAAACGGATTGGCCAAAAATCACAAAACTGGTCTCTTTAGATTCAGTGCATCATGCCGAGTCGAATGATACCCAATTTTCCCATATCGAAATATTTGAATTGAATTTTGTTGTAAAATGCTACATTTTACGAATGCATTGGCGTATCGTTATGCAACTCGGTTGTTGTCTTCGCCACCATGCACTGACAGTACTCAAAACGTTTCTGGCCAGCGCCAACTTGTGGTCAAAAGTTAAAATTTGAATAAATTAGCCTATTGTAATGACACTGGTCATGCTGAGAACATAGATACCAATTTTGCCATTTTTGGCCGATCTTCCTGTCCACCATTTTGATAACTTTAAAAACCTACTTTTTCGAACTCCTCATAGACCATCTTCAGACTATGCCGACAAAACGTTATGGATTTCGTGTCGATAGCTGTTTATACCTCAGGAACAAATTTGAGGCATGATGCCAAAATGATTCTGAGGCTGTATCTCAGCAATGCTTTGGCATAGTGACACCAAACTTTGCATGTCATTGTCACGTTACTCTGACCACACCACATCAATTTGGTCACAGCGCCATCTATTAGTCAAAAGTGATAGACACTTTATGATTTTTCAGGCATTTTACCAAACATGATCTTAATATGCCTTTAATTGCTCATTGTTGCTGTTGCTCTGATGCCCAGCCATGCTTGCATGACTTATTGGGCCTTCTTTGTGCTTGGTCCCTTAATTGCTGCTTGCGGCTATATTAGTTATCTTGTTATTGTCCTTGGTGTAAACAGGCCTTTTTAAGTCTATTTATAATGTCAGTCAATGCTTCTTGGACCAAAACGGTCATAATTTGAACATCAGAATTAAACAAACTGTTTTTGCTACTGCACCTCTGTTATGATTGGCTAACCTCCATATTACAGTAGTTCGCACTGTTGTTGATCAGTGTCGCTCAATACATTGTAGGTGTTGATGTGTGTATGGTAATATGTCACATTATTGATAGTCGTGATGTTTTACCTACAATGGATTTGTAATGAGACGTTTTTCAGCTTAGTTTTAAAAAATTCTACTGGTAAATCTCATTTTCTATGTCTTCCATTCTAATGAATTCTCTCTCTTCCGTTTGTGCTCACAGAACACTCTACAACCTGAGGAACCCACACCTTCTCTAGACCCCAAGTCTAGTCCACGTCTATCCAGAGCCAGTGTCTTCATCTTTCAGTTATTACAGGTAACAGGTCCTCTTGAGTTTGCTCACACTGCCATAGGGCTGAGGTCTTATCTGCAGATAGGAAAAGAGTGGAGTCTTGCTGAGATTAAAAGCAATCCCTGGTGTCAGTTTGTCAGCAGGGTGGATAACAAGTACAAGAGGATGAACAGCAGTGAGCGTGTCCGCATTGTCAATGGAGGAAATCCATCATCAGTTTCCAGACCAGGTTTTGAAACCCTGAGGCCTGAGGGTAGGACTGCCCAGCCTTGTCTTTACTTGTTTATTTCAGCAATCTTTGCAGTGGATGCCATATAGATGGGTTTTCATACTAAATATTAGGGCATTTTTAAAGCTTGATTTCCAGGACTGAAAAATTAATGGAAATGCAATTGGAAACAGAAATGTTATGCTCTAAATTGTTTTTATCAGCTAGTAATTGCCCTTTTTGAGTGCAATCTCCCAAAAAAAAAAATTTGAATGCCTGGAAAATGTATTGGTTTAAAGGGATGGGAACAAAATGCTTATTCACAGTCCACTCATGTCCATTTCTAGTGTTTATGCTGATTCACATTTGACATTTAGCAGTGCTTTTCCATTCTTTCAGACACATCTGACCCAGAGGGCGACTTAAACAAGAGCTTGAATCTGATCCCTTACAGTCTAGTGACCCCACACCACTGCCAGCGCAAAAGACCCATCCTTTTCACCCCCAACATCCTAGCCAAGACCATCGTCCAGAAGTTCCTTAATCTTGGAGGGGCTATGGAGTTCAATATCTGCAAACCAGGTAAAAATACCTGGAAGAGGTAAAATTATCTTTCCAATTATAGCAGCACACTGTGGTGACTCTGTATATAAAAACAGTGGTTGCTAACTATGGGTCATATATATGATATATTTATCTTAATAAATGGATCCTTATTTTAATTTGTTCCATGACTTCAACTATTATGTCACAGGCAGCAACCCACTCAGTCCTTGTTTAGCACAAGTATTTGCATAGCATTTTTAATGTATGTAATAAACCTTAGTAAATCTATCAGATAAATCCAGCTGTTACAGTTAGAAATTAACTTTATCAGTTATTAATGTAGAGTGGGTTTTCAGTAGGGCAGGGCATAGAGATTGACTGGTGTTTATGCGTAAGTGCCTAATAACCAATATTCAGGACTATATGCATTATTTTTTTTTTTTTTGTCTGTTTGTTTGTATTTATTTTTGTTTTATTGTTCTTTTTCTGTTTTTTTGTTTGTTTGTTTTTTACATAACTGAATCATTCATTAATCTGAAGGTGAACAGCCTGCTTTATGAGACTTATATATTAAAATAATTTATGCAAGTTAAAATAAAGTTAAAAAAATATATATTTTTTAAACGAGTAAAATAAAGAAACCCCATGTGACATTCAGAGATTTTTTTTTTTTTTTTTGTGCTAAACTGACTCTGCAGCGGCATGGCAAAATAAATAGTTTCAGCTTCAGAGATTGTGAGAATCTGAATGCGAAGAGAAAGAAAACGAGGTGCCATAGTCAGATTCATGAAATAAATGAATCTCATTACCTGGTCTTTTAATGAATCAGTCGAAAAGACTCTTTGTTTAATTGAAATGTGAGACTTAAGTGTCCACAACAGAGTTTAATTGTAATGGTGCTTCTTCAAAAGTACCAAGATAATTATAAATATAACATTTAACGAACTGGAACTACTTAAGAATAATCGAATCAGTACCACATCCTTGCACTTGTCATCCTTGCAAGCAATGTTTTCCTTGACACAACTGCTTACAAGAACTATAAATTCATCTTCTTTCCAGACATTTTGACAAAAGATGAATTCCTCATGAAACAGAAGATAGAGCCCATCATTTATTCCAAGGAAAAGCAGACAGGCACATATGAATGCATCACCCCAGAAAATATTGAAGCGGTTGCCTTTAAGGTACAGTAATGAATGTTCTTTTCAGAATAATTTAATAATAGCTAAATTATGTTTTTGCTTTTATGTGCGGTCACATCTTCTGCTTACTCAAGAAGCTTGTCAGTATGTGTGTGCTTGCTGTTTTGCCAAACAGTATCATTTAGAAGAGCTTCCTCTTGGTGAGTGCTTAACCCTTGCCTAAAGACACCAATGGGATTTTCACACTACACCTAGCCCTGGCCCAACTTCTTAAATACTAGTTAAGGCCAGCAGTTTCACACATTCACCCCAAAAACCGAAAATTCAGTCATCCTTTACTGACCCTCATTCCAAATCCATAAGAAACACAAATTAGGATATTTTTAATGAAACCTGAGAGGTTTCTGTCCCTCCATTGAAAGTTCAGGTAGCCAAAATTTCAAAGATCCAAAAAGGCGTCATAAAACAAATCCATATGAATTGAGCGCTTTAATCCAAGATATGATCGTTTTATACTGTTTGATAAACAGATTTAACGTGTGCGTCAATCACTGCCTTTATGTAAAAGCTTATCACATATGGTAAACATGGAAACTCAAAAAGTCTCACTGTGTTTACTGTGACTGAGAGGGGAATCGGCAGTAGTATGTAGGAGACAGACTGCTCCTGATGGCTGCAGATGCAATCTGCTTGTTGGGGTTTTATCAGGTGGTTAGATGAGAGGCAGCATATTGTTTTTCACTTGCTAATGTGTCAGGAGATGAGTCTAATTTTCCACTGCAAATCTTGTTCGAGAGGTGTGCCAAACACAGGACAAAAAACGAGAACCGACACCTTGCTGGATGAGTTCTCAATTCTCAATTCTCTTTTCTGGTTTAAATTATACACAAATATTTACAATGTAGTTTATTAAGTGCGGCTTTAATTGTTAACGCATGAATACGACAAAATGAAAGTGTGTAGTTTAAAAAAGAAAATACATTCTATTAAATCAGTCTTTTGCTTCTTAGAATAAGCACTGTCTTCTGGAAGCTGATCTGAGCTGTGTGAAAGACCTGTTGAGGAGAGAGATCTACCCCATCGTGATCTTCATCAAAATCTGTGAAAGGAACATCAAAAAATTAAGGCAAGCAGTCTTTCAAGGTCTTCAGACTCATTGCACTCTTTGAATGCATGTCATATTGATTATTCAGCTCCAGTTTGAAGATTCATTATTCATGGGCGAATGATCCTTAGACCGTTTAGTAATAGTTTGTGATGTTTTCTTCGAGCAGACGGCTCCCTCTGAAGGTGGACTCTGAGGAGGAGTTCTTGAAGATGTGTCGCTCCAAGGAGAAGGAGCTGGAGACGCTGCCGTGCTTGTACGCGAGCGTGGAGCCTGACTCATGGGGTGGGGTGGAGGATCTTGTCAAGATCATCAAGGACAAGATTTTTGAGGAGCAGAAGAAGACGGTCTGGGTGGAGCAAGACCTGCTGTAACCTGATCACGGAAGCAAGTTTCTGCACTCCAAAACTCTTGTCTGTTTGCACATTGGGGGAAACGTGTGCATGCGCCGCAGGCTTGTGAACAGGAAGTGACTCTGTCAAAGGCCACAGCTTGGTGGGGTGTGTTTCTCTCTGCTGTCAAAAAAAGAAAACGCACGGTGGAGGAACGGCTCTATGTGTTGCACCTGAGGTTCACATAGTAAGCAGTGGAAATGTTCTCACCCCTGAGAATCTTATCTTTTATTCTCATGAAGCGAAGCTGTTGTCAATAAAACATTATCCTTCCCAGCATTCACCTGTAATGCTCAATATAGTGCTGCCAACTGCATTTTGCTTCAGTTTTATTCTGGCCGATTTGTCTATAACTGTAAATTCAATCAGATGCAATTATTGTTGCAGTATAGAGTATGTAGTTTTAATCTTTAAAGGCACATTACATACGTTAATATAGTTCGTTTGGCACTTCTATATTTATTTTAATACAAGCCCATGTTGTAATGTGTTTTCTACAGATAACACACATGTGGCTTTTCTCGGTGCCCATTTCAGCTGCTACCTAAGTACTTGCCAAGGTTTTAAGCATACTGTAGTTCAATGGCATTATATGCATTTACATGCTGAGCTCAACTTTGTGGATTTTATTTTTGTATTTTTTTAATGTCGGCATTATTTTGGAGTCTGTTTAAGCTGTCATTGACATCCTAAAGTGGGCTCTCATGTTCTCTAGATGTTATCGTAATGAGAGCTGTTTCTGATGTAAGCCTTATCCAAATATTCGTATCCATGTACGGTCTTTACAGATGATTTACTGTTTGCCATTTATACACACCATGATTTACGGGTAGCTTACGAATAATAGGATTTTTACATTTTAGGTCAATGTGAATGTATAAGGGAAAATTGATATTTTAGGTGTTTATTGTCATTCACGCCTTGAATGTATGAAGTTATCAAAAACTTCAAGTGTGATAATTATAAAAAAAACAAATATTGAACGATTGATGTCAACTACCCTTATTCTGACCCTTGTGATTTTAAACACAGATGTGTATATAATTTTATATAAATATTTATTGTTGAGATTGATGCCAGCCTTATCACCTGTTGACAGGATGTTTTTTTTAGTTAATGTTTGTATGTGGCATCTTATCCAGGGGTGTACATCCTTGTTTCGAGGGGTATCAATTTTGGAAAAAACAACACAAATTTGTCACTATTATGTTGAAGATATTAAGAAACTTTTTTTTTGTGTGTAATATCCTACTCCAAAGCCTTGATTTTAATGATATTTGTACATATTGTTTTATAAACGGACACAGGAATGTACTTTGCAGCTGACACAACACTGCATGGTGTGTTTTATGTAATAAAAGGATTTGAGAAGCAGCATTTATGGGTTAAAACTCACTCTTCGCGCACATGTGCTTCAGAAAGTGACACATTTGTGCTGTTGAAATGAGAAGCGAAAAACAGTAAAAGGGCTTGAAAAGAGGAAAAATCCTGGAGAGAGTGTGTCACGAGCAGCGCAGTGGAAATTTCAGTTGGGCCCTGACAAGCAGACTTCTTGTTGCTTTATGTGGTGTTGGTGGTGGTTCCTCTCAGAGTAAGCGTCACTCGCAGACAACAACTCTGACGGTAAACCAACTTTCCACTGTGATTGTAAACACCATTGAAGAGGCTCTCGGATCTGTCGCTGCTCACTAAAAGAAGGAGAACGCAACACATCACATTAGATGTTTACCACCTGAAAAGACTGGGCATCTCGTGTTGTTCAGAATCAAACGCTGTGCGTTTGCTTCCTTTTGAATGCGACAGGTTTTTTGTTTAGGATTAATGCATATGTAAAAGGCCAAGGGGAAGTAGAGATATAGAAATATAATTTGCACATCAATGCAAACACATTATGTCTTGGGCAAACAAACGTGTGTGGCCCATTTACTTTAGAGAGTATGCACGAACTGATTTGTATCCTTTATCATAATATATTCAAAACCCACAACATGAAAATCCAGTCTATATACAACTTTGAGCTTTTCACTGCCACACTTCCAGCGGTTTTTGTTTGTGCCTTTCTTACACAGAAGATCGCTACAGGAAGTGTTGCGTACGTCTCGAGCGTGTCGATTTGCTGTGGCAGATGGCTTGCCAATCTGTTGAATGCAGTGGTCCCTGCATCCATCAATCAAATCTGCGAGAAGCACCGGCGCTGAAATGTCATAATAGACTCCATGAAGGAGTGTGTCTGTCACAGACATCAGAACCTTGGTGTCTCAGGCCATCTGTATCACCCTATTTCACCCACAACCGTGTAAGCGATCAGATCTCACTCATCCTTTCTTCTGAGAAGCGCAAGGCGTTTAGCTCCTCTTCTAGCTGCTCACCAAAGCACAGATAAAATATGTTTTCCGCATTGTTAAATATGTTTTTATGTGTGAATGTGTGGAGAAATTTGTTACCAAAAACACATTTACAAGATCATTGCTTTGATTAGGAGAGGAAAGCTTTTGCTCATCAGCTGCCCCCTTGGAAGGTGTTTAGAATCACCATGAAATCGAAATGAACAATTCTTGTTTCTTCATGGAATATTGCACTAATTGCCCTCATAATCTTTGATCAAAATAACTTTTCCTCCCTCTTGCATCTCTTCTCTGATGACGTGTTTGCTGACACGAGGGCGGGACAATCTGTCACTCACATGAGATCGACCAATATCTAAACACAACCATCCAATCAATTTCCATGGACAAAACCAACTTTTTCTTGTTCAAGAAGCCGTTTCACTCACAATACGTCACAATAGGGAACAGGCTAGGGAAGAAAAGATTTTACAATAGGGAAGAAAAGACTATCGCAACTTCCGTTTCATGCGGACTTCAATGTTCACATATGCTGCTCTTTTATGTTAATATTATCACTTTAAAGTTGATGTTATTTATTTGGTATCTGCTTGTGAAAAATACAATTTTTTTCTTTCTTTCGTTATTATTCCTTTCTCCCTCCCCCTGATAAACATGGCCAAGGTCCAGCAAACCTTCCTCAGGCTAAAAACATCATGGCCATCAAGTACGAACCTCTATTAATGACACATACACTTTTCCATGTATGAGAGTCAGTATGCTGGAATCAAAGAGTAGCATAAATTTAATTATTTGCTGTTTATTTAATTAGACTTTTCCCTCTATAGTCCTCTGATACCAGATGCCTGCTGGGTTTAGTGAATTCTTATCTCACTCAATTAGACTGGACAAAACAAGCTTTGAATCTGTTTTCTGACTGTTTTACTTTCTGATTCCTTTGCTAAATGTGTTTTCCAAGCATTTGTGCCTGAAAACATTATGTTATCTGCTCAAGGAGGCTTTGTTCTACATGTTCTTTAGGAATAGTCTTAAATAACCGTTAGAAAACAAGGTTAAAGGATTAGTTCACCCAAAAATGAACATTCTGTAATCATTTTTTTTTTTTTAAGCTCTTGGCCTATAACAATAGTTCATAGTGAATGGGGCCAAAACAAAAAAATCACCATAAAAATAAGACTTTTGCATATTGATAAAAGAGCTTCGTAAACATCCCTCAAAAATTCTCCTTTTGATGTACAGGTTTGGAACAACATAAAGGGGAGTAAAAAAAGACAAATATTTCATTTTTTTGCGTGACTTGTCCCTTTAAAACGACTGCTTATTAACAAGATTTTTTAAAAGGCTTTTAAAGACTATATTTGTAAAGAGTCTATGCTGTTCTGATTTCTTATGTAAAATGCATACACAAATGAATGTTTTGTTTTTGCTGACATTGACAACACATGCTCATTCGCCAGAATATGCAAAAGACTTACCATAAGACAATAACTTTGACCACTACACCAAAAAAAGAAAAAGAAAAAAAGAGAAATGAAATCTACATTTAAGGCTATGTTTCAATTGTAAAGTTCATAACAGTTATTAAATTAGTTCATTTCATCTATAAAGCAATTCTGCAAAAAATTACGTCATTGTCAGTCAGATCAATAATATTGTTGAAAAGAAAAGAAAAGTTAGCTTCATCCGCAGGTTAAAAAAACATGAGCTCATTTATTAAAACATCTTGAATGGAAATCAGTCATCATTAGTATGGCTTTGTTCTATTTTGTCCAATAAGACACTGTCATTATGCGATTACACATAATGTCAACAATATAAAATAACAGTTAATATTTCAATGTTTGCCCATGCAGCACAGTATCACAAACACATTTTTCTTATTAAAACCACAGGTGCAGTAAAGTAGAGCGGGCTAATTTAGTCCCACTGACCACCTACATATGAAAATCAGGGCTTCCGAAAATTAGCATATAAATAGTGACAATTTTTTCGTTCCTCCTCCAAGCAGATTATTCAGTGCCATTCACAGCACTGGAAAAAAACACACTCTCTGATTACTATGGTCCCCATGCAGAGTTCTTAAACCTATTTGTCGAGTTGATGTGCGCAAGGAAAACATTTAATGGAAAAGCTTTCAAGTTGATTTTCAAGCAGGAGGTTAATTGGACTGAGTTTTTGGAGGGAAAATGAAATCAACATGCACACGAAATGCAGCTGAAGAGGCTTTCAGAAAGCAACACGGCCATGATTGCACATTTTCATCACCAAATCAGAAAGCAACAGAAATACGAGTATCCATTCTTCTCTTTGGAGTAAATTGCACATGATAGCATTCTTGGAGAGTGTTGAGGCGAGCCATCACCGCCGTCCATGTTTCACACTATATGCTTCCAAGCAAAGGCGGCAATGCAGCACCAAGTGCTATAACTTTGGGTACTCATATAGTTCATTCATGGGATACAGCAAGAGTTTTATTTAATTCACCATGTAAGATGCATTGGAGCTTTTTAAATGTTAATGTTCTAATGTACTAAAATCAGACAACAATTATTATGGCATTAATCACTGAATATAAACTGTTGGTGAGTCACAACTGAATCAACTGACTTCAGCCGAAATGCATTATTTTCCTGTTATCACTGTAAAGCTGCTTTGAAAAAAAATGTAGGCCTATTGTAAAGCGCTATATAAATAAAGGGGACATTTCTTTTCTTTTCTTTTGGCTCGACACGTATGAATCTAACAGACAGAGCTCATTTTACAAAACAACAACAACAATGATGTACATGCACTAGCAAAACATGACTAAAAGGAAATGTATGAATGTATGCGCAGGTTAACACTGCCCTCTGCTGAATGAAGAGTTATTTTTTTATGAGCCTTTTTTGTCCCTATAACAACCCATGCAAATATATATAAAATATTTGTCAGGCATGATTAAATAAGTGTGAGATAAAGTGGTATTCAGTTGGTCATACCTTGCAGCTCGCTTGAGGTGACCCGCTCAAATATTAATGCAGAATATTACTACGAATATGACTAATGAGATTGGACATCATTTAAAACTATATGTAAGAAAAATACACTGTAAAAAAAGTTGCTGCCTTAAACTTTTAAGTACAATCAACTTGGATGTTTAAGTTATTTCAACTTAAATTACATGACTTTTTTCCTTGTCTTGTAGACTATATCATTAAAAGGCTGAGAAAAAGTAGCTCTGCATAATATTTTTCTATGATAAGCAGTGAATCGATTTCGTTTAAAATATTAATATTTGAACAACGTTTGTCAATCAAAAAGCCACTTTGTTGTCATGTGACAAGGGCTGGGTCTCCTGATTCGATTCACAAGCTCTTGATTCGCTTTACGATTCGCTTTGATTTAGATTTGTTACGGTATATTTAGTGTCCATTTTGCTTACATATTAAGAAACCCTCGCTGCTAATGCTGTAAATATACAGGGCAATGTATAAGACTATTTCAAATCAGATCTTGTCCTTTTGAATCATTCATTAAAGTCCCCCTGTAGTCAATAATTGTATCCCTTAAAACTCCTCTTTGATCACCAAAATGACATATTTACAAAAAAAATAAAATAATAATAAATAAAATCCTGTGAAAAAAAGAAAAAAGAAAAAATCTTCATGCCTTTATAGCTTCAGTATCCATTAATTTTCACCACAGGGGGACTTTTAAAAGAACCAACTGTTCTCATTAGGTTATTTTTTTGAACCAACTCATTAGGTTATTTTTTTTTAATGACGTTTGCCCTTAAATGTTACACCGCTGGACACTGTAGACCTAACATGTAGGGAAAAAAATTATGACACCAAAATGAAGATTGCTCCATTTACATCTCAGACATCCTTATTAGTCACTGATCCAGTTGCTTTGTACAGAGTGTATCATGCAAAGTGTATCATCAGAGTGTATCATTTTTTATACGCTGTTTGCTAAGTTTCAAGTTTTAGTAAGCACTGCCACACAGACAGTAGTCCAGGACAGACTTGGGGGGCCACTGTATGGCATTTCTGGCACTGGAATCCCCCTCAGGTCTATTCAAACGGCCATTTCGCTGGCGCCCCCTACCGACCACGCGCTACACAGCAGGAGGGGCATCAGATCGGTCCGGCAAAGAAACTTCCCAGAACTGAGAGGGAACATCAGAAAGTCGCTCGCGCTCCTCCACCAGTATGAACTTTGGGACTTACGTCGCTACCAGATTATAAAGGAATACGTGTTTCAGCTAAATAACATTTCCTGACAACATTTACCGCTTGATGCTTGTTCATTACCACGACCAACGGATTTGTTTAATAGGCAGCAGCCTTTTTTCATAGTTTCAACGGACAGCAGTGGTCGCTTTGCTGGGGAAGAACTTCTTCAGTGTCAACGGTTTTTCCTTCACACATGTCTTTATAATGGAGGAAAATGCTGATTGTGTTTCAGCTTTTTCCGTTTATTGCTTGTTTTAACCGCTGAATATTCGCAGATAGATATTTGCCGGCGCCAGCTGAGTCTATTCCATGTAGATTTTGTACAAAACATAAAGTGAAGTTCTCGGGCACTTTAATGAATACATCAGGTGGTCACTAACCGTGTCGAAGTTGTAAAGGATGGCTGGCGTGGTACGCACCCTGAGCCGGTGTCTGCTGCCCGCTGAGGCCGCTCACGACGACAGGAGTACCGGGAAAGAACGAGCCCGCGAGCGCGATGTGAACCCGGAGCGCGAGGCGAGGCGGCGCAGTCGCGAGATAGATGCCATGCTCGCGCGCGAGAGGCGCTCGGTGCGGCGTCTGGTGAAGATCCTGCTGCTAGGCGCCGGAGAAAGCGGCAAATCCACATTCCTCAAACAAATGAGGATCATCCACGGAAAAGAGTTTGACCAGAAAGCGCTACTCGACTTCAGGGACACGATCTTTGAGAATGTCATCAAGGTAACGGTCTCATACATGACAGTTTGCTTGAGTTTTTGTTGTTTCTGACGTCATAATTGTCTGTTTTGTTTGTCAATAATTTTGTGGATTTGCTGCCTTTTACATTTTTTATGTCATACACTAAATGGGATGATCAATAACATTGTTCATTCATACAAACACCTTGAATTAACTTTAAAAGCGGACTTGACTACTAGGATGGAGAAAAGATTAATTAATTGTTCAAGTTAGTGATTGATAGATAGATAGGTTGTTTTAAATGTTACTGATATAAATATAAATTACTTTTTAGTTTATAATGTTAGTGCTGTCAAATCGATTAATTGCGATTATATGTATACATAGTCTACACACACACACACACACACACACACACACACACACATATATATATATATATATATATATATATATATATATATATATATATATATATAAAATTATACTTGTTAGATGTGATTAATCCCGATTGATCGATTTGACAGTGCTAATGGCTACATGAAAAAAAAACATTTAGTTTTGTAAATTATTTAATCAATATTTATAATTTACTTAAACTTGAAGTTACAGTGGACATGACTAGATCAATAGTCCGAATAATTTAGTTAGTAATAGATAGAGTTAATTAAATGCAACTACTGCATCAATAATCTTAATAAAATAATACTGTTTTATAGCATCAAAATTCAAAGGGTCTTAAAATGATGTGCCAGATTATTTAGTTATTCTAAGGTCACTAAGGACAAGTTTCTTTTCCAATCTTGCCTGTTTTCTGGTGAGACAGGCTCTTTTGTCACAATAAGTAAGCTAAACATGCTCCTCACAAATGAGAAACACAAATAAATGCAATTTTGCAGTCAGCATAATTAATACTTCCTCACTCAGTCTCTGTGCTTCAGTCACCAGCAAGTGCTCACATGCACTCCCATCACATGTACATGATCCTTCTTATGCTGTCAAACATGCAGTCACATGTCAAACCAATTCTTTCTTCATATAGGCCCATATCAGATCAGACTAAATCTAGATGTCCAGATCAGTTTAATTAGACTAAGGTGTTTGGACACCCATGGCCATGTGACATTTTTTTTTATTATGTATCTGACTAATTCATTTTGCTGTTAATCATGTGATGGTTGTTTTAGGCATCTGCTCTATCGCAAAGCAAAATCCATGGGGATCGTTCTTGGGTAATCTCCCTATAAGCACGTCTGTTTAAGATGCCTGTGTTCAATAACAGTGGCTTGACTCACAGCTCAGAGTTAACGGGAAAAGAGTGAAAATGCGTCCCAGAATGTGTGTGTGAGAAGGCATGGGCCTGGGGCTTGTTGGAGTTGGCGAGGATCATGAGGAACAGTGTTTGGCCTTTCTGGTAGAAACAACTTTTTTATATATTTTTTTTTACAAACCAGTAATCACAAATCAGCAACTTAACATTTGCAGGCTGGCAAATGTTCTCCAGAATTACCAGAAGACTAAGTTTAGCTGTCCTTAAAATTAAGCAGTACATTGAGTCACTTTGTTTTGTCTAGGTTCATCCCTCACTCCGCTATGAACGGAGAGACTGTGTCTGACTTATCATTGTGATCGGCTCATGTGCTTTCTGAGCTCACGTGTCTTTGGATGTCTCAATATGTCTTGATAAAGAAGACTTCTGTTATTTATCTTCTGTGTACTTTCTGCTCTTGTGTCTTCCTCTCTTAATCTCTTACTTAGTTTCACATTAGGTTTAGGAAGTTTACTGATGTGATACATCTGATGTGATCATAGTAAAGACTTTAAGATGAGCTGCTGATAGCACAAGACATGCTCTCCATGTTACGATAGCGATAGAGAAGATCTAACACTCTCTCATGTTGTTCAATACGTCTATGTGCTTAACAAGCAGTTGGTGGAGTCAGAATTTTTCTGTGGTGTTTATTTATAACAGAGCATGTCCTTTGTTAAAAAAAGTCAGTGTATTGTGCATTGTCTTGTCATTGTCGTCTTTTTTGTTGCTTTGATTTTAAGTTAGATGAGCTGAAATTATATAATGTCATGATACTCATTCTTGCCTTATCTAATAATTTATTAATAATACATAAAAAATGCTGTTTATACAACATGCAGAAACATGCAGTAATGCAAAACAGGAAATGATATCATAGTGAGGAGGACCCCTGCAGACCTTCATGACTGTATGTTGAGGTTAGTAAGTCAAAATATCAGACCGTTTAAGCTTTTTTGACGAGGCCGGGTTAGTTCAGGTTGTAAAATGTCATGTGGTGCAACTCCCCAAAACGCAATGATAAATTCTGAATTAATAATTCATGATATTGTAAAAAGAAAACACCTTTTACCTTGAAAAAGTTTGTAAAATATTTTATTAAATGCAACTACATTAATCATCACTGTTGTATTGCATGATCAAAACATTTTAAAAATGATGTTGAGTCAGATTAAAGGCAGGGTAGGTAGGATTTTTCTAAAAAAAAAAAACATTTCAAATTTGTTTAAACTGTCTTTATATACCAATACATAATTAAAATATAAGTACTCTGAAAAAGAGAGTATAAAAATCGAGTGTCTGTAGACCTCTCACGACTGTTGTAAACACAGCTAATTATTTCCATTCACTCCACCCCCTCCCTTCTGGGCTCCTTCCAAAGCCACGCCCCCAAAACACATGAACGCGCGACGCCAAACGCTCAGGTTCAGGAAGACGCATTTATTTACTTGAGACGAGTGGAGAGGAAGGAGCGCAGTGCATGCAGTGACATCATGTCAGAATCACATGTAATAAAATACCTAACTTTATCACTATAAATATAAACAAATAAGATGGCTTTTAGTACTCACTATCAAGCTAGCATATTTATAAGGCACAGCTAAAAACAGGTTGCATTGATACACGTTTTTCCATTACCATCAGTTAAACTGTGATGAAGGTGAATTTCGTGTAAGATTCATATACGGTGTTTTGCATGTAAGAGTTTCCATGATGAAAACATTGTTGACTCTGATGAGGACTAACGTTACACTCCGGTGACAAGTATCGCATCGTCGGTTGAAGGACAGGTCCGGGGTCGAGGGCGAAGCAGAGGAGGTCGTTCAAGAGTGCGGGCAATCAGGGTCCGAGGAAGTAGTTTTTGCCTTGTTTGCCTTCGCTGACTGCATATGCAGGTGCTTTGAATTTTGAATGCTCTTTCTCTGCCATAATTAAACTCTTCGTAGGTTCCGCACCTCTCTTGCACTCCCCTCAAATCAAACGGGTGCGCGCGCATATGGGCAGATCTAGCAACAGTGGTGGTAGCCTTGGTTGCGAGAGTGAGTGACAGTCGCCAAACCAATCAATTGTTTCGTCCCGAATGGAAATAATGAGCTGTGTTTATTGCAGATTAAAAGGTCTACAGTCACTCGATTTTTATACTCTCTTTTTCAGAGTACTTACATTTTAATTATGTATCGGTATATAATGACAGTTTAAACAAATTTGAAAAAAAGTATTTTATAAAAATCCTACCTACCCTACCTTTAAGTTATTCTAAGGTTACCAAAGCCAAGTTTACTTGCCCAAACCTGCTCGTTTCCTGCCGCCACATGCATTTTTGTCACAAGTAAAGCAAACATGGTCCACACAAATGAAAAACACAAATAAATGGCATATTTTGAAAGTAAACATTAAGATTTGTACACTTACATGTATTCAAGGTTTAAAGAAAAGTTATGTTTTAAGTGATGGCTACACCACATGACATTTTTAGAGTCATTACATTTTAGTTTTTCAAACCAGCTCTACTGAACACAAATATGTCTGTATTCTGGGAAACTATGGTGATCATCTATTAAGTGGGAAACTGAAATGATAAATATTCCTATCCTTGGTCTTGTTATCTTACCCACAGTTTGGCCAAAAGCAGTGCTGCCAGATCAGAGGTTTGGCTCAGTGGAAGAGTTTTGCTTTATATGGAAAAGGATATGTTTCTCAGAACGTCAGTGCAGAGGTCCACATGTTCCATCTCCATGATTCTTCTTGTCCACCAAAAACTTAGCCAAACTGTCAGGCATCACATCATGCATCCTTCCCAAAGCCAGTGAAATGTTCTTGTGTAAACTTCTGTTTAGACTCCAGGAGAATATTTCGTACAATGACACGACTGAGACAGAGCTAAAAGATTGACTTTGTTCGACTGGGACTGATTGCGATCAGATCCTCTTCTAACCCCACAGAGGACCTGGAGCAAAGCTGCAGAACTGAGCTCTCTTTGTGCGGATGATGTCAACAGTTTATTGTTAATAAGACCCCTTCACCACAAAGTAACTAGTAGTTCTGATCTTTTTAATTAGCTTCAGAGGTAAATGTTGAGGTCTGTGTTTTGGAGCATCTCTTTGTATATGAGAACTTGAAGTGAGTTTTATGACTAGTTGCACTAAACGGCCTAAGTGTATGTGTTGGCACTGATTACATGGTCCACTCACTGCCCTTTCAGTCGAGTGAAAAGAGCAAATGGGCATGAAGAATGTGCCTAAAGTCTTGTGTTTCTAAATGGTTTACCATGGATTCTTGTCACCAGTCACCACACTTGGTTTCATTAACTGTAGATGTCAAAAAGCTTTATGAAAAGCTTAGATTATCAGGGTCTAGGAAGAAAAACGGAGGCCTATTTACACTAAAGACTCTTTAACACCAAGAACGGTAATGATAACTACATTAGCATTCACACCAACGGACAGTAACAATAATATAAACCTGTCACAGCTATGGCACTCTAAATGCACTAACTCTCTAAAGTCAGGTGGCAGTCAAGGTTTTTATCTTTCATCAGCTGGAAAAAATCATTCCATTAGTGATTCCAACAATATCATTACTCTGTGTCGTTAACCTTATGGTTGTACTGTGGACTTTTCTACTCTCATAAAATTTTAATAATTTTATGAGAATATAAAACTGCTTTTATTCAAGTCAGAATATTTTTTTGGCTGAATCAAGGTCACAGCAACAAAAACCCTAATATGCCCTTGTGGTGCAATTTTAGCCTTTTCCCACACAATGTGTGTTTTGATGACATGACTGCTAAAAGTATTTTTTTTTTGGGTTACACTAGCATAGAGATGACACAGTTTGACTAAAAGCCTAAAACGTTTGATTTTATTGAGTTTTTAATGGTGAGTCAGAAATATGAGAAGGTTTTTTTGATTAATTCAGAGGTTTTGTGAACAATTCATGCAGCTTTCTTTTTTTAGAAAGTATAAAAATTCTACATTTGAATTGGTGTGAATAATTTTATAAAATTGTTTGGGAATTTCATTTAGTTTAGGTCTAAAACAGTTGCCCATTACTGGGGCAAAACCTTTTTTGTAGAACAAGTGGCCAGTAAAAGTAAAGCATGTGATAATACGTTATTTCACAGCCCAAAAGATGTGTGAATTGGATGCCGAGCTGGACTGGAGACCTTGTTTGTTAGCGATGAAGTCAAGGTCAGATTGGAATAACTCCACAATGGTTGGTCTCTATGGGCTCTTGGTATCGCACAGTCCACAGAGCCAGAGGAAATGCCTCTCCTCAGTGCAGACAGCGAATACCGCAAACAATGGCGATTCAGTCGTGCCATCATCTCCCCGCTGACCATTTGTCATCACCCTGTTGTTCAGCCCATCCCTCTGTAGGCTTTACGATGATGACAGTGTCGGTTATGTTTGTTTCACTGATACCAATGTGGAGGAACCCCAGTCCAGACTTTTCCTCAGTGGTGGAAAAAAACATGAACACACAATTAGAGAGGTTAACAGTTGCGTGAGCGAATCTCAGCTTATGCGCTGATCAAATTATTGGTTGTTTTATAGATAACATTATCTTCATTTCAGCCACTTTACAGTGGCAAAAGTCCAGGACATAGTCCTCTCAACTCCTTCCAGATCCTTCTATCAATGCCTTTTGAGTATTACGGCACCATTTGTCTGTAGAGGTGATCTGGAAAGAATGTAAATTGTTTTTACAATCAATGATTTTTTTTAAAGACAACCTTGTAAGTTAAAATCAAATTTAAAATAAATACTTTATCATCGTCCCAGGGCATATTATTAACCTTTGTTAATGTTATGTTTTCATGTTAGTTGACAGTGCATTAAGTAATGTTAACAGATACTTTTGATCTAAAAAAAAAAAAAGATTAATAAATGCTGCCGAAGTATTTTTCATTGTTCATGTTACTGATTTAGTTATGATCCGATCCAAAACTAGATGGGAAAATCAAATCAAATCCCATCCCACAATATTTCCCACTGAATGTCATTTGATTTACAAATATGCATTACAAAAGCTAAATGTGTTGTGAGTACAGTCTTTAATGTCCATATAAATGATTTGATACACCACAGTCAGTCTTTCCTTTCCTGCCTTGTTGTTGTTAACGCACTTTGAGTAGGTTGTGTAATTTATGTCTGGGAATTTATTACTTCCTAGATCAGTAGCGAGCTATCTGTTCATTACTGTTAACTCTTTGTGAGAGTGATTTAAAGTCTGACCTGAGACTGACATGACATGTCGGGACACGATAAGATCTCACCTCTGTTTGGCCCCTCGTACCCCTCACTTATCATTTGATCCTCCAAGAGTCAATTTCCCTATTACTAAGGTCTCTTGTGCAATGGGAAACCACTGGCATTGAAGCATTTCCTCTGTTTACTACATCCTTGAGAAAATAGTTGTGGTATTCAGTAACTGCCCAGAATGTGTTTTTTGCCCCATCATCCCAAGGAGAGCGCGTACGGAGGAGCAAATTATCAATAAGTTGTGCCACACCGAAAGGTTTGAATTAATGCGTCCTGTTTGCAAGAAGTTTGTGGGGGAGGATACAGGAAGTAGCTGAAGGGTGACACAGGGAGCAAGCATATATCAAGCCCATCTTCCTGTGTGATAAATCTGAGAGTTCCTCTGTGACTAGAGTCTTGGGAGGCTCTTTCACAGGCGGCTTGTTTATGGCTAAAGAGTTGTTGCTGATTTAGCTGTGGTTGCTCACCGGTGGGGAACCCATGAGCGGCTGCCTGCATTGCTCCCCACATCTGCTTACGCTGCAAAATCACAGCGCTGCCATGACCACCACTGGAGTAATTACTACGCCTGACACGCAGGGCCCGTCTAATGCGTGTCAGATGAGGGCCGATGGTTGGGATTCGCTGTCAGCTGTGTCTCTCGACAGAAACCAATATCCCTGAATTTCATTTTTACTCTTTGTTGACTGAAGATTCAGGAAATCCCCTTCTTTTTTAACAAACAACAAGGAGAAAATAATGAGTTGTCTGTTTTAGACATGGAAAAGTCTGTGGCTTTTTGTTGAAGACTGTTGAAAAAACAAGTCGCTTTGGAAGATGCCATTCAAAACAAACACTAAGGGCTTGTTTTCAGGAGGCATTCAAGAAACACTAGGAGACATACTCACGGCGAGGTGAGGTTTTGGTGGTTTTCAGAGATATTTTTGGGACTTTGCCACAGCTCAGGAAGAGATTGGAAGCCCTGCAGCTGACCTCTCCACTGTGATAAAGCCGCCTCACCGCTCTCTTTCTCCTCTTGCCCTGACTGTGTCAACGGATCAAGCCAATGAGGGCAGGAAGATACGTCTACGCTTCCCAGATAGTGTTGGCCAGAAGTGGGTGAAAGGTCAGAGATGGTTGGAAGGGTTTTGGGGACTGCCTCTTTGAGACAAATAAAGGCAGAAGTGTGAGTGAGTTTGGCCCCTAGGAAAGTACCCTGACAACCCTGAACCAAAGCACACTATTAAGAGCATTAAGCCTAACCAGCAGGGAGGCCTTAAGCATGAACAACTGTTTACATTTGTGAACTGTTTGATGGCTTGGGAAATCTTGGGATTTGGGAGGTGGGGGAATCTGATGGATTTGATGGAGTCAGCCAGACTAACAGGACTGTACCACATTCATTTCCTGTCGCTGTCCTGCTGTTTTATTGGTTTTGCAATGCATGCGTCTCGTGCTGATATGCAGATCACTTGTACATGCGGACAGACTAAGAGTCTCTGTTGCGTTTACACCTAACCCAATGACCTGTCGTGCTGGAATGGCATTAAACGGACTTGTCCGGGTCACAGGGTCAAATCCCATAAAGCACCTGTGCCTGAGGGACCCTTTATCTTCTTTGGAGGCAAAATCTGGCCGGGCGCTCTAATTACTGTAGCATACATTTGCCCAGGGCACTTTTGAGTGCTAGTGTCGATGATTCATACGTGGCCCTGTAGAGCAGAAAGAGAGGCCTAGGACCCCCTTCTGGGACCCTGAACATCAGGATGTTATTCCAGTGAAACAAAAGGAGGGTGAAATGTGCTGCAAAGCAGGATTTTGCCTCGGTTGATAGAACTGCAGTTATTATTGTGAAAAGTCAATGGCCTTATGTTACATTTACAAAGCGTCTCATGATATTTCTGCTCGTCCACAGAGCCCAACCCTCCTGGTTACTGCCAAAGAGTCTCAGTTCAGGGTTTTGTGTATTCAGTGTTATGCTTGGAAGTGAAGAGGCTCATCGCGGAAGTTTAGTTTCAGTGCATTTGCTGTCCTTAACAGGGCTTTCTGGAGATGTTTTCATTTTTGGCTTCAGAGTGGAGTGTTTCAGGCATAGGCACAAATCTTGTCTTTTGGAAATACATGTCATGATTGAACAGCAGCAATCTTCGCCCAAATGCAGTTCAAACACCCTTCAGATTTGTCACTGTTTTAACTAACAGTGGTGCGTATTTAAAGGGACCATATTATTGACTTTATTTTATTTGACATCTTTTAGATTTGTTTAATTTAATTATTATCCTGAGGTACAAAATATAATGCTAGGCAAAACCGTTTCTTGCACCAACAGTAGTAGTTTTACTAAATGTTCTTCTCTCTCTCTCTGACACTTTTGTTTACAATAAAATCCTGTCCACACCAACATAAGTGTTCGGCACAAAAATTCTGTATGATTGTCGCATGCGATTTGTGTGTTCAGGCCAATATCAGTAAAATGCCTCTAATATGATTGGCTAAACTCACATTGGTGTAGTTCACACTGCTGATCATCAGGGCAGGCATGTCATGTTGCTGAATACTGAATTGCAGTGGTATGGGCTAATGATTGTATTTTTCCAAAGCCTTTTTACTTAAAACATTGGTAACTAGTTTGAAACTGTGCTTGGGAGATTTACAGAGGCAGGATTTTTCAAATGTGCTGTAGGTAACTTGAAGACATTGCTCATATCTTTATTTTGTCTCCAGAAGAATTGCTACATCCAGCTTCCTGCTTCCAGCTCCAGAGGACACACCCTGCTGTTGTTATGCACCCTTGACATAAAAACATGGCATTCATCTCTCTCTCCTTCTCTTTGTCTTTTTTTAAATTTTTTTAAAGGGGATGCGGGTACTGGTGGATGCCCGAGACAAACTTGGCGTTTCCTGGCAGAACTCAGAGAACGAGAAGCATGGCATGTTTGTGATGTCCTTTGAGAACAAAGCAGGCATGCCCGTCGAACCCTGTACCTTTCAGCTATACGTCCCGGCCCTGCAGGCGCTCTGGAATGACAGTGGCATCCAGGAAGCCTACGGCCGACGGAGTGAGTTTCAGCTGGTGAGTGTAATCATAATACATTTCCTGACAACCTGTGCCATCTGGATACTCTTACACTTCACAGCAAGCGCCAACACGGTTCTTTGGGTAGTTGCCGACGAGTGTTCCCATAAAACAACTGATGTATTATTTACCTGTATTCACCTGGGTTAAGTGCATTGCTCAAGGGCACAGTGGTGATTGCTAATGGATAGCCTGCTACAGTGGAGCTTCAATCTGACTAACCTTTAAAATATAGTGATATTATTTAGCTAAATTGTGACAGTACACCCATTTATAAATTAAATGATTTCTATTTCAAATAAATGCTGTTTTTTTTTTTTTTTTTTTTTTTTTACTTTCTATTCATCAAAGTATCCTGATGCATCATGGTATCCACAAAAATAATAAGCGGCACAAATGTTTTCAACATTGATAATAAAAATAAATATTTCTTGAGCAGTAAACCAGCATTTTAGAATGATTTCTAAAGGATCATGTGAGTAATGATGCTGAAAATCCAGATTCTCCATCACAAGAATTAATTTCATTTTAAATGTATTAAAATAAAACAGTTATTTTCAGTTGTAGTAATATTTCATATTATTGTTAATATTCATTTAATATAATCAATCAAATAAATCATAAGAGATTTCTTTTCAAAACATAAAAAAATCTTACCAACCCCAAACTTTCAAACAGTGGTGTTGTATATTCATATAAAAATAAATAAATATGTTATGTTAAATAATATACTTCCTGAATATTCAATACATTTTACTTGTATGTGTGTTCCCTGGGAATCCAAACCACAAGCTCTACCATTTGATAGTCTAGAGGTTACGGGAAATAAAGTAATATTTCAGTGTCATTTAGATGTAAATCGTTGGCCTAGCTATTAAAGCTAGACACTGGGAGACCTTAATTAAACCTGCTGAGTGCAGAAAAGCAGAGGAAGCTTGACTTATTTATGTGCATCTCATCTCTGCGTGTACGTTGCCACAGGACTTTAATGAGTTCAGAAGCTGTGCACAGGAGTCTCTCAAACTTTAATCGCTCTGATTGCGCACTGGAGCGATGCGAGTCACATACACGTCTCTGTCACAGCACCTCTGGATCTTTATGAATTTTTAAACTTTGTTGAGAGTCCTGAAGATCTAGGTCAGTGGTGCAGGATGGAGGACAGGATAGACAGTGAGGAAACCTATGAGGAAATGGCACAAATTTCCCTTCATGCATGAGATGGTTTGACTTCTCACTGCTCACGTTTTTCATAAAATCTGCTTTTTCTCTGAAATTAGGAGTGTCTGAAGCATCTCATTGATTATTTTGATGAAGTGGCTACGATCATACTCATTTCAAAGGCTGAGAACAGAGGCTGTAATCTGCTAAACCACCAGTCTGTCTTTGGCTCTGATGTGATGAGCTCATGCCCCCAAAACCCCTTGTCTTTTTCTTTCTTCTTTACAAGTGGGTTTACATCATCAGCCTTTGCTACTGTGATGAAACACAGATGGTCCTGATTAAGGACGTGTTCATCAAAAAAAGACTATTTACTTAGGATAAAAGTTTAAGATATTTAATATATTACTCAAGTTGGACAATTTATTATGTATTCAAATTTGATATACTTCCCAATTAAAGTCACAGTGATTTTGTCTAAATTTAATTGTGACTAGAAAAATGTGAAAACTTTTTAGAGTAATGCTTTGGTTTAATTAGTGGTCGAATGGATTTTCTATTTACAAAGTTCAATGTTGATATCTATAATGCTGATATAGTCTATAATCAGTTTTAATGATAGTAGTTGATAATATTTATACAAAATGCTGCAATTATTTAAATATTAACTAAAAACAAAAACAAAAACAAAAAACATAACATATAATTTTGAACTGTTGACGCCAAGAATTATGATTTATACTATAGTATGCTAATATGGATTAGAAGAAAAGAAAATGATATATTATATTAAAGTTTTATGTAAGCAGATGAAGAAGAGTGCTGTTTTTTTCCCATTTATTTCATTGAATAAAGTGAACAGATCTCAAGTGATGTCTGTTGTCTTTTTCCCATTGTGAGAACAGAATAAAAAGAAGGGCCGAGAACTAACAACACAGCACTTTAATGAAAGATAATATAGACCTTGACTGAGAATTTGAAACCCAGTCCCATCAAAGTGATAATTTAGTGAGAAGAACTAAGAATCTCTTAACATTCAACATCTAGCTGGGTAAGCTTTTTAAGTGCGCTTCTGTCCTTTTAAAGCCATTATTTGCATATGTTTGCCTTAATGAAACATGTGTGACGACTGTGGAGTTTGACCCAGCTGTTTTTCCAATTCGGTCCGTGACATGAGTCTTTTGACCCTATAAGGGTTACGTTGAACTGGCCGACTGGGCCAAAGGTTTGGTGCCCCTGCCTCCCTCAGTCTCTTTTGTTCTCTATGTACTGTGAAGGCCTGTTTGTTTGTGAGTTCATTCAGAATCCTGTGAGTGGGAGGACATTACAGGGCTCAGCCTGTCCGACTGAGCAACTCCTGTTCCCTTTTGACCAGAGACCAAGCATTAACCCTGTCCTACAAGTTTTAGTTTCTGCCCCAAACAAAAGTGCGCCTGTGGGAATGCTTCTCTTTTTTGCCTTTACAGAAAGTTTCTTTTCTACCAGTCCTATGAAACATTGAGTAGAGGACAAAATTTGAGACCCGAAACTCTCTCTCTAGATCCCACAAACCATCTCCAAACAGTACACAGTAGTATAGTGTAGTATACTTCAAAATTCAGAGACTGAATCTGAATTACACCATGTAGATTCTGGATTTTGAACATTTAATACCAAAGAAATGTTATGATAGTAAATTAAGGAATATTTCAGTAATTTAAGTAAATTTGGGACTTTGATCAGATGTTCTTTGGATCATCTCAAATCATGCCGGAGAACATGATCATCAGATTTGACATACTTGTGGAGTTCATGCATCTCTTTGTGAGAATCTTGGCCCGGATCTCACCAGTCTCTACTCCGTTCCTTCAGCTCTTGGGAGGATTGTGGTGGTGCGAGGGCGGTCCTTCATCCCTCGGTTGTAGCCTATTAGAGGATCTCTTTAGGGAAAAAGTATTGGCATTGACTATGAGAAACAAGCATAAGACTTTTTGTCAGTATGCAACCCTAAATTAATGTCAGAATTCCGTATGACCATCGGATGTGAGGGATTGTATTGACTGAATGGATCTTGATAAATTTTTGTGATTTGAATTTAATGGTTGAGTGAAGGGATTTGTGCTGAGATGTAATTTCCTTCTACTAGCATTTATATGAGGAAAATTTTGAAGGAAAACTGGCTTTAATGTGTGTGAGACTTGCACATTAACATACAAAAAACAAAGAAAATGGATTGTATCCATTGTCAGTAAGGCTGCCAAAATCCCAAGACTCGCCATTAGCGGGAAGGCGGCTCTGGTCATACTGTGATTGAACACAAACGTTGCTTTGCTTGAAGGCTGTGGAGAGTTCATGGACAGGAAGTCTGTATTGCTGCTTTGTTGAAGGCTGATGCCGCTGCCCCTCCAAGAAACCACACTAGATCTCACGGCCCAGACCAGCAGATCTGTATGAGCAATGCAGCTTCACAGCTGTTGAGTCAGGGCCATCATAAATTCCTTCCTGGCAAACTCACCATAATCTTCACATACGCACAAAAAAGGGTGGGTCGCTTGGATATCAAGTAAAGTGAGACGCTGTTGAATAATCTTCATAAAACTTCCTGAATATTTGTAAGATTTATAGGAAAGCTTAATTCATTTCAAATGACGGTATTTGGTTTGAAACCGAAAACAAAAATTGTGTAATCACAATGTTACTAGTATTGGCTGAGGCTGTGCATCCACAACTGGGTGATTCTCCCAGAGATCGTGGTTTGTATTTTGGATCTATATATATTTTGCATTAAGAAAATAGAGCCATTAAAAGGATAGTTCACCCAAAAATGAAATTTAGCCCATGATTTACTCACCCTCAAGCCATCCTAGGTGTATATGACATTCTTCTTTCATACGAATACAATCGGAGTTATATTAAAAAATGTCCTGGCTAATCCAAGATTTATAATAGCAGTGAATGGCCATCTATCGGAAGCTAGTTATTTTAGTTGATTGTATATTTTTCTTACACAAATGCATAACTTTGCTTCAGAAGGCCTTTATTAACCCCCTGGAGCCATGTGGGAGCTTTTATCATGGATGGATGCACTTTTTTGGGCTTCAAATTTTGGGCTCTCATTCACTGGCATTTTATTAGCCAGGACATTTTTTAATATACCTCCGATTGTATTCGTCTGAAAGAAGAATGTCATATGGCTTGAAGGTGAGTATATCATGGGGTACATTTCATTTTTGGGTGAACTATCCCTTTAAGACTTATTTGCATTGTGACATTATTTTCATTACAGTACACTACACAATGAATTATATATATATATTGAGTTGGAAATGAAATACACAGAAGCCAGTTTCTGTAACAAAAATCTCGTAATTGCAAATTTATATTTATTTATATATTTAAAATAAAGTCACACTTGCAATATAAGTTTATATTGTGAGATCTAATTATACATAATTATAAATCTAATTATAAATCTCATTATGGTTCTGATTTCTCATAATTGTGACTTTATACAGTATGTCACATTACTTTTTTGTAAACTTTATTTCACAATTAGCCTATCTTTTTTTTTTAACCTTTTACAGGCTTACATAGAAATATAACCAAGATATGTTCTTGACATTGAATGATCATCTTATATTCTGTTTACTTGTTGTTGTTCACCCTAAGGACATGAAGTAGACATTTAATTGATCTTTTTTTTTTTTTTTTGCCCCGTGATGGTCGGGATCAGATGAATGGATTCCAATGCATTTTGTAGCACATATGTGAGAGCTTTGTCAAAGGACAAGATCTATGTTTCTTAAATATCAGTTTCTTAAGTCAAGGCCCAGCCATATTTCATCCGTGAAAAGCCACCTCAACCACGAAGGGAAGCTTGCTGGGATTTTGCCAGCGAAAGAATCTGCAGGAGGAGTAATGATGTCTATTTGTGCAAGAGAGGGAGGGCTGTGTCATTTACACAGAGAACAGTGGGGCTTGTCATGCGAGCTTCAGCACATATAACCACACAGAACATCGTTATACCATTCCATTAGTGAGCTTGTTATCTCATGTACACAAAGAGCAGAAATGAAGACATTTTTCAGGTTTCACACATCCGCCCCACATAAGAACATTTCAGGTCGAGCCCCAAGAAAGATATCCCTGCCGCTTCCCAAGAGCTGGGCGGCATTCAACATTCCTCAGGGAGATTGATGTTGCTGGGATGCGTCTTAAATTCCTCACGGCTGAAAATAAGATGGGTACCCAACTTTTCCTGTATGATATGTTTTAATGAGATTCCTGGCAGCAGACCGAGCGACCGTGCTGTGCACATTGTTACCCAGAAACAACAATTTTAAGGATGATCTTTAGTAGTTTACGATGCCTCCTGGCGGTCTCACCAGGTCTGGGCCTGCCTCGCTCTATTTTTCTTTTTCCACTCTGTAAATGTGGGGACCATTTGAATTGTTTGATGGTCTTAGAGGGCCAATCCAAAATATATAAAGTGAATCCATACAGAGGAAGGGCGTATTTGTTTACTGAGCGAGCTAGGAGCGATGGCTTATAGCAGAACATAAGCCGTCCTCAGAAGAGTTGGAGATAAGCAGAACAGCTCACATTCCTGAGCAGCTGCAGAGTAGATCTCCAGAGACCGGTCCACCTCCCCAATAACACACTCAGCCTAGACATCAGCACAACACAAACACAATGACAAAAAAAAAAAAAAAAGCATAACTAGAAGCCAATGCATGGCTATTTCTGTCAAAAGCTAGTACTAGTACTTATATATGTTTATTTGTTTTGTTTTTTTGTGCAGATTTGTTAAAGGAGGATTTACTCATAATGACAAATAAATTAACTCGCCCACGTGCCGTTCCAAACCCATTTTGATTTCCATTTTGAAACCCATTTCCTTTTTCTGTGGATAACTTAAGGTATATTTTACAGATGAGCATCTTAAAGTGCTTATTTGAAAATATGCAAATGGGAATGAGTTGAAATAGGGTGGAAAAGTGCAGCTTTAACATTATGCTAAACTTCTCCTTGTGTGCTCCTCTAAACCAAGTTGCATCAGTTGTGCGTAAGTTACAACTTAGCCTAATTGTTATGTAAAGGGGCACTAACTTACACACTAATAAATATTTTGCACTATTAAACTTAGTTGAAATGTAACTCTCATGTTTAATCTAAATATGATTATGTATTGTTTCAGTGGAATTGTTTTTTAACCGTTATTTACACAAGGCAAAATAAGTAAAAAATCCACCTTAACAAGATCAACTGAAATCACTGTTTCAAGACTTTAAACTTGTGATTCAACTTCTTATTTGAAGTATGATATTGTATTATTGAATTGAATTGTGATTTTTTATTTATTTTACAAAATGCATTTTTAGTACTTTCATATTTAATGTATTAAATATAGACAGCAATTAAAATGTTTAACACAATACATTTGCCCATGTGCCCATTTTGATAATATTGACAATTACATACATTTAATTATTAACGTTTTCTTTGCTTCCTATGGAGGCAATATTCTCTGTAAAACTACTTTTTTTTCAGGTCTATAAAGCTAGCTAGGTCTGTCGCTATTTGTCGCTGAAAATAATGTTTGTTAGTGCCATCAAGTTGTAGTTTTATGTAACAGCTGCAGCTCAAGGCATGTGACCAAAAGCGCAAATCTTACTGGTTGGCCAGTTTTATTTACAGTGTGATAGAAAAGAAATTAGAACACTTCTCCATGAATAAATCCATTGCATTGATGGCATGCAAATGTTCATGTCGGCCTGAACAGACATTAACGGCTGTTCGTTCAAAGTAAAAAGTTTAACACACCGAATTTGTTTTTTGCACCGAAAATTTGTCTTGGTGTGAACAAGCCTTAATAATGAGTATAAAAAAGTTCACTGTCAGCATTATACAAAGAAAATATTTTCCCAATGAAATTTGAATAATTTTTTTCACACATTCTAAATAGGATTTTATACATAAAAGTTGCTGTTATACTTTAGGAAGGGGTCCCCTTGGATGCTTGTGTGTCCTTGGCAAAAATTAGTTTGGAAGGACCATTCAGCAGTAAATGATGACATAATTTTCATATACTATTCCTTTAAAGGGATAGCTCACCCAAAAATGAAAATGCTGTCCTCATTTACTCTCCCTCATGTTGTTCCAAACCTGTATGACTTTCCTTCTTCTGCTGAACACAAAAGAAGATATTTTAAAGAAGGTTGGTAATTAAACAGTTGCTGGTCCCCATTGACTTCCATAGTGTTTTTTTTCCTACTATGGAAGTCAATGGGGTCCATCAGTCATTTGGTTACCGACTTTCTTCAAAATATCTTCTTTTGTGTTCAGCAGAAGAAGGAAAGTCATACAGGTTTGGAACAACATGAGGGAGAGTAAATGAGGACAGCATTTTCATTTTTGGGTGAACTATCCCTTTAAATCCTTTTGAATCAGTACAGTTGTATGTTTCATGGATATCTTCCATTTTTGGCTTGTGACATCTCAATTTGTTTCGGCACCTCTCGAGACTTTGTGCTTTTGTCAATCCTCTCTTCTTGTTGAATCAATCTGGCTTCTCCCCCAGCGGATGTGGCTACGATTACTGCTGAGCGTTTGTGGCCGCTGGAGCCGAGTATGCTTAGTCAATAGTTGCCTGGTTTTTACACACTCTGTAATTAAAGCAAATCCACCTAAGAGTGTGTGCAATAAGCAATAATATAAGTGCTGAGCTGTGGGAGAAGTTTTCTCGCTGAGTCCCACCACTCCTTTGGCTGTGGCCAGGGTAAATAATGCCTTATTGTTGCTCAGCTGACTCCCGGTCAACGGGTAACACTCTCCACCCCGGAACACAGCCAGACTTATTCACACAGCTGGGATATAGACACTGTACTGGGACATTCATAGCAGAGTCTGGTTTGAAATGTATGAATACGTGGATGAAACGCAGACACAATGTCATTCATGGTTCAGAGAGGGTTACGGTTAATTACTGCAGTTAATCGCTAGTGGCAAGATTGATGAAGGCATACTGACCAGATGTTTTGTGGGTTTTGGCCAAGAGATTTGCTGAGATCATTTCCAGAAAACATTTTATTAATTCCTCAGTTTTTTTTTTATTTATTTACAGAGAGCAAGAAAAAGCACATAATGAGGGAGATGTAGACATTAGATAAATAGCTTTGCTACTAATGGCTGCATTACATTATTGCTACTTACAAACCTCAATTGTTTGTGTTCATCCACTGAATTGTTTCACATAGCTAATCTATACAAATAGCTTTAAAGCAATTATAATACTTCCCCTCCGTTTAGGGCATCCGGAAATGAGATGAAAATAGACATATATATTTAACTGTATTTGGATATCTGTTATGTAACATACTGGATTTTTGGTGGAAATTTACAACAATGCATCTTTGATGCATCTCACTTCTGTTCTTCTGAGACAAACAGAATTGTATTTTCTTGCAGAAGGAATCTTACAAATGAAACGTGTGGGTACTATTTCACCCTCAAACCAAAGGGAAAAGTAATTAATTATATTTTGCATAAAGGAAATTAATCCTTTTTTTTTGCATTGTGACAATGTAAAAATTCTCATTCTCATTCCTGTAATATTGTTTTATTATTTATAGTTGTATTATTTTTTATTTACATCACTTTTTTTTTGTTATGAAATGTGTTCTTGATACATTTTGTACATTTTGATACATTCACCCAATCAGACTTTTATTTTCAGGCCCATAATCTCCTCTGCATCTAAGATGAAATGGCTTCACTTTAGGGGTTTTCATAGTTCCTATAACTATTGGTGGAAGTACATTTATTAAGTACAACTATTGCCGCTTTTTGGCATGTTTGCACCGCAGGAACTAGGAAGGATTTTAGTTATAGGAACTTATTAAGTTATTAGTTCCTACTTCAGAGTAGTCTAACCCAGCACAATAGGAACTACCAGTGACGAAGTGAAGTGTACATTTATTGGCCGAACCCCAGACGGCAACATAGTGTCGGCCCAGATCCGGGCCAAATCTGGTACATGTGGATTCCATGCGTACCGGATGTGGGCCTGATCTGAGCTGACACATTGTTGCTGTCTGGGACGCATGCCATACGAAACACCTGCAAGCCCCATTTTTAAAAATCCATCGTGTAAACACACAGCTTGCATATACTTGCTCCGCAAACTAACATTTAGCACATAAATATATATAAAGATAATGTTAACGGCATTTACTTGCCGCATTTGTCTGCGACGTTGTGTTCTTTTCTCAACCTTGATGATGTTTAGCACTGCAAGTTGTCGTAGGAGATTTCGTCTCTTAGCCCTCCTTTTTTCGCATAACTTATACGTCTACATTCCATCTCCGTCATCACGAAACCCACGACACACCACACAAACACAGCTCAGCTCCAGTTGTTGCATTATTGAATGCCGCGCTTAAATGATGTCGCTGTTGGCCGGCTTTAGGCCCCGATATACTCACGGCAACGTACTTTTTCGTTCTTCGCTTAGTGGGTAAAACGAAGTTCAAAAGACATGAGCAGCGATACGCTGTTACCGAACATCCAGACGCCACCCACACTGCTGAGAGCTATGATTAGATGAATTTGTAAATAGGTGCTGTGCGCTTTCCTCTCAATAACAAAATAAACACACAACAACATTTTTTTTTTTTTTTTTAATAAAGCATAAGAAAAGCATCGTGGATATGTTTGCATGAGCTCTGCAATTCGGCACTCTAGTAAAGTTCCGTCACGTTTATTTATAGCACTTTATACAATGGATTGCTTAAAATCAAGCAAACAGTGTCAGTGACTTGTTTCATCAGAACTTTTTCTATTATAAAGCAGCTCTCCAATGTGTTCATGTTTTCACTTGCGGATATCTGACCTCAACGGACTGAACAGGAGAAATTAACCGGAAAAGATTTCCACGTCAAAGAAGGCGTTCTGCACATATCTACCTATTGCGTAATCGCCACAGACCAGTGGTAGTACAAAAGTGTTTACCAGCCGTAGCAAACTATCCATAAATGTAGCATTGGCAAGCTGTTTCGAACGCCCAGTTTTGGCCTGATTTTGTTCAAAATGACGTCACATTAGTTCGCTCTTCGATTTCACCTGAAGTACATCGGACCCTTTATGTCACTTCAGAGTTCCTAAAGGCGGCGTGAATGCAACCAGGAAAATGTCCCTAGGTGAACTATAGTTCTCAGGGGACCGAGATCACTGTTTGTGCTGCTAAACATTTTTTAATTTGCCCCTCTCATCTAAAATGACTTAAAAATAAGAAACACAGAGACACATACAGTTAATTTAGGCAATCCAACATCTCAAACAGCACTGAAATCAGTGTTCCCAGATTCCTATCATTCCTACATCCCCTTTCTTCCCTCTTTTCTTTTCCTTTTTCCTTCATGTCCTCGCAACATCACTATAACCCCTCATTTCTCAAGAGGCATAATAGAAGTGACAGCGCAGAAAGGCTTTTGACTCTGAGAGGTGTCACTGGTGCATTCAGCCATATTTCTTCGACTGCCCTGTCATCTGTCATGTGCTATCTGTAGACAGACTGTCAGGAGCGATAAATGCACGCTCATTTTGGCCTGCTCCTCCAGTGTCCTATCTGTCTGTCTGCCCTATCTAGGCCATTATAGTACAACTTAGTCAAAGTACTCCACAAGCATTGCTGAGGTTTGATATGACCATGACAAACACTTCCATTGCCTTGACATTCCTAGGCTGGAGATTATACACCTAAGTGGCCTATCAAGGTTATTTCACTCCTTATAATGGAATGAAAGGGTTGCGCATGTGTGTGTCTGCAGGTGGTTTCTAGTCTAAACTCCCATTCATAAGTCTGAAATATCATGCTGTGATAATTCCTGATAAATCTTTCCACGATGATTCCTTTTTTGGAATTATTTTTTATTTACTTATTTACTTTTATTCAAAAGCTCAGTCTTTTTTGTCCAAATCAAATAAATCAGGATAGTAACAAAAATGTACATTTTTTATTATAATAATTATTTGGTTATGTCAAAGAGGCTTTTAAGGGGATATTTTACCCAACAAAATTAAAATTCTGTCATCATTTACTCATAACATTAAACGACTTTCTTTGTTCTGTGGAACGCTAAAGGAAACTTTTTGAGTTACTGTATGTACTGTAGATTTGAGGTAAGACTGGACATTTCAATCTGTAAAAGGACATCTTTTTGCGTCTAATCTTTTCAATGAATCAAATTATTTGTTTGTCAGTCTGAATGGTTTGTTCATAAATTGTTTTTCAAGTTCATCTCATTGTCTAAGGGATTCGTTCACAACGGTTATTAGTTTATAAGATTATCAGTGAATAACAACATAATTGTTGATCTGTTTCTCACACAATGCTATTGTATGACTTCAAAAACTTCAAAAATAGTCATGTGGGTCACTTTTTTGTTACTTTTATGGGGCCTTATCGAAGCTCCCCTGTTTTGGGGAAAAAAGAAATGTTTTTTTGAGCATCAAATCGGCATATTAGAATGATTTCTGAAGGATCATGTGACACTGAAGACTGATGCTAAAAATTCAGCATTACCACGACAGGAATAAATTACATTTTAAAATGTATTAGAAAACAGATATTTACAGATATTTAGCAGATACAATATTACTATCAGTATTTTTATTCAATAAATGCAGCCTTAGTGAGCAAACATTAATAAAATCGTACCAACCCCAAACTTTTGAACTGGGGTGTGCATTATACACACACACACACGCGCGCAAAAAAACCCTTTAAATTCCAAAATCACAATTGCTTTCTGAAAGGTCCTCTGGGAATGATGTGCTCAGAGAGACATTGAACAAATTCATATTGCTCCATCTGCATGTTCAGTAAAGCTCAGGACACAATTTAAAACCACTTTCATGTCCATGAGAAAAGTGTGAGGATTAGCAATAGATATTAAGTTTTGAGCCCCTGTGAAACAGATGGCGAGTGGGCTGTTCTTTTTGAAAACAGACCCGAGGGGAGCTCAGTACTGGAAGAGGAAAAACGGACTTTACAGGCAGCCGTGTCCTTGGATGTTTGGCTGTTGTTGAAAACATCATACACCCACACTGTTTTTCTTGACTATTTTATCTCCCTCACTGTTTTTATTCCACCCGTCAGTGGTTTGTTTCCAGGCCTGTCTAGGGTCAGTCTCCCTGAGGGGCCGCCATTAGGCGAATGGATAAGATAGGAGCTGAACTGATTGAGGTGAGACACAGGAGAGAAAAGTGGGAAATGCCCACAGAGCCATAGAGTGCCGAAGGAGGAACAAACGCAGCGGCACGGCTCTTAGTCTCACGCTTTTTACACATTCTCACATTACAGGGGACTTGACAGACTGTGTCTGCTGCTGAGGTCACAGCCACAGTTCACTTAAATTGAGCTGAGGAAATGATGACACTAGAGCTGCAACAACTAACCGATAAAATCAATACAAATCCATAATAAATGTTCTCTATTGAATAGTTGGATGCTTGAGACTTGTCCCCATTGACGTCACTTTACAGTTGTGAAAACCACATTTCTATGGAGAAAAAAAAATAGCAGAAAAACATGACCAATGTCGTTCAAAGCATAAGCACTTTATATTAAACACTTTTTTTTTTCTCCAGTGCATAACTTAATTTATGTTCTCTGTAAATGTTGTAAATTAAGTATGAAGCAATAATTTTGTCCTTTTGATTAAAATTGGTTGTGTGACATTAAATGTAATGTTTAAAATAAATCTATTTATAATCATAAAATCGTGTAATTATATTTTTTATAAGAACAGTGACTAGTGGCATTGTAGTAAATAATTCTTGACATTTACAGTATAAGCACAATAAATGTCAGTAATAGCACTGCTATTTTTGATTTTGTGAAAAACTATCTGTGATTTATATAGTAATATTTATATTTTAAAGGACAATAACAGTATGTAGAATACCCAGTGATTTGCACATTACTTGGAGGACAACATTGAGCAGGATATGGAATAACATGCTTTTTCGGTATTATTATGAAAATAATTTTATTTTTATTTTTAAATCAAAGATGTAATTGGTAGATTAATCAACAGTTTTTAGCTGTGGCCCTAGCTTACACCACATTATCTTGTGATTCAACAGGACAGGCGTCTCCTGTTCTTCTATTACTGCTTTGAACCAGAGCAATGCATTAGATTGACAGGGTGTGCAGATCTTCTGCTTGGAAGTGACATTTCTGTCATGGTATCTGTTGCCATCCACTGCCACTAATGTGAGATGTCAGAAACCTGTGGAAAGATTTCTCAGGTTGTCTGCCCATGTGTTTGATAATTTTGGCCGTTTTCTGTATTGAGCGAGCAGCAATGTGTCACATAAAGATATATATATATAGTGCTGTCAATCATGATTAATTGCTTAATTTTTATTGTGGTTAATATACAATACAGTTTAAAAGATTCGGGTTGATTGTTTTATCGAAAGAACTGAAGTCCCTTATCCTCACCAAGGTTGCATTTATTTGCTCAAAAATACAGTAAAAACTGTAATATTGTGAAATATTATTACAATTTAAAATAACTATTACATTTTAAAATGTATTTAAAATGTATTACTCAAGTCTTCAGTGTCACATGATCATTCATAAATCATTCTAATATGCTGATTTAATGCTCAAGAAACATTTCTTAATATCAATGTTGAAAACAGTTGTGCTGCTTAATATTTTTTGCTGAAACTGTGATACACTTTATTTCAGGATTCTTTGATGAATAGAAAGTTCAAAAGATCAGCATTTATTTGAAATAGAAATCTTTTGTAACATTATAAATGTTTTATTATACTGTCACTTTTGATCAGTTTAATGCATCCTTGTTGAATAAAGTCATTACTTTCTTACTAACCCTGAACTTTTGAACGGTAGTGTACATAGTCTTTTGTTTCTAGGAGCACAGCTCATGTTATTGCTAACATACCTCTGGCATAATGCAAGTCTTCGAATTATTTTCAGAGTTCCCTGACACTCATCCATTTTCCTTCTTCTGGTCTCCTCCAAACTCAAAAATCTTAATACGAGTCTATCCGCAAAGATAAAAGGCAAGGTGTACGGTTACAGCTAGATCAACAGTGTGGGAGCAGCCCGAGGTTCTGTGAAGTTCTGGAGGTGAAGGAGCTCCATGTGGGGGATTAATATGAGTTCTCTTCTCGCATCCAAACCAAACAGGCAATCCCACTCCAAGGACCGGGAAATCAAACTCTGTTTGTTTTGTGTGAGGATTATTTACATAGTCTGATATTTACGGAGGCGAGGGCAGACATCGTCACTACAGAAGAGGGATTTTTTTTCTGCCTGAAATGAATAGAAATTAATCTTTGCTATGGTCTTGATATTCGGTAACACTTTACAATAAGGTCTCATTAGTTACCGTTAGTTAATGCATTCACCAACATTAACTAACAATGGGCAATACATTCGTTACTGCATTTATTATTCTTTGTTAATGTTATTTGAAATATAACTTCATTTTTAGTTAATGTAAGCTCAGGTCCATTAAGTAATATGGTAACACTTTATTTTGATAGTGCACTTTAGACATTTTGCAACTACCAGTCATTAGAGTATTAGTAGACTGTCAGCTTAATATCTACTAAATCTTTATTTTGATGCTCCACAACAGGCATTCTACTAACTAAGTTACTTTGCAACTACATGTCAACTTATTCTACTAACCTGAACCCTAACCTAATACTCTAATGAGAGTTGGTTGACATGTAGTTGCAGTTACTTATAGTTCTATCTAAAGTGGAGTGGACCATCGAAATAAAGTGTAACCAGTAATATTAACAGATACAACTTTTGATTTTAATAATGCATTAATAAATATGGAAGCTTGTTTTTGCCACTGAAGGTAATTGCGATTTTTTTTCATCTCACAATTCCGACTTTTTTCCTTGCAACTGTGTGATATAAACTGGCAATTGCGGGTTATAAAGTCAGAATTGCGTAATATAAAGTCAGAATTAAGAGTTCTCACAATTCTAACTTTTTTTATTAACGAGTTATAAAGTCCAATTCTGAGGGGGGGAAAAATGACTTTTTTCTCAGAAATGTGAGTTTATATCTCACAATTCTGACTTTATAACTCGCAATTGCTAGTTTATATCTCACAATTCTGAGAGAAAAAAGGTCATAATTGTGAGATAAAAAGTCGCAATTACCTTTTTTAGTTTTTATTCTTACAAGCTTCCCTAAGTAAATGTTAAAATTAACATTAACTAAGATTCATAAATGCTTTAGAAATATTTTTCCCTTTGTTAAATAATGTTAACTAATGGTACCTTATTGTAAAGTGTTACCTGACATTTTTGACATTTCCATCATCATTTACTCTTTCTTTCTTCCATGGAGGAGATATTTTGCAGAATGACTAAGCTCCTCTTTTCCAAACAGTAGAATGAAAGTGGACACGGGTTTTCAAGCTCCCAAAATGATAATATTTTGTATTGAAAGTCCTCTGAAGCCATACATGTTAAATTTTGGGATGAACAGAGTGAAATTGAATCATAATTTGCTGAAAATCTTTTTAAATGCTGAAATCTCATTTGCGTTAGCATTCATTTTTTCCATTTGGAACCATTCATTCTTCCAAATTTCTTTGTTTTCAATGTAAAAATAGAAAGCCATACAGGTTTGGAATGACATGAGGACGAGCAATTATTGTAAAACTGTTATTATAATTAGGGATGCACCGATCCACATTTTTTCACTTCCGATCCGATCCCGATACCAGAATTTGGATATCGGCCGATACCGATACTATTCCGATACCAGAGCTGTGTTTCTTGCTTTAATATTGTTTATTTTATATGATGCTGAAATAAACTTCTCTCAACAGGCAAGTATGATATGTACGTATGTATGCATGTATGTCCCAAAAGGCAACTTGAGGTAAGTATAAGGTCAGAAAAGGAAGTAAAAAAAACAGGAAATCCTGTTAACAGGAAAAATCCCATTCTGAAAACAAATATGCAACTGTACAGGTTTCAAATTGATTGTCATGTCAATATTTATTACATTCCCAAAATGTCAAATACTTGAGTCTTGAAATATAAGAAAAGTGCAAGTGTAAACATCTTAACACACATGGTAACTCGTCTCGATGAATGCTCGATCAACATCAGCATCTTGCAAACAGACAAGCGGATTTCACCTCAAACGCGCGTCAATTTCGCTCTGGACGCGCAAATGGATTCAAAATATTCAAGCGTCCAACTAGACGCGGTAGACGCGAACTTGACGCGCTATTCGCGTTTGGTGTGAACGCACAGTAACGTGGTGCTTTTTTAAATGTTTGATTGCGTTCGTTGTGTTGTACGATGCGAGGGAGCTTCAAAGAGCTCTGAATTACGGCTTCGCAAACATTGCATTTTGCTGTCTTGCTCTGCGGTGTTTCCAGTGTGAAGTATTTTTCCACACAGAGGACGTTGTTGGCTAGCCGCAAACTGCGAAATGGATTTCCTGAGCGGGGGCGTGTCTCATAACTCAGTGTCTCATTGAGCCGCGCATCTGTTTAGGAAATCCATTCCGCAGTTTGCAGCCAGCTAGCAGACTCGCCGGCGGGAATCACTTTTGGAGTCATTTCAGCAGACAACGTTAAAGCGCAGACATGACTCATGGATATCGGATATCTCCGCAGGTTGGATCGGGAAAATCCGATACGTGAATTACGCTGGTATCGGCCCCGATACCGATACTGGATCGGATCGGCCCCATCCCTAATTATAATCTATTCCTTTCAGCCAGCCAAACAATCTCTCTTGCGAAAAATAGGAACACACAGCTGTATTTCACTTTTCTAGGCACAATACGTTTCCTACAGAGAGAAAAATGAAAACATTTGGTGATATGTCTGTTCGCAGTCACTGTGGAACGGTTATCCTTATCCACCAACAAAGCACAGCTGCTGGATCTGGCAGTTAAACATCACTTTAACAGGATCGCCACTCACTGCCTAGGAAGGTTTTTCTGTCAGATATAACAAAGTGAGAGGTGAAAAGAACTCGCTGAGGCTCTAGGAAAGCATTCATCCCTTTCGCTCTGCTTTGTTCACATAAGCTCTATCCCAAGACGACTCTCATGCCATTTGATTGAAACAGAGACTAAATAAAGATTTATCAGGGCTAGTTTTATGTCATGTTCCTCTCAAAATTTTCAAAGATGTTTTCCTTCAAGGCATTTCCCTTAGTTTCTTTGCGATTAGGGGTCTGTATTTGAGTTTAGGGTCATGAGGGATGCCTTTAATTGGATCTCATTTCTGCAGATCTGCTGTTTATTTGAAGAAGACTGGGGCAGAATTGTAGCGACTGAGATCACCACTGGGAAGGGAGGGGTTAAGACCTCTGAACATGGCCGTGCTCAATCATGCTTCCCCTTACTCACTGCACAAATACCCATGGGCACACTTTCCTACATTGTGCTAAAGTAGTGGCTGTGGCCTGCAAGGCCTCAGCGTAGATCTTTCCCACACTCTCAACAGGCCGTCATGTGTGCGTTGAGCTCAGATCGAGGGAGGGGGGAGACCTCAAGCTTTATTGGCCAATGACCTGCAGCATATACTATTGTGCAGAGCAGGAACCAATCAGAGAGCTCACATAAGGGTCAATCGACAGCCCTGTGCTTTAGCTCTGCTCTGCTGCAGCTTCTGACTACACCGCACAGGGAGGGATTTATCAATAACATTTATATACATTTATATAATGGTACTTTCAAAGTTTTGTCAATAACATTACATTACGATTATTATAGAAAAGTAATTTAGTTTTGTTAGTTTTCATTCTGACTGTTTTTCACAGTATTTATTTTATATTTATTATTTTTAGGCAGCCGAGATGAATGCATTAGCTAATGTCATTTAACAGTGTTTAACACTGTTTTTAGTGCAGTCTTGTGTTATTGATAACAAGGTTGATTTTCAGATAGGTTGTAAAGGTTTAAAATGTTAAAATATCCTGTGTATCTAAAATTAAATGGATTCTGTGTCAGTTTAATTTTAGTTTTGGAGTCACGACTATATTTTAGTTCCCTTATTTCAATCATGTTGTTTCAATTATTTCAGATAACAAAAATTATTGTATTTAGTTTTCATTTCAGACTGCTTTTGGACTTTTTTTTTTTTTTTTTTAAAAATTGCTTAGCAATTTAGTAACAATATTTAAAATATATAAATAAAAAAATATTTTATACATTGCCCATCTAAAATAATATATTTAGATATATACATAGCCTATACTTTTTTAGTGCAGTAGAGGATTTTTTATTGTGTGTGCGTATTCTAAGGAAAGATCAGAGACTGATAAATGCCACAGGTGCTGCTATCAGATATCTACGTGATTTCCCTCCTGTGTTACAGTAAGCCCTGATAATAGTGTGCCGTGTATTTGTGTGTGTGGTTCAGGTATATCCAACGTTATGGGGACAAAATGTCCCCACAAAGATGGCAATATCCGAAAACAGCTTATAAATCATATTAAATTATGTTTTTTTTTTAAATGTAAAAATGCAGAACATTTTCTGTGATGGGTAGGGTTAGTCTTGGGGGATAGAATATACAGTTTGTACAGTATAAAAATCATTATATCTATGGAAATCCCCATAAAACATGGAAACCTAACGTGTGTGTGCGTGCAGGGTTTGGGTGTTGGGCTTCAGTCTGTTATAGAGGGCCAGCGCTGTTCTACTAATCCCCTGTTTTCACACACAGCTGTTTCCTGTTGGGAACATGGGCCAGGCTAGGGGCCTTTGTGAGACACACACAAACTAGAGGACACAATTTGCTTTTCCAGACAATGTTCACTGAAACGCCAAGGCCGCAGTGTCTGCCATCCAAAAGCCTGCGTGAAAACAACTTTGTCAGGAAATAATGCTCAACACAGCAATTTAGTTCATCTATCTATTTCTTCATTCTAGGGAGTCCATTCCATTAAGACAGAACAGGTTTTTTTTCCGAGAAAAGTCTCCAGATATTGGGCAATAAATGCAGTTATCAGTAGATTGTGGCTTATAAAGTCAGCAGATATAATTGATTCTTGGAAGAAGAGACCGGTGTGAAAAATCCTGTACTGACTCAGATCACCCTGAGCTTCAGACATCTCATCAGTCAGCTTTATTTATGGATTGGGCTCTGACCTCTGGCCTGATTCTCCTGTAGTATAGGAGTGAAAGTCTGAGCTGAGTTCAAGATAAAAAGCCTCCAGTCGTTCTTGTGCCTGTTCATTTGTAATATTAGGAAATAATAGGATCCATTTATTACAGCCAACGTTCTGTAATGTAAACCGCCCTTAATGTAATGCAGTCACGACTGTAAAATGTGTAAATGTGCACTTAACCAAATGTTGTTCCAAGGGAGCAATACTTGAGAATGATTATTCATCTCCCTACAGCACTTAATGAAGTAACAGGAGATTATAGGCATTATGTGTAAAAGCTACGTTTTAGAGGTAACTGAAATTCTGCTGACGGGCACTGTGTGGTGTGAGCGTCCCGAATAGTTCTCAGACAAAGATAGGAACATCCTGTTACTTTTAGACTTTCCATTCCTGAATTAGAACTGCTTTTGGGATCGTGTCGCCCTATTTGTTTTAATAAAATGGTAAAAAAAAAAAAAAATAAGAGAATAAGAGAATACGAACTCAAAATGTGTTTTATATCAACTTTTATTGTCCTGCTTGTGTAGAAGTAGAAAATCTTCTTCTGTAAGATTTTTTAAATGTTTTTGAAAGAGTCTTTTATGCTGTTGTATGCAACACAGTTCATGTTCAGGTTAAGGAGCCAAACGATAAATGTGAACTTTAATCACAATATAAGGAAAAACTAAACAAAAGTAAGCGGCAACAACCCCACGGCCGACTGTCACTTATAAAGACAATAAAGCATTACCGTAAATGGTCCTCTCTCGACTTCTACTGTTGTCACTTGTTATTTTATCTTTCCGGAGCTCCTCCGGCATTTAAAAAAAAAAATTGCTGAATAAAAGTATTCATTTCTTGCAAAAAAAAAAAAAAGTATTACCGGCCTCAATTTTTTGAATGGTACCTCGAGGTATGAATCCTTTAATTAATTATAGTGACTGTATTAGTTGATGCTGGACTGATGTAATTTATGTAATTATTTTATTTAGCTTTTTACTTTGTATAAATGAGGATAAGCTGAAATGCTGTTGTTCTGTGTACAGAGTGAAACACTTCTCTTTTTGTGGTCTTTTTTTACAGAGTGAATCAGTGAAATATTTCCTGGACAACTTGGATCGGATTGGCCAACTGGTGAGTCATGATAACGCAGCATTGTTAAATAGTGCCAGTTCTTCATGGTATATGACCATGCAATATAAACAAAGATAGTCAGTCAGAATAGTGTTTTTTATGCAATGTTTCCCAGCAGAGGTAGGGGCATTGAAGACTGGAGATACTGAAAATGAAAATGAAAGTAAAATGGTCTCTTTGAGATTGATATTGGCCAAGGTTGCCAAGAACACATAGTGTGTCTCCGATGAGTGATAAAAAAAAAAGGCCTGGAAGTATTTTGTGTGAGCATGGAAACCAAGGCCAAAGACAAAACAGATACATGTTATAGTTTGGGTGGGATGCGGTTACCAATGTCTCTCCTTTGTGGCCTTTTGAAAACTGCTTCAAAGATAATTTTTCATTGAGGATTGTGTATTTGTGACAAAAGATTGCCTGGAAACCACTCTTATTTTTGCTTTTGATTTATTTGTATTTGTATTTTTATTTTAACACATAGATTTCACAAAAATCTGAATGGTTAAGTTTGCAAAAAGTATAGTTTTTCTGTTTTAAGTTGCATAAGTGAGAAAAGAAGATCCTGGTAGAATGTGAAACTCTAATAGACCTGTGTCAATAATAATTCTTCTTAATAAAAATTATTATTGACTTTATTTACTCAACCTGTTCTTACAGAATTATCTACCAAGCCGACAGGACATCCTATTGGCCAGGAAGGCCACCAAGGGAATTGTGGAGCATGATTTTATCATTAAGAAGATCCCTTTCAAGATGGTAGATGTGGGTGGCCAGCGCTCTCAGAGACAGAAATGGTTTCAGTGCTTTGATGGCATCACCTCCATCCTCTTCATGGTGTCCTCCAGCGAGTATGACCAGGTGCTGATGGAAGACCGGCGCACTAACCGCCTGGTGGAGTCCATGAACATCTTTGAGACCATAGTCAACAACAAGCTCTTTTCCAATGTGTCCATAATCCTCTTCCTCAACAAGATGGACCTTCTGGTGGAGAAGGTACGCAAAGTCAGCATTTGCAAGCACTTTTCTGACTTCCGGGGAGACCCTCACCGACTGGAGGACGTGCAGGCCTATCTAGTGCAGTGCTTCAACCGCAAACGCCGCAACCGCAGCAAGCCACTTTTCCACCACTTCACCACTGCCATTGACACCGAGAACATTCGCTTTGTCTTTCATGCCGTCAAAGATACAATTCTTCAGGAGAACCTTAAGGACATAATGTTGCAGTGACATTTACAGTTGTTTGATCTGTTTTTCCCATTGTTTGAGTCCAATTTCCATCCTATCGCAGGAGGAAATGCCATCTGGACTTCTGGCGCAGGAAAAAAGTCATGGTGCAAAAGCTGATCAAGCACTCCATTATGCAGAGCTTTATATGAGAGACATGACATTCATACAAAAAAATGGAATGAATCTCTCTGTCATCACTCGTTTTAATTTCTTCCTGTGAAACAGGAAGTTTGAAGACACCTTAGATGGTGGAAAAGCCAAGAACATTTGAGTATTTTAGAGTATCTTCACCTCCTTTCTTAAGGATAAACTCAAACAATGCACAATAACTTTATACTGGCTCAACTCCCAAATAACATCCTAAAAATAAATGGCAAACCTGCACTGAACATCCTGCTTGGTACAAGTAGTTAATTTCATGTCATTTGACAGGTTTATTTTTGATATAATCTAACATTTAAATCACATTTTGCTTTATCTATACTTGTGAGTTTATAGATGACATGCAAAGTTCTCATTAACAACTAAGCAGGGTTTTTGTACATAGAGTGAATAGCGGCTTTTGTACATGTTAACTGTGTCTGCTTTTGTTTGTCTCTTCCCGGTAAGCTACAAGCTTTGAGATTTAGAGTAGGGTCAAATCACTGGTTATGCCTAACACCACTAACTTAAGATGAATAATGCATTAATGGTATTCTTTAAATGTCATTATTGCACAGCATATGTACTTTATGAGTATTCATATGATGTTAAGCCTCTGTGTAAATGTATATAACCTGTGTAGTTCATGACTCTACAAGGAGAATTATAGAGGGAGTCAAGTTACCTGATGCTGTTCAGTTATACCATCAGATCTTAGTTGTTCCTTGATTTCAGCCAGGGACTGAGCTTTATTCTCCAGGTCTTGTTGAATGGCAGCTGTGAACAGCTGTGTGCTTTTGGTTTTAGCTGATGTGGCTGCAAGAGTCCCAGGTTGCGACCCCGGACGAGCCCCCAATTTGTTGCACCCATGTTGCGGTCTATTCTTTTGAACTACTCCATGAACAGGGTGTGAAGCGACTTCCCTGAGACTTCTGCTAATGCTGAGGAGCGTTTGTTGTTGGTGGTGGCACAATTTGATCTGTTTTCCAGACATCTGTTTTTGTCATCAGAGGTAGTTGCTGACTCACAGTTTCCTCGGAGGGCGAGCGGTTTCGATTTCAGAGCAGGTGTCTGCTTGTCAGAATTTTGTTTTGCTGTTGTTTTGTGTTGAGAGACAGCTTGAGATATGTTATCAAAAAGAGTTTCAAAAAGAGCATCAAACTCTTTTCTTGAATGCTTTCTGTCTTATGTACTGCAGTGAACACTGTGGCTCATTTCTATTACAAAGCAACAATGACAATGTTTCTCTGTGCCCTAAAGGCATTTAAATTCTGTCCTTCCTTGTAATCACCGCAGTGCCATGTTGGCTTACTGAACGTTGGCAGGAAGGGATTTGATTTGAGAAATTGGACACACCCTGAACCTTTGTCCCTGACAGCTCTTCCCAGTGGGAGCAAAACATGTGCATTTACTGGAAGATCTCTGGCTCTTGTGCACATAAAGAAGCGGAATAGATTCTTTAATTCAAGGTTCATCGTTGTTTCCTCTTTTAAGACCATAAATCCATTGGGAGAGTTTAAAAGTTAAATAGCGGAAAAGAAACACAAGTACAAAGGCTATTAAACTCGTAATCAAGATAAGCTAATGGCGTGTTCTTAATTTGATATAAATTATATTTGGAGAATAATAAACAGAGAAAATATTTCCAGTTGTGATTTTAATCTGCTGAAGGTTATTTAACTACAGTATTGATATTACATTTGCTGCTCTGGTGTTTTGTCCCACTTAGGATGTCATGAGTGTCACTGTTAACATGATGTCTACTTCAAAACTCCTTTCAGAGTTTTACTGTACTTTTTTTCCACTTTCATATTCTGCTTCCCTAATGTTTTACGTATCCAGTGGTTGTAAAAAGTGTGAAATTCCAGATTAACTGCATTATGTGTGTTTTGTATATAAGAACTGTATAAATACAATAAAAATGTTGAGTTATGCTTTTTGCCTTGTTCTTTACTGCACATTGTATAACTCAGTGTGACCCTGGACCACAAAACCAGTCACATGGGTCGTTTTTTTGAAATTGAGATTTATACATCATATGAAAGCTGAATAAATAAGATTTCCATTGACGTGTGGTTTGCTAGGATAGGACGATATTTGGCTGAGATACAACTATTTGAAAATCTGGAATCTGAGGGTGCAAAAAAATCGAAACATTGAGAAAATCTCCTTTAAAGTTGTCCATTTATGTTCGCAATTGTGCTGCATTCACTCACAAAAATAAATGTTTTATATATTTACGGTAGGAAATTTACAAAATATCTTCATGGAACATGATCTTTACTTTATATCCTAATGATTTTTGGCATAAAAGAAAATTTGATAATTTTGACCCATGCAATGTATTATTGGCTATTGCCACAAATATACCCGTGCGACATGTGACTGGTTTTGTGATCCAGGGTCACCAATATGCACTGTAACAAATATCCTGTTATATTTTTGTTTAAAAAAAAAAAAAATAGGCAGCTGTGGTTGCCTGAAGTTCAGCATAAAAATTCAGTGTAAATGTTTTAGGTATTACAGGAAGGCATATTAGTGCCTGTATATCTTACAACTTATAACTGTAGGCTATATTTTATTAAGTGATAGATTATTAATATACCAATCATATTTGTTCAAGTCTTGTCCTTAAAACATGGCCAACACTCATATATAGACGTGGCCAGAGTCACACACACAAACTATCTGATGCAAAAAAATAATCCAATATTTAAACATTAACTAAATAACATAAAATGTAACAAAAAATGTACATTACTGATCATAATGTCTGAGAATGTTCTTTTATTGTATTTCATCGTAAATTTATATGGTAATTCATAGTTTGTACTTACAAAAACATACATTATTTTAAAGTAAAATTACTGCAATGGTAAAATTTACAGCTGTTATGTGGTAAGTTAATTTACTGTTAAGCAATTAAAAGGTTTGTACTGTTGCATTAGTATTTTTTTTTCTGTATAAATACATTTTTTTACAGTATGTAGAAGTTAAAATCAGTCATAGGTAGGCTTCTACCATGCATGTGACTTCCAAATACCATAGTTTGATCAACTTTTGACGTCAACAACACCCTTTTTAAAATATCTTATGTCCGATCATAAGAATAGATGCATTTCATTATTTGCATTTTGCATTGCTTATTCATTTTTAGGTCACCATTGTTTCAGAACCACTGATATTGGCCAATAGCCTTTGTATGTTAGCAGATTATTTGGGGTCATTTATTGTTGTTTCTGCATCGCATTACTATTAGCTTCCTGATGTCTTAGTTGTGTGTAAAGTTTAAATCTGCCATTTTCCCATATATGAAAAACCAAACGGTCCCCACACTGTGCATTTCCTGCACACTGCTTTTGGGAGCAAGTTCAAACAGAGACAAATAAACAAAAGTTATGCAAGAGTTAAGTGCCAGAGGAAGTGTTATCCCAGCCTGTGCTCAGTAAGTACCATTCTAACTTGAAGCTTAGATGCATCTTTTTCAAAACGCCACCCGTCTTTGTATCCAGCTATTTTAGGCTTTATTGTCATATAAGAGTTGCTGAGAACTTTTCCTTTCCTGTGAGGGATCTAATGTTTGACTATGAACAAAGAGGCCCTATTATGGTAAGACGCATCTAAACAAATATTCCCCATGTAACCCTTGAAAAATCCCCTGCTCAAGGAAGAAGATAATGTCTAAGCACACAAAGTGCCTTTTCTGGCCCCACCATGGCTTATTTGCGTGAGGTAAAACTCATGACTTGTGTTATACTCACATTTCCTCCAGGCTGCCTTTCATTGCACTTCAAAATTGAATGCTGATATTTAGTAATAGTAAATAAGGGCAGCAGTCATTGCCAGACTATTTAACAACGTTTCAATCTGCCCTTTATTTTAATCATGGGCTTTCAAATACACATCCAAAAGTGATTTTCCCAGAATAAAGGAGTGAGAGAAAATGTCATCTCTGAGTCTGACATTAGCTGGAAAATATGAGCCTACGGGAATTTTACTGTTAGTAATCTAATCGCAACTGCAAAAACTTTGCTGGAAGGGCACAAATCAGTGTGCAGATGGCCAGAGTTTGTACAGACAGAACAAATCATCTGACTCTTGTATGACTGGGAAATCTCTCACCAACCAAAGAAAACCATTATGAACTTCAAACACCTTGTAACAAGAGCGCCCCCTATTGGTTGTGAGTAAAGAAGTGTCTTTTTTTTAAACGACCCCACCTTGTACTATAAATCTCTTTAGTTTAGAACATGATATTCAATATTACAAGGGAATTTAAAAATGCAATGCTTATGTTTAATTCAATTTTGTTTCTATAAAAATTTTACATTCTGTCCAATATCAACTTAGAAAAGAATAGTTGGCCTTTCATTTGATCATTTTAATTTATTTATAAAGAAATTAATACTTTTATTTAGCAAGGATGCATTAAATAAATCAGAAAGGCTAATGAAAGTAAAGACATTTATAATGTAAGAAAATAATTATATTTAAAATAATTAGGCCTACTGTTCTGTTCTTTCAAGCTTTATATTCATCAAAGAATCTTTCACGGCGTGTAAAGTAAAATAATGTATCACGGTTTCCACTAAAATATTAAGCAGCACAACTGTTTTCAACATTGATAATAATGATAAATGTTTCAAATCATCATATTAGACTGATTTCTGAAGGATCATGTGACACCGAAGACTGGAGGTAATGATGCTGAAAATACAGCTTTGCATCACAGGCATAAATTACATATTACAATTTAAAATCAAAAACATTTTATAAAACAGTATAAAGAGGAAGAGTTACAAGTAGTTGATTAATTTTTCGTTCTTACTGTGAAATAATAGCTTTTAACAACCAACATTGTCGAAAATAAATTAGGTTCTTGATTAGGGCCTTTTGAGGAGGTTACTTTGCTCTGTCCTCCTTCTACCAAAAAGTATTTATGTATCAGAAACTTTTAAAACAAGTGTGTCTTTACACCCCAAAATATACCTATAGGGAAAATAGCTTAGTTCACACAGATGCGAATACAATTCATTAGATGTTGAATTGTGGTTTAGGTCCACAGCTAATTTACTGGACGAAAAGAGTAGCATATCTTTATACTCCACTGTGCTTATTCAGTACGTAACAATCCCCTATTGTGTTTAATAGTTTCCGTGTGGTGTGTTTCTAGGACTGCCACAGGTCATTTTCAATCAGTGTAATCAGCTGGAAAACATCCAAATAAAATAGCTTCTTAAGGTTTTGGTAATGAACGAAATCATGTAGACATAAATTGTGTACTGATGCCGTCATGCCCTGAGGATGTATTTGAAAAATTACTCTCTTGTAATGTTTCCAGCCACCTCAAAGATTAAAGGGTTTCATTTGTAGATCATTACTAGGCTTTACCTTGTATATGTGTATATTTTACTATGAAATGTAACATGCATCAAGCAAACATTTTATGCACCCTTGCAATAGGCCTACAGCAGTATATGTCCTTATAATTTTTACCTGCTGTTCAAATGTGCTAAATGTGTCGTTTTACTATGAAATGATGAGTGATTGACCCCTTGTGACAAACGTGGTCTTTCCCTTTGCTTATCTCTCTCCACATCCTATTACTAGGGCTTGCAAATTAAGTCCCAGTTTGACACAGCTTTTTGCAATTGCATACTACAGTAGTGAAGTACGCCTATTCGGACGGGAGGGAGGTACATGTCACATGAACAGGAAGTTCAGGGAGATAAGCACAGGGAAAGACCACGTTTGTCATAAAAGGGGTCAAGCATTCCACACTTCACAGTAAAACGACACATTTAGCACATTTGAACAGAAGGTATGAATTATAAGGACACATACTGCTGTTATAAATTCGAAATGTTATATTCCTCCTAAATCTGTGTTGTACATGAATACTGAACAGTCACAAAGAGGCTTCATCCGCTCTCCGCACACATGGTACGGTCCTTCTCTCGCTCGCAGTGGTTGGCGCCGGTTGCTTTGCACATGGCCGAGTGAGAAAAAAAATCTCTGGATTACTGCAGTAAAATTTACCACCGACTTCTCACCAGCCCGGACTGACAGGAATCGATCTCTAAATGCGAGAGACGGAGAATATGGAGGCCGAAATGGAGTACGACGACGGAGAAGAGCCTTCGTTCAGCGATCCGGAGGATTTCGTGGATGACATCAGTGATCAGGGTAAGAGAGGCCTACGCTATTTAGCCCGCCTGCTAACAGCCTACGAGTCGCACACTAAACCCTAAAACTGAAAATGTCGGCCTGGAACTAGCACGAACACCCTTCGGATTAACTGTTTAGTAACATTTGATGCGGCACCACTGCCCTGTTTAAGAATAAACGCGTTTTATTCCGGTTAAAGCGCTCTTATTAACGTTCAGCATGTGCGCGAGCAGGACAAAAGCGTCGTAGCAGCTTTAGGGAAATAGACGCGCGTGTCACCGCATTGAGCCAGCAGCTGTATGCGCCTGATTTCAGAAGGTGTATTGTAGTGCTGTAACGTTTACCCATACAGCGTGTTTAAGATGTTGACGGGGTCTCTCTTTATCTGTACGCAGAGCTGCTGGAGGATGTTCTGAAGGATAAACCTCTGGAGGCGGACGGCATCGACTCGGTCATTGTGGTTGATAATGTCCCTCAGGTCGGACCAGAACGCCTGGAGAAACTCAGGAACGTCATCCACAAGATCTTCTCAAAGTTCGGCAAAATCACCAATGAATTCTATCCAGACGCAGACGGAAAGACTAAGGGGTAACTTTAACTATTGGTGTGCTATGGGAAGTAGGAATGCTCCATGATGTCGTTGTCATTTGGTGAATATTATACGTCTATTGCTGCTTGGCCTACTGTTTTAAAATGGATATGTTTATATAAACGAAATGGATGGATGCTGTACTTTTGTAACCTATTATGCTTATACTGACTAATATGATTCTTGATATGGTAAAGCATGGTGGGATTGTGTCAGTCGTTGAATTATAATTTTCAATGCGCTTCATCTTAACAGGTACATTTTCCTGGAGTATTCTGCACCAAGTCACGCTCTTGAAGCAGTCAAGAACGCCGATGGCTACAAGCTGGACAAGCAGCACACTTTCCGTGTCAATCTGTTCACAGACTTTGATAAGTATGTTGTCCTTAATTGTGCTGATATTGTGACAGCATTTGTTGCAGAGCTCACAGAATTATAATGGAAACGGCACAGAAGAACGACACTGTTGGAGACCATTTCAAAAAAGATTTTTTTCTCCAGCTTATGAGCAATGAATTACTGACAGCCAATCAGAATCCATCCTGCTCGTTAAAGTTCAAGCATTTAAAGCGGCAGACAACAAAACTGCAGTGCGCCCATATAATAAACAGCACATTTACATGCACACCAATAAGATAACTCACAAAAAACAGCTTATTATATAACCTGTCATCCCAGTATACATGCAAACCTGTAACGCAACCCAAGTAAACCGTGTTTCAAGCAGGTTAAGTGGTCGTAAAAAAATAGTCACAGTTGTGGTCTTCGGTGAAAAATGATGACCATAGGATATTAATTGGAAATCGACAAAAAATCTGAGAACACTGAGAATTCTGAGTACAATCTACCAATCTACTAGTACAATCGGCCACAATGTTGAAAGAAAGTGCACAGCAATGAAGGGGTGAAACTCTAAAACCTCAGGATTGCAAAACAGACACACCCACTCTCACACACACACACACACACACACACACACACACACCAATGAACTGTAATAGAACAAATATGTAAAATAAAATCAATAATTCAGCGATTTCAATGCAGTGCAAAAGTGGACATTAAGGAAGGGGTTACTCTCTAAAACACATGTGTCAAACTCAAGGCCCGCGGGCCTTTTCTGCCCCGCCACTTTATTTGATAAGGCCCGCGAGAGCATATATGATTGTCTTAAAATTAGGGATGCACCAAATTTAGGCTGTCAAAAATGTTTGGCCGAAAATTGTATTTTATAGGTTTTTGGGGCGCCGCCCTATGGGCCTGCTCCGCTTCCGAAAATGCACAACTTCGAAGCGTGTTCCACTGTGTGTCTGCGCTGTGCTCTCCGCTCCGTGTTCGCAGCGCGTTCTGCTCAATGTTCCGCTGCAACCTCCGTGTTTTAGTGCTAAAAACATTGATTAACTCGTGAAAACCAAGTTGCTGAAACCAATCTTTAATGCTAATATAAATTGCTCATTTGCCTCTGGACACATAAAGATTGCACTGCTGTTTGATTGAAATGTAACATCTATGCAAAATAATCCTTGAAAGATTTCTCATTTAAGGCCATTCCTGTTTGGAATATGTGATTGTGTATTGTCAACAGAATAAGCAGAAACATTCTGCATTTCCATTTTGTAGTGAGGATCATTCATTGCGACATTTAAACTGTTTCTAATGTTTAAGAATCTGTTATCTGCTTGGCAAATAATTTATGCAACTGCCCACTGACATGCTTTTAAAGCTATTGTTATCCATTTTTTTGGCATTCAAACACCTTAAAATCCACAAATGTAGGGCAGAGAAATCCAAATTTACCCTCCCCAGATGTTTCGGGCTCAGCCCCTGATGTTTTTAAAACCTAGAAAAGCCCCTGCAAATGCATATATAGTATTTGTAACTTAAATAAGTAATAATCAAATAAAGAGACAATTTTTTAACAATATGTTAAGGAGTAGTAACATTTTGCATTCTTACAGTTACAACCGGCCCTTTGAGGGCAGCCATAATGCTGAAGTGGCCCTCAGTGAAAATGAGTTTGACACCCCTGCTCTAAAACATCAATAGTGCCAATAGACCCACACACACACACCAACACACAATTATGTACACAAATGAACTGGTAGGGCTATTACCATAAAGCAAAATTGAGTCAAGAGTGAAATAAGAGGTTGAAATGAGATCAGGTCCAGGTGGATTAAACTTCGATGAAGCATCCATGTTTATTTTTGTTACATTTTTATTGAATTTTAATGTTACTTGTAATAAAATGCTTTATTTGTATTCAGGTTTCACTGTAATTATAATAATGCTAAAACGTGTACACCTCCAAAAAAAAAAAAAAAAAATATATATATATATATATATATACGTATATATAATACAATTTTTTTTTAATTATAACTCTTGACAAAAAGTAGTATTTGAGAACTTCTAAAAAATACATTCAAATCCACATCTTAAAAGTAATTTTGTCCAAAAGCCACTCCATAGAGAGCTATACAGGCATCTAGTGGTAACACCATCAAATTACATGTTTTCTTTTATTTTCTCTCAACAGATTGTGCTAATCCACCTTAAAATTAGATTGAAAAGGCCTAGTCTCTATATTAATCTGAAATACTGCATTAATTGAAAAATTAAGAAAAAAATTATTTTCAATGGCAAAAATGGACCATAATTATTGCATAAATATTAATAAGTACCATCAAATTCTCTCAAAATACAAAAAAAAAATATTATTGAACTTAATATAGTACATTGATTTTACTGGGGAAGGGAGGAAGTTTAATTTTCAGGTGTCCGGTCACTTTTGACCGCAAAGAGAACAAGTGTGACTCCCAAATGAGGAGCACCAATTCCTGATAGAAGCCCTGCTTCTGACACTTATCGGCCAAAGAAAACAAATTTCAGCAAATGCAAAATATTGACAAACAATAATCTAAAATTTCTCGTTTCTGTAGGTACATGTCAATCTGTGATGAGTGGGAAGCTCCTGAGAAGCAGCCCTTTAAAGATTTTGTGAGTAGTTATTCTTAATAACTTTTCTGATTGTGTGTAATCCAGACCTGGCCATCCTGTATGCTGTTAAATCTGATATGCTTCTTGATTAACATTTGGTGTTTTGGTCTCAGGGAAATCTGCGTCACTGGTTGGAGGATTCTGACTGTCGTGATCAGTACAGCGTAATCTATGACTCTGGTGAAAGAACAGGCATTTTTGCTAATGATGTCAAGGAGCCTATTGAAGTGGAGGAGAGAGCGGTGAGTTAAAAATTTCAACTTTTTTTTTTTTTTTTTTCTTAGGAGCATTCACCCATTCATCTTTAAAATATAACCATGTGGCCATGTATACTGTATTCAGTATCTTTTTGTACATTTTGCTTGTAGCGCTGGACCGAGACATACGTGCGCTGGTCTCCAAAAGGCACCTACCTGGCCACATTCCATCAGAGAGGCATCGCTCTGTGGGGTGGTGAGAAGTTCAAGCAGATCCAGAGGTTCAGTCATCAGGGGGTCCAGCTCATTGATTTCTCTCCCTGTGAGAGGTATGCCATGTTCCCGTGTTGAAATGGGTTCTTATTAGGGCTGCACGATTTGGGGAAAATTTCATATTGCGATAATAGAGGTCAATATTGCGATTGCGATATAATAAACAAATGGTTTCATGAGTCAACTTGCTTGGTTCTCAAGGAAAATAAATGCACACACAGATTAGTGATAATCTGACTAAAGAAAAAAGGCATTCACAGGCAGCGCGTTCATTTTTGTCTTATTACGCATGAATGGTTTAAAAGCATTTGCATGAATAGCGGGATCATGTAACACTAGCCAAAGGATGCCAAAAATTAAGATGCTGTGTTAATTGAGCTAATTTGTTTATTTAATATAAAATCGCAGCATTTTGCGTCATATAATCGCGTAGGCTTGACATCACGATTGCGATACGATTAATCGTGCAGCACTAGTTCTTATGTTATATAATGATGATGGTGATAATTATTATCATTATTACTATATTTTATAGAGATTTTGGAACTTGCTCTTTAAAAACGATTCAATTTATGGTGATAATCTGAGTAGCCAAATAATGGCAGTTGAGTCGTTCAATCACTAATTAATTTGTTTAAATATATCTTTAAGCTGGCATAACATTTTTCAATGTTTTATTGAGCAATGCATGGTACATTCTTTTCTTTTTCATGCTATTAAACACATTTTTAATGTAATTCGTGTTTGCAGATATGTTGTCACGTTCAGCCCTCTTATGGACACTAAAGATGACCCGCAGGCGATTATAATCTGGGATGTTCTCACAGGACAGAAGAAAAGAGGCTTTCACTGTGAAAGCTCTGCCCACTGGCCAATTTTCAAGTAAGTGTGGTTTGAGTTAATTTTCATGGCACGTGCTACTAATTTGATTACAGTCGAATTGGAATATATTTACTTAATCTAAAACTTGTTCTGCTCAGGTGGAGTCCAGATGGGAAGTTCTTTGCCCGAATGACGCAGGACACACTGAGCATCTATGAGACTCCTGTAAGTATCTTGTGTCAGAGATGCAAGGTTGGAAAATCCTCAGGTTTTATTTGTTTAATTAACAAATCAACTTTTCTCCTTTTGTAGTCGATGGGTCTTTTGGACAAGAAGAGTTTGAAGATAAATGGAATCAAGTGAGTAAAATAAAACTATTGAGAACATAAATACACTGTCGTTCAAAAGTTTGGAGTTGAAAGAATTTTCAATGCTTTTGAAATAATCTCGTAAAAGCTCACTAAGTCTGCAATTATTTGATCAAAATAGTCAAAACAGTAATATTGCAAAATTGCAAAAACAGCAATTACATGAAAAAAAATAAATCTTTGTTTCCCCCAAAGCAGCACAACTGTTTTCAACATTTATAATAATAAGAAATGTTTGTTGAGCAGCAAATCATCATATTAGAATGATTTATGAAGAATCATGTGACACTTAACACTGAAATGGCTTGCGCCAAATCTATCATTATTCATTACAATGAATTGTTTATCTGTTTGATGTGTGTTTTTTAAAAGATATATTTTAATGTAAAATGAATGCAATGTCCATAGGGATTTCTCCTGGTCACCTGGTGATAACATCATTGCATTCTGGGTTCCTGAGGATAAGGACATCCCAGCAAGGGTGACACTCATGCAGCTTCCATCAAGGAACGAGATCAGAGTCCGCAACCTGTTTAATGTTGTGGATTGTAAACTTCACTGGCAGAAAAATGGAGACTATCTCTGCGTGAAGGTTGACCGAACACCCAAAGGAACGCAGGTATAAGAGCTGTATTGAATTTGCACTACCAGGTTTAGCTTAAACATTTCCTTTTCATGGATTTGCTCAATTCGTTTTGTACTTCAGGGCGTTGTCACCAACTTTGAGATCTTCCGAATGAGAGAGAAGCAGGTACCTGTGGATGTGGTGGAGATGAAAGGTAAAGAAAAGATAATGTTGCTGTTTCTTCTTTCTGACTGTCTTTTACCCCTACTCTTGGGTCTGATTTCTCTACCCATCTTACAGAGGGCATCATTGCTTTTGCTTGGGAACCAAATGGCAGCAAGTTTGCTGTGCTACATGGTGAATCTCCCAGAATCAGTGTATCTTTCTACCATGTGAAGAACAATGGCAAAATTGACTTAATAAGTGAGTGTTCACAGTGTAAACGCATTTCTCTTGACAAGTAGTTTTTAAGATATGTGCATGATCTAAATATTAACCCCAAAATGTATTGTTTCAGAAATGTTTGACAAGCAACAGGCAAACAGCATCTTCTGGAGTCCACAGGGGCAGTTTTTGGTCTTGGCTGGGTTGAGGAGGTCTGTACTCAATAAAATGTGTGTTTTTTCTATGCATTTATTTTTAGAGTGGTTCATTTGTATAATTTTACATGTTTCGTCCTGTAGCATGAATGGAGCTCTTGCTTTTGTGGACACGTCAGACTGCACCATGATGAACATCGCAGAGCATTACATGGCCTCAGATGTGGAATGGGACCCCACTGGAAGATATGTTGTGACATCTGTCTCCTGGTGGAGTCACAAGGTGATTTAACTGATTTAAATACAAAAATAGCTAAAATAACAGTAGCGGTCAGAAAGAATCAATACTGAGAAAATGGCCACAAAACAATTAATCAGCACAACTGTTTAAACATTAATAATAAATGTTTCTTGAGCGGCAAATCGATATATTAGACTGATTTCTGAAAGATCATGTGACACTGAAGACTGGAGTAATGACTGCTGAAAATTCAGCTTTTCTCTCAGGAATAAATTACAGATTAAAATATATTCAAATAGGAAAGTTATTTTAATCCTAATATTTCACAGTAATTCTGTTTTTACTGTATTTGATCAAATAAATGCAACCTTGGTGACTGTAAGAGACTTCCTTCAGACTCATTTTTCTTTTAAATTTTACCGACAATTTATTGAATGGTAGTGTATAAATAAACTCTTGTACCAAAGATTGATTTTTTTAAATGTATTTTTTACATATTTATTATTTTTGTTTAGTGTGTTTGGAATGGGAATGTATCTCAGGTGGTTTTTGTATAAAATGTTTTTGATTTAGGTGGACAACGCCTTCTGGCTGTGGACATTCCAGGGCCGTCTTCTGCAGAAGACCAACAAGGAACGCTTCTGCCAGCTGCTGTGGAGGCCCCGTCCTCCCTCTCTCCTGAGTCAAGAGGAAATAAAGGTGAGATGGGGTCAGATGCAGGGTCACTTTCATTACTCTGTCAACTCCCTTCAGTGTGAAGTCTAATCCCACCTCGCCTTTTGAAACCCACAGCTCATTAAGAAGGACTTGAAGAAATACTCCAAGATCTTTGAGCAGAAAGATCGTCTCAGTCAGTCTAAAGCATCAAAGGTATGAGATTGATGTTATTTTTTTTTTCTAGGATGCACACAAGATTTACATGTGGATCAAAGTTCAGTGCTCAAATTTAGATGAGTGACTTGTGCTTTACAGGAACTGGTGGACAAGAGACGTGCCATGATGGATGAGTATCGCAAATACCGTGAGAGAGCCGCGGAAATTTACCAAGAGCAGAGACCTCTCCGCCTTGAACTTAGAGGAGGTAACTAATACAGCTCTGTCCATCATTGAGTTTTATTAGCTGCTTTTCCACTGTCGACGCGCACAAGCTAAAGATAAAAGATTCTCTTTCCAACGATTCTGAACTTAGTTTTTAAAACACAATGCGCTATGACGCTGCGGTTTTCTGCTATCTTCCAATTCCTCACACACACCTCTGGAACCTTCTGTAAAACAATCTTTCATAAAGTTCGGAAAGGCTGAACTGAAGTGAATTAGTGACATTCGCAGTCTTCATTGCACAGTATATGCGCTGAGAATCGGCCGGATGTTATGCTTGCAGTGTGTGTTCTCGCCCACTGGTATTTTCTTTACAAATGTTCAATGAAAGCATAATTTATGTTGTTTGGAATGCAGTGGGCTTATATATTAAAAATATTAAACTCACAGACAGAAGGCTGCTTTCGGTTTCAAATGCTGATGCGCACAATATTTGTGAAGAGTGCTCGCTCATGCGGCTGTGCGCAACTCCGTGTGGTTAAATGTTCTTGCATTGCAAAATGCTTTTATGACGCGGAATTAGTGTAAACAGTCAATAATGTTTTAAAGGGATAGTTCACCCAAAAATGAAAATTAGCCCATGATTTACTCTTTTGGCGTAGGTCGACTTGCGTGCCGCTGTCTGTCGGAAGCTAGTTATTTTAGTCGATAAAGTTTTAAATATGGATATTTTTCTTACACGAACGCATCGCTTCACCGATTCGAGCACTTTTATCACGGATGGATAGGGTTTGATGGGCTTCCAAAATCATTTACCCATTGACTCCCATTATAAGGCTTGGAAGAGCCTGGAAATTTTTTATATAACTCCAATTGTACTCGTCTGAAAGAAGAATGTTATACACCTAGGATGGCTTCAGGGTGAGTAAATCATGGGCTAATAATTTAAATTTTTGGGTGAACTATCCCTTTAATGGATCAAACAGACAGGACAAACCACATCTTATATTTTAAAAGAGATCTGCACTTTAGTGTGAATGCAGCTTATCGGCTCTACCGCTGTCTATGATGTCGTCATCATCGGTAATAATAAAAACAGTAAAGACGAGAAAGAGAAAAATCATTCACTGTTCTTGAGAGGAAAACGTTCAGGCATACTCTAGCACTCTTTGTTTATTGCTTATAATACGTTTTATTTTCCCTCTTTATTTACTAGCTTTTTATTTTGTTAGACCTAGTTTAAATAGGCTATTTAAAATTTTTTACATGCAATTGTTTTAATTTAATTATTAAAGTGTAATTATTTTAGAAAATACTTTTTATATTTTAAGTTCTATTAAAGGATCTCCCCCCCCCCCCCCCCCCCCCCCCCCCTCTTTCAGCTCAAGTCTAGTTCACAATCTTTTTGAAAAATGCAACTTAATTGGGCGTGGATGGCTGTGAGAAGAAGGGAGGGGAGTGGGTGTGGTATGGCACGGCAGGGGAGAGGCGAGGGGGGGATAACGGTCATCGCCAGTGGCCCATGCATGCATATCAACTGTCACTAAAAATCAGTGGAAAAACGTGAGGAAATGCTAGATTTTTTTTATAGCTGGCAAAGTTAAAGTCTAATGAAATACACTGACACCTTATTTTTGTCCTTTCAAAAGAAACTAAATGCCCTGCTACATCTATTAGCCTACAGTAATCGTAATTGTTTTTAAAACATATTAATGTACATGTATAATTATAATGTCATTATAAAATATATATTTGTTTATATACACACTTTAAATGCATATATTTGAAAATAATTAATTTTCCGCTTTAAAAAAAAAAAGTTCTGTGCATAGCCTAGATCTACGCGCCCCCTGAACCTCCATAATAAAGATGGACAGTGACATAGAAATTTGCATGAATTAAGCATACGTTCCGTACAATTGAGGGATTATCGAAACATCTAAATTTTAATAACGAGTGCTTATTTAACAAAAGGCAAGTAAAACGGTCAGGGTTACATTTTAGACACACACACACACACACCTCTGAAGTGATAGAAAAGTCCTTGGGACTTGGTACCGCATCACTCGCAAGTCACAACCTGCATTGGTGAACAAGGCCGAAGTCCACCATTCTCCAGTTCTCGAAGCTCTCTTGCTTCGAGAACTGGAAAATGCTTGCTACACACACATAGTTTAGATGTGTCCGTGGTTGATGGACAAATTTTTTTTTTTTTAAATCGCAATTATTTTCCAAAATCGTTCAGCCCTGGTGTCAGTGCACCATTATAAATGACTTGCTTCTCAGAGCATGCAGATTTAATACATTAAACCCTGTCTTGTTCTCTTGCATTTGGATGCTGGTGTTTGGGAACACAATCGTGTGAGACGCCTCTGTGAGGGAATTAAAACTAAATCATTCTGATGACTCTAGCTCAGGCATTTCAGGATGATCAAACCAACATTTGAGATGCTGTGCAATATTTCTTTGTGGGTTAGTCCAGTTATGCAATCACATCCTCTGTTGAGGCAGTTTTTTTTTTTTTTTTGTGCATAGAGGGATTTATTTTCTAATTGTGTTTCCATTGTAATTTATGTGCACGTCGTCTTATCAGATAACAAATTGAACCGCCTCAGTTGAGCTCAAGTTTAAGCACATTTTTAGAATATATGCGATTCTTGGCACTTCCATCCAGCATTTTTATTTTATGAAATATCCCAAAATGTGCATAAAAATAGGTGAATGGAAACAGCAAGTGGCAAGGAACCCAAAATACATGACAGAAACAAGACTCAGCCTGTGATGGTTATGACATTTAATTGTCAACAGAATAATTATTGTCAACATGTAATTATTGTGACAGTCCTACCTAGAGGTTGAGTTTGGGTTAAACACTATATTCTAGTCATCACTGGATTGTCTAATCTTTTCTAGGTGTGGACACTGATGAGCTAGACAGCAACATCGATGATTATGAGGAAGAGACCATTGAGTTTTTCATCAATGAAGAAATTATTCCCATTGGAGATCTGTAATTCCAACAGCAGGTACTGTATGTGCAGCAATATTACTCTGGCATGGTCTTTGTAATACCTTGGCACAGTCGTAATTATATTGTTTTCTTATTCTCAGTATCCGTTTTTTAGTGGAGGAGTGTGGCGAATTGAGGGATCCCCATATAAGAGTATTCCTTGTTATCATCAGTCAAGTGCCTTTTAATACTGGTCGCTGCAGAAGGAGAATTTGGTGCCACTGTTGACTGCTGCTTTTTAACAAAATCATCCAGCTGTGGGAGAAGCTGCCCTGCCAACATCATCCAGGCCTGCTTTTGGTGGATCTGATCGTAACGTGTTCTTGTTCCTGCCTTTGGTTGGTCTACCTCATCAAAGGGTGTCACCATGGCACAAAATGCCATAAACTGTTTTTACATCAGCTCACCGAAGGAAGACTTTTTGTTTCCTAAGATTTTCCAAAAGGCAAACTTGTACTCTAGTGTGCAAAAATGGCACTACAGTGGTCTATATCCTCCTCCATTCAGATTACCTGATATTAAATGTGCAACAAGGGAATAAAGTTGAACTGAAATTTAAGTCTTTGTTGTTTTTCTCTATTGTTGAATTTGAAGCAAAAACACATGATGAAACTTTTGCTAGTTCTACCTTACTAAACTTCAGTTGATAGTGTATTTTAGACAATGATAGGTTTTTGTGCAGAAACAATATCGGGGATTTTAGGAAATGTTGGAGTAAATATAAAGGAATGGTCAATTTTGTATTATGTGACACTCGGGTTGTCTTTCAAATAAATTATGACAGAACTATCCCATATGTTAGCCTTACTGTTATCTATAAGCTAGTGTGCTCCGACCTAAACAATGACAAAATTCACATTTAGAAGATGAGTGTTCAAAATTATGGATCAATAATTTTGATATCACTCTGCAATTCAGCTTCTCCTCAGATTTTCTGTCCAATCAAATGCTCTCTATAAAGTGTCCTGCCCCCTACACTATAAATAGATGCTGAAGCTGAGGCTAAAATCTGTCATTTCGTTCACACATTTACTATCTACATGGTGAATGGCACATAGTGCACTATATGGTGGATAGGGAACAATTCAGACAGTGTAAATTATACTTTCCATTGGGGCGAATTAAGTCTGGTTTTACGTTAGGCTACTGTCGCACAAACACAGACTGCTCCGGTCCAGAGACACGATAGCACAGAGCGGATCACAAAATGTAATGGACCCCATTTGAATTCTGCACAGAATGCTATATTTTAAAGCGATATGGAGGAGAAATGTCTAGAGATTGGGAGGAAACTGCGGCTTTACCGAGCTCAACGACTCTGGCTGAGCTATTGGCTATTTTTTAAAAATGGGAGGAGCTATTCGGTATGCCCTGCCCTGTCTTCCTGTTTCAGTGGAAATTACGTCAAAACTCATAACACTGACTGCATCCGGAATGGCATACTTCCCTACTATAAAGTAGTCGAAAAACAAACATTATGTGACACATAAGTATGTCTGAATTAGCGAATTCACAGTATTCATTAACGAGTAAGCAAAAAATACCCGGATAACCTACTTCTGGCGAGATTCTGAAGTGTGCATATGATGGACACTTTACTATCCCATGAGGCAGGGCTGGACTGGGACAAAAAATCGGCCCGGGCATTTAATGTTAAATTCATCAATCTGGTGCACTTTGAAAGTTCAAAATTAAAAGCTCCAACCCATATTCAGTGTGCAAATTAAACAAAGAAAAATTCAAACCTCTTTTATTTACAGTGTCTATTTACATTACACCTACTACATAGTAATAGTTATAATATTTATCCAATGACAGTAATTGCCATATTTTGTAAAACAAATGCGCTAAAAAATAAAGGAAACTTTCATAATTAGTTTTGAACCAATTTCTATACTTGAAAGAGATAAGCACATGATCTTTTATTTTGACACAAACTGCATCAAGCTTTTATTTTGGCGGAAAACATGGTTTACAAACGCTTCTCATTAAATTTCTAGTGAATTGACCGTTCGCAAAACCCCGCCCTCAAACGGTCCTCGTCCAATCCTAGCTCAGCAACTGTAACTTAGGAGAAGGACCTCCGTCAAACATTGCGATTTCAGCAAGATGGTGAAACGATGCGCCTATGGCACCTGCAAGTCTGACTCCAGGTACCCCAAAAGTTTAGAGGGAGGGGTCGTTTTTTTTGCCTTTCCAAAACCCAAGACCCAAGCGGAAAGATGCCGACAATGGATTAAGCACTGTGGGAGACCTCACTCACAGCTAAATGCCTCGAAGATTAATAAGCATACACATGTCTGCTGTAAGTAAAGCTAGCGAGCTAACTTAGCATCAGTTATCAATAAGTAGTTTAAGTAAGTTACTCTTACAACACTTTGCAGTTTTAATGATGTCCTGTATGAATAAAATGACGGAGTATTTATTTTTATGTTTCCACTGTTCGATCGCGCCCGTGCCTCTCTCTCTCTGACACACACACACACACACACACACACACACACAACAGCATTGCAATCTTGACATCGGAGCCTGTTCATTATGCTGCGTTCACACCAAACGCGAATAGAGCGTCAAATTCGCGTGTATCGCGTCTAGTTCGACGCTTGAACATTCTGAATCCATTCGCGCGTCCAAAGCGAGCGAGCGAGCGGAGTGCAGTATGAAATGTTTAAAGACACGTAGAGCATATGCGATTATGAAAGGTTAAACGTGAGAGGTGGGGAAACTGTAGGCTAATAACGTTACTTGTTTAGGTTGGTCGTCATCCTTAGCTTAGCTAGCATAGCTAACCTGTCATACCTCTGATAGAACAGGTAGAAACTGAATCTTTGTAACCTAAACTAGATTGCAACCCTTTCTGTCGTGCCCTGGAGGATATGTCTGCTGCATTACTCCAAAACCAATCACGACGGGCGTAGTAACAATAACTAGGGGGCGTGGCTTTTGCGAATCTATGCAGATGTGGAAATGATCTGTAACTGGGTAATGGGTTCCTACACTCATGACATGGCCGAAGTGTTTTGAAAGTAGTTCTGCTTACCGCGGACTCTACACTTTCTCATCTCTCTCCTGATCCTCCTCACTATCATCATCTGCCACAGGAGCTGATGAAGGTCAGAAAACATTTTGACACAGTTTACAGTGTCTGCTTTAAGGGCCTGTTTCTATTTTTTCACACTATTTCTCTGCACATTCCTTGCGTTTCTTCTCCATCTCGCTGACTATTTTGACAGATACACACTGACTGCTGCACGCTCGCTCACTCGTTTAACGTTGTGATTGGGCCAGCCCAGTGTCAATCAAGAATATAACCAATGGGCCGCTGATCTACGTGTTTCATGGGCTGGTCTGTCAAAAAAAAAAATAACACTGACTTTTTTGGACCAATGATTTACACCGGCACAAACCCAGCGCCGCCAAATAAGCAAAACAAAACCAAACGAATGGGCCGCCGATGTACAAATTTGATAAAAAAAAATAATAATTATGTAGCCTATGAGTATGAGATGTATCGGCCCAAAAAGCACGTCGGCCCACCGGGAAAATGCCCGGTATGCCTAATGGCCAGTCCAGCCATGCCATGAGGCCACGAGAGAGGATTTATGAATGTCAGTGAAGTGAGGTAGGGGGCCAAGATGGCGCTGTGTTAGGTGGACACGTTATTGAACGTCTCGTCAGGAAAGTTTGAAATAGGACGATTATATAGCCATTATAATTTGACAGTTACTATTTATGAACGTGTAAGTGATTGCCTTCTTTATTTTAACCTCCTTGCGCCAATTCATCTATGGGAAGAAAGAAAAATAGACAAACTTCGAACGTGACAGCACAGGCGCCCATGTCAACTACGGAGCCTATTCAAATTGCTGAAGGGAACGACAGCGCCGTTTCCTCTGTGAATGTGATTTCATCGAATAACGCTGACGAACACAACTGGTTCGATTCGCGCCCAGATTTGAGTGATCTTCTTGCTACTCCCCCCTGCCTGATACTCCCTTAAAACCTTCAACAAAAAAAATAAAACGGGTAAGCATGGAAAGTAACGGTTCTTCAGCAGAAATTCTGGCGGCCATTCGTGAGCTTTCTGGCAAATATGAAGAGATGTTACAGAAAATTTCTGCGATTGACACAAGGACTGAATCTACGGCTAAGCAGATTGAGACAATGTCGTCAACTGTTACTCAACTTGTTGCTGAGGTAGCAACGCACAAGGAGTCTCTGAAAGTTGTGGCGACGGAGATTCACGAGCTTCAAAAGGTGAATAAAACCATGAAGGAAGAGGTGGGAGAATGTAAGCGTTACAGCTGGAGATGGACATTAAAGTTACATGGCGTGAGAGAGAAGGATGGCGAGGATGTCCGGAAAGTTGCAATCGATGTCCTTAGCAATGTAGTTCCCGGTATCAGCGATAACCTTGAGGATGCCATCGACATTGCACATCGTCTTGGCCAGAGAAGAAAGGATGGTTCCCACAGATCAATCATTGTAGGCCTACTGTTTGCTCTGCGTCGTATTCGTGACACCGTTTGGCAAGCTGCCAGAGGCTGCAAATTTCTTTTCGACAATAAGTTGCGACTCACGGAAGCCCTTTCACCAGAAGATAGGGCCGCCAGAGAAAAACTTTGGCCGCTTGTGAAAAAAGCCAGGGATGAAGGGAAAAAAGCCTCCTTTCGCGGTGCGTTTGCCTTAATTGACGGGAAAAGATTCAACTTCTCTGATGTAAAATAAACCGGTTCGGTTCTGCGGTGCGGATATAATCTTTTTCCTAGTTGAAGGGGAAATAAGACTGTTGTTCCTTTAATTCCCATGGGCAACGCATTTTGGGAAGCCAGGTTTCGTTATTCCTCCGGTTGAACCGCAAACTCTGCTGTGTAAGTTGATAAACGTTGACCATGTTCAGTTCGATCATTCAATTTAATATCTCTACTGACAGTTTTTTTTTTTTTTTTTTTTTTGACTAATGTTGTCTAAAATAGTTTTGCGACAAGCAAGGAGGTTAAGTGATTATAGCTACTCTAATTTAATGTTCGCGAATTAATTTTGGTTATATATTGTTCCTATTTCAAAATAGATTTGTGTGTTTTTTTCAGATAAGAGGTAGCTTATTAAACTTTTTCTTTGTACAATGGATTTTAAGTTTCATTCGTTTTCTGTTGTATCCTTAAACGTGAGGGGTTTACGTGACGCAGTAAAGAGGAAAGCTGTTTTTTTTATTTTGTAAAAGCAGTGAGTCAGATATAATTCTTCTTCAGGAAACGCATTCAAGTGATATGGATGTAAAATTTTGGAAAATTCAATGGGGAAATGCAATTTACTGTAGTCATCATGGCTCTAGTCATTCGGCTGGAGTTTCAATTTTGTTGCACAAACTTAAAGGGCAAATACTAGAAGTTAAATCTTCTAATGAAGGCAGATGGATTATTTTAGCGATTAAGCAGGATAACTCAATCTTTATTATTTGTAATATTTATGGTTTCAATTCCCTATCTGCCAATAGGTCTCTTTTCTCTCAGATAACTTCAGAATTGAAAGAAGTAATTATCAAGTACCCAGACGCTTTTGTGATTTTAGGTGGGGATTTTAATGAATGTGGATGATTCCTTGGACCGACATCCTCCCAGAAATAACGATAGCCAGCAATTAAATATTAACATTTTATCATTTTGCTCGGAATTTTCTCTTACAGATACATGGCGTTTCTTTCACCCTGATTTGCATGAATTTACTTGGTCAAATAGAAATATGTCTTCCCAATCGAGAATCGACCTCTTCCTGATCTCTTCATCAGCTCTTCAATTTGTAAAAGATGTTTCTCATTCTTTTGCTCCCCTTTCAGACCATAAGCAAATAAGTCTAAAATTGTGTAGTAACACTGACATTTTTTTAAGTTTGCATGGTTATTGGAAATTTAATAATTCTCTCCTTAAAGATGCAGCCTTTAATAATGGCATTAAGAACTTATTTTCTGGTATTTTTTCTGAAAACTCTAGTGATGGTTATAAAAAAAAATGGGAATTTTTTAAATATAAAGCTAGGCAGATTGCTATCAGAAGAAGTAAAGAGCTAAAATCCTCTAAAAATAAAAAAATATTTGATCTCCTAAATAAAATAAACACTTTATTGCAAAAAACATTAACTCAGGAGGAAGAGTTGCTTTTAAGAGAATTAAACTTACAAATTAATCAAGCTTATTTGGATTTAGCTAGGGGGGTCTTTATTGGTCAAAAGCCAAATGGCTAGAAGAAGGAGAGACTAACTCCAGTTACTTTTTTGCATTAGAGAAGAGGAATTGCAGGAGAAATTCATTAACAGCTCTAAATATTAATGGTGTCAGGTGCACTGATCCAAACTTAATTTCTAAGTTCATCACAAACGTTTATGACAAACTTTATACTTCCGAATTTAATTCAGATAATTGTGAGACTTTTGTCGAAACTATTAAAAACCATATTCCAACTATTGATAATGATTTTAAAGATCTTTGTGAGTCAACTTTGACAATTGGGGAAGTTAAATCTGCTCTTTTCTCTATGAAGAGAGGGAAATCCCCTGGTGTTGATGGTTTTTCCGTTGAATTTTACATCCATTTCTGGGACTTAATAAAATCCCCATTGCTTTGCATGTATAAAGAATGCATTGCTCAGAAGGAAATGACTACTTCAATGAAACAGGGTATAATTTCCCTTATTCCAAAACCTGAAAAAGACCCTCTGCAAATTGATAATTGGCGACCAATAACACTCTTAACCATTGTGCCATTCAGATAGTTAGAAATTTTTCATGTGCTTCTGGGTTAAAGTTAAATATGTCGAAGTGTGAGATAATGTCGTTGCATGAATGCGACGACACGTTAATTGAGGGTATTCCAGTCAAAGACACAAAGTATTTAGGAATTCACTTAACAAAAAATTTAGTAGACAGACAACAACTTAATTTTTCTAGTTGAATTAAGAAAACCCAAAATATTTTAAATCTTTGGCTACAAAGAGACCTAACTCTTTATGGTAGGGTTCTCTTGTCTAAAGCGGAAGGTCTCTCTCGCTTTGTGTATCCATCACTTTCTTTATATGTGAATGACTGCACTGCTAAAGGTGTCAATAAAATTTTCCTTGATTTTATATGGAAAAACAGGTCTCATAAACTTAAAAAATCTGTGATTTCCAATTGTAGAAGTGATGGGGGACTAGAAGTGCTACATTTTCACAACGTTATTAATGTGTTTAAAATCAATTGGATTAGAAGATGTCTAATAAATTCAAATTCTATATGGTTTTTCATTCCTAATTTCATCTTTAATAAAATTGGAGGCCTCCCTTTTATCTTAAAATGTAATTATATGTGCAATAAACTCCCGGTTAAACTATCTAAATTTCATCAGCAAGCTCTTCTCGCATGGAAATTGTGTTACATCCACAATTTCTCACCACATAAAACTCTTTTGTGGAATAATATGAATATAACTGTTAAAAACAAATCTCTTTTTTTTCTAATTGGTTTAATAGAGATTTAATTTATATAATTTCTTTATTTGACAATTCTGGTAACATCTTGTCTTATGAACGCTTCATGACTATCCATGACTTCCCTATTCATTTTAAAGAATACAATACTGTGATTAAAGCTATTCCTACAGGCCTAGTGCAACTGGTTAAGAGCCACTTATTATATAACCAAAATGATACTAAGGAGTCGGCTTTGTTATTGGATGGCATTAGCATTTATGATAAGAAATGCAATAATAAACATATTCGCCAGATTTTTCAAAGAAGTGATCTAATTTGCCCTAGAGGCAGATCCCATTGGGCTGCCTTTATTGGCAATATTGAATGGAGAAGAGCGTGGTTATTACCATATACATTTTTTATTCCTAACAAAACCAAAGAAGTTCACTTTAAAATTTTACATAAGATATCCTGTTAATGCAACGGTGTCCAAATATATTGATATTTCTAGTACTTGTTCATTTTGTGGTGATGAAGATGAAACATTAATACACTTATTTTATTCTTGCAAATTGGTTCAGAAATTTTGGTCTAGCGTATTTTCTCATTTAAATAAAACCCCCATTCAGGCACACTCTTTTAATTTAAAAGATATTATTTGTTATTATACTGACTCCCACACATCCAAAGAATACATTTTTAACTTTTTTATTTTATTGGTAAATTTTTCATCCATAAACAGAAATTTATGAACTCACTTCCTACCTTCTCTCATTTTTTGGTTGAAGTAGACTCACTGCTTAAATCTTTTAGTTTAACAAACAATAATAAATGTGATAGATTCCTGAAAATATATGAACAATTATTTTGTAATGGCTCTGATATTCAGGATTAACCAGCTTTCTGTCATATATTGTTTTATTTTATTTGTATTATTATTATTATTATTTTTATTTTTATTTTTTTATTATTACTATCCTTTGTTAGTATTGTTTCCCTATGTAAAGGTATAAGGTATTTAAGTTATAATTACTCTGTATCCTTTGTCTTTGTTTTACCTCTTTTATGTTCTCCTGAATGTATCTGTATATTTACATGTTTCTTCAATAAAAAAATAAAAAAAGTGAAGCGAGGTAACTCTGACTGGTAGGTCACATGATAATTACAACATGGCGATTCTAGCCCAGATTACATTCATACAACACACATTCACCGATGTGAAGTCATTTTTTATTGAAAAATAAGTAACGTTAACCTACCTAACTAGTAGCCTATGCGATTTCGGACGCAACCATTGAATAATGCTGCACGTTTCAAGGCACTTTCTTGGGCTTTTAAATTTTTTCACGTTTGATTTTATGTGGTCCCATGTTGCAGTGATTAACATATTGTTGCAAATGTTTTTTTTTTTAATTGATGCTGGCTCTAGACACCAACGTTTTATTGTGGTAGCATTTCCAACTGTTGCATTTTGCCAGAAAATATTGTATTGTAGGTGATACTCGTAATTCTCTGACACCTTTTATTATGTGGTCTTTTCTCTATAAAATATAAAAAGCGAAATAGTGCTGTGCTGACAAAACTGTATCAGCAGCAGAACCTTGCGTTCACGGTCAGAAATCTCGCGATATCTGTGCGGAGCACTGAAGCGCTGCTGTGTCAACAACCCGCGCGCTGCACATCCCTCCTCAGCTGACGCCGTCTGCCTGCCGAGAAATATATACACTCCCGCTATGAGGTGAGACCGTTATCGTTACAGCCACGTTTGGACACGTTACACATTAATTTCGACCATATCATTCTAAACATAGTACTCATTTAATTCCGTGTGCTCGAATCACAACCGATGTACAAAACCCCAGGCATGAGTAGCTTCATGACTTCCTATGGAAAAAAGTGGTGTAGGCACTTGCTCTAGATTTGAATTCATATCTTCATGTTGTCAATTTAAAAGAACAATCGACACAGTACCATCCAATTTAACCGGAATCAGCTGCTTAGTAGAAAGTATGTATACATGAATGGCTTAGGAGGAGTTTTCACGGATAAGCTCGAATGTTTGCAGCTTCCTCCCACAGTAAGAGATGGTGTCAAAGAGCTGCATTGTGTCCGGCTGAATGTGAGGGGTCGCCTTTGCCTTTGAAATGAACGCGAGGGCATGGCAAATGTATAGCTTGTTCAACTGTGAGTTTTCCGAATAATAATTGGCCTGAATTTAAATAAGAGATTCATACATCGAAAACATCCACATGTGTAGTGTAACGTTAGCTCGTAAACATTTGTCAGTTTTTTGAGTGATTATTATTACGCCTCGCTAGCTACTATGCACGCACATTTGTGTGTAGCCGACATCATTTTGTCTTGTGCTGTGACGCCATTCACTAAACGAGCCAATAACTGTGCGTTATCAGCCTCTTGTTTTTGAGGAATTTAATGGTTCTGTTCCAACAAAACATTAATTACTGCTGTTGCCTATGTAGTTGTGTTCGTATTCTGTCTCCGCACTCCTTACAAGGAAGATAATAATCATATCAATATTTAATGTAGAAGCCAGTAAACCCCTTCAGGGTGATATGAGGCCCCAGTGTGCCAAAATAACCATTGACGGAGGTTACATTACATTACTTATTAAATAAATCTGTTTGAATTAAAACACCCTCAGTGTTATATAAGGGATAATGTTTAGTCAGTCAGTTATTATGCTCAAACAACCCCTGACAGGATTTAATTTGTGAAAATGGCCTGCTGTCCGAATAAATGGACATGAGGATCATGTGTCAAAATATGAATATCAAATTGTTTTTCTTAAAGCATCCAATAAGAAAAGATCTGACAAGCATCTGGTCAATAATATGAATTATTTGTAAAAGTAACTTTTTCTATGGACCGGTTAAGGCTGAAATATACTAAACAATTTTAAAAATCCTACCAGATTTTTTTTTTAAACACTGCATCATACACTTGCTGACTGTACATAAATGGTTAAAAAAAAAAAAAAACTGAGCATCATACACTAAATGACTGATGATCACACACAACACTCAATCATGACCAACCAATCAGAAAGAAATGAAAATGTTGTTTCATGTAAAGAGAATATGAAATGTTACTTTTTTTATTGCATAATGAAGGTCGCAATATTGCAAAACATTGAACCACTTAGTTTGCACACTCTTGACTTCCCTTTTCTGATTTGTTTTCCTCTACTTCAGAGTATGATGTATGCGGTCTGGGCTGTGGATTGTGTAATGGAGTTGAGATGAGAATGGCACTCTCTCAGTCAAAATCAACCAAAATGGGAAAATCGAGACTGTTCCGCATTTTTATGATCGTGTGTGCCGTCTTCATGATCCTTCTTATAATCATATACTGGGATGATGTGGGGGCCTCTAATTTTTACCTGCACACAACCATCTCCGGGCCCCATCCGTCCCGCCTCTCTCCACAGGCCCGTCGTGACCCTGAGAAGAAAATAGAGGAAGACAAAGAGAGCTCGTTCTTGATGGACATGGATGCTTTTGTTAACCAGTTCTTGGAAGGAACCGCAGACCCCACGGAACAGGTGAGAGGAGAACCGCCCCCTGGAGACCCTCACAATCAGTCCTCTGAGAAATCGGATGAGAAATTTGTCCCGAGACGAGAATGGAAGATCCATCTGACGCCAATTGACCCTGAGAAAAAACAGAAGCAAGAGAGTAGAAAGCAGCTGATCCAAGATGTGTGCAGTAACAGAAGTTTTTTAGACTTCCCTGGGAAGAACAGGACTTTCGATGACATACCCAATAAAGAGTTGGATCACCTCATTGTGGACGACAGGCATGGAATAATTTACTGTTACGTTCCCAAGGTGGCCTGCACAAACTGGAAGCGCATTATGATCGTGTTGAGCGAGAGCCTGTTATTGGACGGCGTGCCCTACCAAGACCCTCTAGATGTTCCTCAGGAGCTCATCCACAACAGTAGCCTGCACTTCACCTTCAGCAAGTTCTGGAAGCGCTATGGAAAGTTCTCACGGCACCTCATGAAAATCAAGCTTAAGAAATACACCAAGTTTCTGTTTGTCAGGGATCCTTTTGTACGACTGATCTCTGCCTATCGCAACAAATTCGAGCAAGAGAACGAGGACTTCTACAAGAGATTCGCTGTTATCATGCTGAAAAGATATAGCAATTACTCGGATCCCCCGGCCTCGGTCGTGGATGCTTTCGCCGCTGGGATTCGACCGTCTTTCTCAAATTTCGTTCGGTATTTACTGGATCCTAACACTGAGAAAGAGATGCCTTTCAACGAGCACTGGAAACAAATCTACCGTCTGTGCCATCCCTGCCAGATAAATTACGATTTCGTGGGGAAGCTGGAGACCTTGGATGAGGATGCTGAGCATTTGTTGCGGATTCTCCGCGTAGACAATGTCGTCGAGTTCCCGCAAAGTCATCGTAACCGTACGGTCAGCAGTTGGGAGCAGGATTGGTTCGCCAGCATACCATTGGAGTCCAGAAAAGAGCTGTACAGGCTCTATGAAGCCGACTTTAAACTGTTTGGATATTCCAAACCAGAGAAGTTGTTACATGAGTGATGTGTTCATCGTCAGCTTTACTGGGGTGCTGAAAATATTTTCTCAGCACAATAAACACGGTGATGGGAGCTCCTGACGCCTGGTTCCTAATGCGGCTTTTTCACTTTATGCTGTTTTTAAAGGCTCTTTCACATGACACTCGTCCAAAGGATCAATGTTTGTTTAGTTCGCATGGTCCACTTAAATCCTGCAGGTGGATACTCTAATTGAACCATCTGCTTTCAAAAAGCCTCTTTCTCCACTCAGCCATGCACATTACGTGCCGGGAACAAAAACAAGATATTGTGGCAAATTAGTTCAGTGTGGCCACATTCGTTCCCTTGTTTTAGTCCAATCTTAGCCATGATTTAACCTGTTAAAGGCAGAGTATGCACGTTTGCAACTGCTAGAGGTCGTTTATTCAAAACAATAACAACGACGTAGCTTGATGACGCTGTGATGGAGTGTGGAATCATGGGAGTTGTCGTGTTTTCTCTTTATAGGGTTATATTTGGCGACAGAACCCACAGTAAACGATAATGAATAATTTCGAATGTGCAAAACAAACAACCGTGGCTTGCTAGACGTGTCTTAGCTATCACCATAAATTATGTATCATTCGAAAGCTTGCACACTCAGTTCATCCTGTGAAAACCGTTTTGAAATCGGAAATTGCGTTACAATGGAAATGGTCATTTAAATCCTTTAGCGGGCTCAATTTTTGTGATATCAACTTAAAATTTGGAACACAACTTGGTTTGGCACATCATGCCAAAATGTACAAATTATGTTATAACATTTTTTAGTTCAGTGTATATTTGGTTTACAGTAAACTATCTTTTATAGCTTCAGTTTCATTTTTTGAAGTGCTTTCACATCTGCAATAATCGGCTCAGTATCCTCTTTAAAAAGTTTGCATGAACTACAACCGTTTTCACATATATGTTCAAAAAGGGGGGTGACAGGATTTAATTAACAGGTTAAATAAATAAAAAAAGGGGAGCGAATTAGTTTAACGTGTCCATGATTTAACTAGAACAAGGGGAAATAAGAGTACAACATGGCCACAATTTAACTAAAATGAGGGGACAAATTGTTAAATCATGGCCATAAATTAAGTTGTGGGAATGATTTCTTCATGGCCAGAGTATCTATTTCTTTCGACATGTCATGTCCGTACAAAAGTATTTGTTTTCACAAATATTTCATTGTATAATTTGTTTTATCACTTTATATTATAGTTATATTACCATTGTATAATAGTTTTGTTTTTTAATGATTTACCAGTGCCTGTTTTTTTTTCTTCTGAATTTAAAAAAAACAAAAAAAACAATGAAATGGGATTTGGATGTTTTTCCTGGATCTAGCCTTTGACATCAAAGCTCACGATAGTCACTAATACATGGGTTTGTGACTGGTGAAAAAGCATGAAAAGCATAGATGACTGTGTCACTGGCTGCACTTCGAAAAGATCAGTGATAAACCGCAAACTCTGCGCTTTTAGCATTTGCCCTGTCCTGAGGGTAATGCTGTAGCTTGATGCTTCACACTATATGGTTCAGTGCATTGGGGGGACGCTGATGCGAGTCATGTGAAAGAGTCTTTAGGTCTTTGTGAAGCTTATGGGCATTGAAAGTAATACTGTAGTGAAAATACATTCCTTGCACACAGGTTACATTTCCTCAATCCATTTCCCAGTCCTAAACTCCCTAAATGTGTAACTGTTTGCATTTGTATATGGACCTCATCGACAATTTGGAGAGAGACATTTAGATGGTTACCTACTCAGTGAAGCCTGCACAATGTTATTTTTTTAATATACCGAACAGTGGTTTAAAAGCAAACTCGTCACCTCATCAGTATTTTTCTTATAGTTTGGATGGATGATGTTCAGAATGGATGTTATAATCCCAGCAAGAGACATTTGTCCCTAAGTTTTGTAGTTGTATAGTTGTATGTATTAGTTAATAAACATCCACCAAACTAAAATGTCACAAGAAATTAAAAGAAAAAAAGTATTGTACATTAAGCAAGTGCACATATTAGAGTATTTTAGAATATTTTTGTAACCTTTTACAATTAAATGTGAAAAGTGAAGGCACATTTGTCCTTGGAAAAAAGCTAGATAACATTTTGAAATGCAAGCAAACATTTTACACATTTATTTTTTAAAATCATAAAGGGATCTACTGCTCTTACAGCAGTTTATTTGCTCTTCTTTAAGATGGCACATTTATGTGTCCATTGTTTCCATGGTTTCCACACATGGATTTCCACACGCTTTTTTTCCACACATGGATTGTTTCAACCATTTTAAAGCAGTTCACAGTCTTTTATTGTACACAATTGCTAGTGTTCTGCAGTGAAACAAGTCAATGGAGTAACTGACATCAGAAGATTTCTTTGTAACAGAGGCTGGTGTATTCAGATTATGGCCTGTTCTTGTCAAGGAAATCTTGCCTTTCATCATTTTGATCCTTTTCTTCTATTAGTGTGTAGCAGGGTCTGATCTGCAGCATGCTATAGATGTTAGCATGTGTGCCTTGCAGTCCTTCATAAATATGCATCACTCAAGAATACTGTAGCAAACTATATTCGTTTTTTGCTCTGGAAAAATAAAGGCCTTGTTTGCATATTTGCATAAGGCACAGGGTATTTATTTCTTACCTCGTAAGAGTTATTCTGTGTAATTGCTTTAGAGAGTTGATGCACAGATGTCAGTTTTGTTTATAGTTCCTCTACTAGTCGCAATTTGAACGTGGGCATGTGCAAAAGTAGTATTTAAGGGTTTATTATGATTATTTTTAATAGTATTTACTTTACTAAGAAAGTGTTTCTTGTACTTTCAGTCATCATGTTTTGGTGCCGCATTTTGCACATCCGATCACATGTATAAAGCCAACCTTAAAGGCAGTGAGAGATGGGATGAGATGGTATATTGTAGTAGGAATAGGATTTAATACTGTGGAGCACAAGTGTAGCATGATTGTCGTGAAAGGGCCAAAGGCAACGGGACGCCCCAGTTCAGCCAGCCTTCAGGGGAAGCCACAGTTCTGGATCGCTGCACTGTTGGGCCCATTTGGTTGCAGTGCCTTTGGAGAAAAGTTTACACAAAGTATTTTTGTAAGCGAGTCTCTGACTTGCAGTGAAAACAATCAAAGCTCCTACTTTTTAAAAAAATGGAGTAGTGCTTAGAATATGTGTTGCATCATGGAAAATATCTGATTTTTAGCCACAATTCTGGCGGTGCTGTTGAGATTTGTCACATCAGTTCCACGTGTTCTTATCATGTTCTTATTTCATAAATCGCAAGATCTGTTACGTGGGGAAAAGTTTTTAAAACGTGTGCAGTTGCCAATGTTGTTGATTTTCTGTTTTAAAATGAGGACCTGTGTTTTGTATACAGTTGGTGCCACATTGTTCAAAGAAAAGTGTTTAGTGATTGTTTTAATGCCAATATTAATGAAAAATAGTTGTTGTTTTTTTTTTTTTTTAAATCTGATGTACTTTTCAGTCATAGGAATTTCTTTGTTGCATGAAATATTTTTCAGGAGATCATGATGAGTGCAAAAGGGAAACATTTGTTACATTAAATCAGGTCTTAGCCTAATAATGTTTTCTTGACATTTTGGATTGGTTTGCTTTTCTCTGTTGGCCAATGTACATAGCTCTTCTTTTATTTATTATGATATTATTTAATGCTTCAAAAGAAAAAAAGATTCAATAAAGATCAGTGCATGGTGCAAACACTGTAAAGCTGTTATCTGCCCTTTATTTGTTTTACAGAAGTGCTGTTCATTAATACAATAACCACGTTTATTCAGTGATGTTCAGCCAGATTGATTCAGTGTATATATTGATAAACTGTCTGTTGTATCCCACATTTCTCTACTACAATGACATGTTAAAATTTAGTGCATGTAAGTAGAATAAATAAAATAAAATACTAAATATTATAATTATCAATTTAAATGCTACAAGTGAATTTAGCCATCACAATATTGTAATGTACAGAATGAAACATTAATTTTGATATTTTCTAAAGATTACATTCAAAATTAATTTGAACAGTGTTTTTTTGTGTGTGTGATTTTAAATAGCCTATAACTGTGAGTGTAAGATGACTGCATGCAGAGGTAATGTAAATATAAAATATGCAATTAAATATCCAGTATCAGCCATATATTTTTTGATTTATATATGTAATATAGGCTGGTAGATTGTGCATTCCTAACAAAAATACATCAACATTCCTACTACAGAGTATTGGCGTTTTGACAGCTTCATAACCACTAGATGGCACAGAAGTACACAATTTCACGGCATGGTCGACAGCAACCTTATGGAGCGCGGAGGAATAATCACAGAAGCGCGCACGTCTCCGGTCGCGGGAATGGGTTGTCGAATCAAGATAAAATCTCACACTTTTATAGTATTTATATCACCTTACTTGAGTAAAACAGGCTGTGGGACTATTAGGAATGATTGCCTGAAAATGTAAGTCCGCATACAAGTTCGAGGGACTTTTTAAATAGGCCTACATAGGCTACACCTCTTTAGCTATTGTCACGTGCCATTGATTATCCCTCCTGGTGGCCATGTTGGCGACCCCTGACATATGGGAACTTACATAGGCATAATAGTAATAAGCTGATTGACTGATCTTGTTAACAACGCAGTGTCCACTTTTTTGAAAGATTCACCACTACCTCTGGTATTTAAACTGGCGATGTAGTGTCTTCATGTTGGATAATAGGGGAGAGTGGGGTGAGTTGTGCCAGTCTTTACTCAAAGTGACTTTAAAGTGAGGCCATGGCAGTAATGCCTTCAACTTAAGGATGTACATATATTTCAGGATGTGGTGCATCCCTGAGAACAATAACTTTGGATCTGAAATAAATTGTTTCAGAAATATAGCTCTTGGAAAAAAAGTGGTCTCATGGCACAACTTGCCCCTGGTGCGGGGGAAGTTGTGCCTTTGGGGGAATACAATGGGGGTAAATTGTGCCAGTGATTTCTGAAGTAAAGCAGAACATTTTAATGTTATGAACCATAATGCTATATGAAAGCAAGATAAATTCAATACAAAATTACTCATTTAAGGTTTATTTAGATATTGTCACCCTGGAATACCATAGCATGCGTTTTTCCTACTATGGTCAATTGCATAGGGATTTTGTATTGAACATAACTCTGGATCACAGTGTCATAGAGACAAGGGGGCGGGCTCATTTTACTCAGACGACCAATAAGTCTCTCAGGATCATTGTGAAGCTATCAAGCTACGCCCTAGCAACCATTTAGAGCACCATAGCAACACAATATATGATATTTGTGAATCATTTCAGGCAAAAAGGCTTTGGCAATACATGCCTGTTGACAGTGCTGTTTGTCAATTATGTAACATATAAGAATAAAGTGACTAGGCTCATTTCTAAACATCCTATTGTGACATAGGCCACTTAAAAACGGAATAACACTTCTCTTTAATAACATAGTGCAAACTCAAAACTGAAATCAGTGTTAGCTAAATTAAACAAATAACAGGCAGGCCCAAGTAAAACAATGATGAGGCATGCCCATCTCCTCACTTCTCAAGATTATCCCCTGTGAGAATGTAGGTCTAGGTGGTCTGGATCTGGCACAACTTAACCCAGGCCCTTTGGCACAAATCACCCCGGACCCACAAGTTTGAAAAACTAGCATGATCCAGCAGTTAAGAGCTAACATCATGCTAACTGTATAGACTCATTGTGTAGCCTACTAAAGCACTAAAACATGTGTGAAATGTTTTCAAACTTGTCTATAATTGTTCAGACACTACAATCAAAAAACCTTAATCATAGAAATTTTACTTTGAAAGGGAAAAAACAGTTTTTTGCACTAAAATATGCTTAACTCTCATGCCATGTGTCTCTCTTCTTTGGAGGACGAGTAAAAGTGATTGCTTTTCAAAATGATGTGGTCACATGACCAATTTCTTCTATGGTTTTCCAGAAACAAGGGTGGAACTACTTCCCCCCCTGGCACAAATCACCCCACTCTCCCCTACAGCTATTATGAAGAAAAAAGGGGAGTTAAAGCTGTTAGGACTCACTTTGGTAGGTGTCTGTGTGCTGTAGGTACATATTACCAATCTACTGAAGCATAGAATATGTCTTCCTCTGTCTGGGGAAACATCAGTATGTGGAACAGTGTGGTCATGAGGGCCACACAGATGGACTGAGCTCTTTTCTTTACGTTACCCCATGGCTACAAGAAACACTCACAAGACAGGTTTTTGTCAGTCTTGATTCCAACAGAAATATGATCAGTTTTTATTGCATGCTCATAAACCTTTAATGAAAATTGGAAGGGATGTTATTAATGATACTGCTGATGTTAGTCGGCCTAGCTGTATTTGGCTCTTCACAAATGAGAAATCCCACTCAGGATCACAAAGGGGTGTAAGCACATAAGGACTTGCAGACTAAGAATGGCACATTAATGTAACTGTCAGCAAAGACACAATTTATAATCATAATCGAATGTGTACTAATATAGATGATTTGTATGCAGAGCTGAGTGGGTAGCTTGCATTTGTTTCCACATTTTATCTTATAGACTCTAAAGATATTTGCAATTAAAGATAAATGCAATATGCAGCATGACTCTTTTAACAATTTTCATCCGCAGGCTACACCGAAAAGATAAATTAAAACGCCTGTTACCTAAAAACTCAGTATTTTATCATCTAAAAATCAATATTTACCCTGTTAATTAAGCCTCCAGAGCCATTTCTGTTTCTGAATTTATGAAACAGCTTTGGCCTGTGGGGAATATGAATAAATTATTCACTACAGATGCACAGAGGCACATTTAAAATAAATAGGAAATAATTAAATGAGATTTTAAATGGCAAAAATGTAAATGTACACCATGATCCTGAGACCGAGACCAGTTAGAGCTATTTCAGTCATACCAATATCAAACAGACCTCTCAGGTTGAATAGAAGATGAGATCCTGCCAAGGGTTTTGCAAAGTGATTGCCTTTTTAATTAGTTAAACTTCAAAATGACATGCAGGTATTTTGTGCTTTATTATTTGAATCAGACCTCCCAATTGATTTCCTGCTTCTCCATTTTTGTCTTTGAGCAAGACATCGATGTTTTTAATGAATGTAGACACTCTTTTTACACTTTTTGTTGGTCCAGTGGTGTCTGTGCATGTCACTGTGATCATTTTCAACAGCAGTCTAATGAGAAATGCTAATGAAAATGGTCTGCCGATAGGTCGCATGACCGAGGGCATAAAGTCTGGTCAATCACGTTTTTCCTTCGCAATGAAATCAGTGCTGTTAACCCTTTTATCGAATTAGAATTAGATCGGCTGAAAGGGCAAATGTGTCAGCAAGTTTAATTTTAGGTGGTATTAAAGGGCAGGAAAAGATCAAAAGTTTTAAAAGTGTTTCTAAGAACTATTCTCCTTGCAGGCCCGTTTCATGAGAATGAGGGTTACGATTTTTTGGGGGGTTAATCTTAACCCTCGTTCTCTCGAACCATGTGCCTGCTGCTAGTAATTTGCGTAAAACATGCCCAAAGCTTTCCATACAACCCTCTATCTGCTCACTTATGCTTTCTTTAGCTTGCGCATGTGTGGCAAAGCAATGCATTTGGCCAACCATGTAATCAAATTACTTATTAGGCCAGCAAATATGATTTTTGTGTATGTGGGGTTTCGGTCCAAGGTAAAAAGTATATGCCAATAAATTTGATGGTCAATTAATATAAGAAGAATACATTTTAATTCTGAGAAATATTGCAAGCAAGATTTCCAGCAAAATCTATGGATGTTCCTAACTTCAAGGTGCCTGTGATAGTGCTGTTAGAATGACCTTGCTGTTAGTAAGTTGTTTTTATGAAAGGCCAGCTGGCGTGTCCCCAGTAAATAACCTAGGGAGATGATTGCAGATGTTTAGATGCAGCACTCCTCCTCTCTCTCCTCTCTTGAATGAATGCTGTCACAGTTGAGGCGAAATGACTGCAGACAGAGGGTTAAAGTAAACCATAACACACATCATGCCATGCCACTAAAGTCAAAGCTTCTGTCCTTCTGCAGAGGAGGTGATAGCATTGTAGAGATGAAGTTGTTGACACTTTGCCGTCTCCACAGGACATAAGTGTCCTGTAAACATGTTTTTGAAAATATGCCAGGCTGGGCTGATGGCCTGCGGTACAACAGCTTTCTAAAATAAATGCTGAATTCATGTCTACAGCAAAGAGGTCATCTGTCTATCTATCTATCGTCCGTACGTCCGTCCGTCCGTCCATCTAATGCTTGAATCTGATTGGTTGACGGACATTCTAAGGTGTGCAATTATTTTCAGGGAAATGCACGACTAAAGTAGATCCAGGCAGGTATTAAACGCATTACAGTTCCATATCCCCTTGCCAAATGATTTGTTATTTCAAAGGTATTTACAGACTACAACAGCACAAGAACCAAAACCCACAACGACACTAACCAACAAATAAATATAGTAAACATCAGGATAAAAACGACAAATTATCTCCATGTTTTATTATGTATGGAAAGCACATACTCTCTTTCTCCCGCTCTCTCACCCACTCAAACGCACACACATACAGTACACACATACACACTCGCACAGAAACTTGTTGTCTGACGATTTTATCAGTAAAATAGCTTAGAAACTTAAAAGCTACAAGACATTTTTCACTAGTGAGATAATAATGACGCTGTTCTTGAAGCAAGGTTTCTTAAGGTTAATAAACTTAAGGTTTCGCTATTAGTAGAGACGCTGCTGCCGAACACTGTTGAGAGACACTCAGACGCAGGTAATTCACTTACGCTTAATCTCTCTCTCTTTCTCTCCTACATACAAGAACATTTTAGGGACAAAAACCTGACAAATGTCTTGAAATATAACATTTGAACAATGTCTTGAGGTGTTGTAACCGTAGTAGAAGCGGAATAACGGACTCTGGTTCATTGAATTAAAAAACGAATGCACACACGAGGTGTAAATAATAATGCACAATACCATTTCGGGTGTGCATTAGTTTTTTAATTCAATGAACCAGAGTCCGTTATTTTGCTTCTACTACGGTTACAACACCTCAAGACATTGTTCAGATGTTATATTTCAAGACATTTGTCAGGTTTTTGTCCCTAAAATGTTCTTGTATGTAGGAGAGAAAGAGAGAGAGATTAGGCGTGTGTGAATTACCTGCATCTGAGTGCATTAGTTTCTAATAATTCGACCGTTGTCAATTATTCCTCGATTACACACACACGCACACACACCTCTGAAATAAAATTAATTTTGATATGTTTATGAGGTGTAAAGTAAAAAATATCAGGATGATACAGCTGTCCTGGAATCATAATACATTTTTTTTTTAACTCTAAAAGAACATTTTTGGAAAGTTTGGCATAATCTTTCATTATTATTAATATATATATATATATTTTTTTAACAAAATGTTTACCTTGGAAAATATATTTTAAAACATTTGTAAAAATAATGAGGTGTACACTCACATTTATTCAAAAGTGTAAGGAAAATATATTACTTTTTACTTGATGGTTACGCTACATGATATTTTTACTCATTCAGTTTAATCTTCTCTTGAAAATTGTATGAAAGTTATACCAACATAAATACAAATATTACATATATATTTTCTAGACACGTTTCACGTTTTCCTTTTATCTTTGACATTGTGATTTGTTACTGACCCAAAAAAAGTCAAGACCTAAAGGTCTCATCTCTAAATGGATTTTACACATAGTCCATTTGTGTCACATGACAACCTGCTTGGAAACTGTGCAGAGGTTTAAGTTATCTGTCATCATAAAGATGAGACAATAGCACTTAAACGGCATTACTTATGATTTATCACTCTAGATGCGATTCAGGCTGGAGATTCAGGTGAACTCTTCATCCTGATGATGAAGTCATCTATCACCTGACTGCATCCTGAAGTACCGAACGACCAATCTTTATATGCTGCAGCCTCCAATCCTTATATTTATATTCCCTCTGGTCTTCCCTTTGACATCATGAGAGAATTTGTGGCCATAAGTTGATGCGCCACAACTAATGGATCAAAGCAAACGAGCTCTAGAGATCCGCTTCTTGAGTATTTGTATTCATTACAAATTTCCTATGAAATGCTCAGAAACTGTTTTGGTGCTTTTCAGAAAGCTATGAAATCTGCTGGGGGATGATACTGAGGGGTTTGAAAGGAGGTTTACAGGAGGATTTTGAGCAGAATTTAACACAGAAAATAAGGTTTGGTGTCTTTTCTGAATAAATGCTTGTGCTCAGGGACTATCCCTGATAGCCTAAAACAAGCTACTGTTACACCTCTTCTCAATAAACCTTCACTTGATGATAGGGATTTTAATAATGTTCAACCTATCTCAACACTTCCTTGGTTTCACTTTATTTTGATGGTCCCCCGTATTAGTAGACTGGTAGGGTTCGGGTTAGAATAAGTTGACATGTAGTTGCAAAGTTACTTATAGTCAGTAGAATGTCTGTTGGAGGACCATCACAATAAAGAGTTAGCAGATACTAAGCAGACAGTACACTAATACTCTAATGAGAGTTAGTTGACATGTAGTTGCAAAGCTACTTATAGTCAACAGAATGTTCAAAAGGGACCATCAAAATAAAGTGTTACCACTTCCTTTTATTACCAAAGCATTGGAGAAAACTGTTCTCATTAAACTCCGGTCTTTTCTCAGCTCAAATAAAGTTTTTGAAACTTTCCAGTCTGGCTTTAAGCCTCTGCACAGCACCGAGTCAGCTTTATTAGCCTACGTGTTGTTAACGATATAGGCTACTGTTAGCGACTGACTCTGTGATCCTAATACTGTTAAACCTAACCTCGGCTTTTCATCATAAAATTATCTTATCCCAACTAGAATGTTTTGTGGGCATCCAGGGAACTGTCCTCAGTTAGTTTAGATCATATTTAACGAATAGAAGTTTCTCTGTTAGATTGGGTAATTTTTCTTCCTCGCCTGCTCAACTCTCCCGTGGAGTGCCGCAGAGTTCAATTCTCGCACCCATTCCTTTTTCCCTGTATTTACTTCCTCTGGGCTCCATTTTCAGAAAGCATGGTATCATTTAATTCATTGTGAGCTTCTGTCATGAATGTGTGGTTTGCCCTTGTCTCTTTATCTTGTGTTTTGTTCAGCACTTTGGTCAGCCATGTTTGCTGTTTTTAAATGTGCTATATAAATAAAATCAAACTTGAAACTTGAGTATTTGAATTAGCCGTATATTATATATGTCCTAGGGTGTCACTGATGGATTTGTTTCTAAACCACTTGCATAGAGTATCATGTCCTGCAATTGCATACTTGGAACACGACAAGCATACTAATGGGCCCTATGTTGGTTATTTGGACTTAGGCTATGCTGTGGAATGGCATTATATTTACCTTAGATGACCTTGAGAATTTATAGAGGGAAGTGTATTATGGTGGATCAGCACAAGTGTATCAACCTGCACTCATCCACTGCCGATGAGATCGTAGGTGCACTTACTCTGCTGACAGGTCTCTGGGATTTATCTTAGGAGATGGTATTAAAGGGAACGTTGCAAATGGAGTTAGATGTGTGACCATCTGTGTTTATTCTCTTGACTCACCCTGCTGGGGTTAATGGAAGTGGAAAAAATGAGTCATAGAAGTAACTTTTGCACCGTGAAGGAAGAGAATCCATCACTGGGTATCACTGAACTGATTGTTGCAGGTTGGATCAATGGTTCACATGATGATGATGATCACTGTGATTAAGAAGGAAATAGAGAATATTAGGAAATAGAGGCACTATAGAGACATTTGGCTCTATTAGAGACACCCATTATACTCTCTTGTTCTGTCTTTCCCTTCATGATGACATGACATGACTTTGTTTCATACATTTGTACGTACTTGGTGTCTTTTACCTTAAGTACATTCTTGAAACTCTTCTGCCATTTGTAGAAGTACATCTGAAAGCATCAAAATAATATTTTTATGTCATAAAACATTTTATGTTTGAGGTATAGGCCTTTTTGAGATATTACTACCACTGAAAGCTTTCCAAGGGCTTTTTTCTTTGACAAAAGCATTTGAATTATGCCATTTTGACCCTTTGTTGGTTGAAAGCACTGGAGACTGGATGGTTGTATCCCTTTAACTTTAATAGCCACTATCTTTCAAAAGGTCAGTATGTTTTTTTTAATGTTTTCTTGTTTGTTTTTTGAAATAAATTAATACTTACAATTCAACAAGGACACATTAAATTAATCAAAGGTGGCAGTAAAAACATTTATAATCTTACAAAAATGTCTATTTCAAATAAATGCTGTTCTTTTGAACTTTCTATTCATCAAAAAATCCTGGAAAAATTTATTATTATATACACCATTCAATCTACAAACATGATCTTGACTTTATTTCTTCAAAACAATGACATTTTGATGAATCTTGATGAGTTTGTGGCTTGATATCTAATGAGGGCCTCAAAGTTGTCCGGAACAAATAAATGCAGCTTTGGTGAGCACTAGAGACTCCTTTCAAAAACATTTCAGAAATCTGTTTCACTTTATTTCGATGGTTCAATTTAGACGTTCTACTTTGCAACTACCTGTCAATTAACTCTCATTAGAGTATTAGTACTGTAGACTGTTAGGGTCAGGGTAAGGTGTTAGGATTCAGGTTAGTAGAATAAGTTGACATGAACTTGCAAAGTTACTAGTCAGTAGAATGTCTGTTGTGGAGCAGCAAAATAAATTGTTAGCAGATATTAAGCAGACAGTCTACTAATAATCTAATTGACATGTAGTTCCAAAGGTACTTAATAGACTGTCTAAAGTAAACCATCGGTTTACTCCCAACTCTGTGAACATTTATACAATAACACAATTCATGCAAACAATTACATGCAATAAACCCTTTAGATTAGAACATAAGTGGTTATTACATTTTTTTAAAGTAAATATATTTGTACTTGAAGCAGAAATGACCCTTTAATGTTCTTATATAATGGGTGCAGATAATTAATTTGAAATGCCTGATTTAGTTTCATTTGAGCCATGCCTCTATCCATCTATCCATCTTTGAGTGAGGCATTTCTGAATGTCTCAGTATTTGGTTTGTCTGTCTTTTAATTAATGATGAAACTTGAGAATCAAACCTGAGGATCATGTTCTCCAGAATTATTTGAGATTCTCCAAAGGAAATCTTGTGGTTCAATAGAAAACATCTGACCATCTGTACAAAGTCACATGATCAATGTTGTCACACATTTTCTACTTTCATTAGTGACCCAGAATCTAAAATTCCGAATTAATTGTGTGTGAACTTGAACAACTTTTTCAACAACAACAACAACAACAACAACAACAAGATTTGTGAGCCCCTTGGTATGTATTTTTTCTTCTTCAAAATAAAATCTATAACTGTTACTCCACAAATCTAAAAACATTGATGTGTCAACAAATCCCTCATGAACAAATAGACAAACTTTGATATTCAACATAATGCAATGTCATAGATCACTATTTTCCAGAGACACAAACATAGCTAACTAACCTCAAAACTGGTTTACTGGTTTATTATCACAAATGGTGATATTCAGATGGAATGACAAAATAAATAAAAATATCATAGCCATGTATCAAAAGTGCTGAGATGAGATTTTGTGTCATCTATGGTCAGGATGTTACCCTACACATTATTGCATCACATGTACGTTTTGCAGTTCTTCATTACATTCATGACCATAGATCTCAGTGTAGATTTGGATTCCAAAATTTAATTTGAATTTGGTGTGCAAATTCAAAGTTTTTGTGTTTGAGTATTGGCATTTTGTCATATTCAATTGAGTTAAAACCAACAATTTTATTTGAAATATTCTTTAATGCAAATATAAATGCAGAATGTGTCAGATTATAAAACATGTATTTGATGTCAGCGCATCTAGACTAGAGGGATAATACTATCTTCAAGATATTCACTGATTCTGGGTTGTTGTTGTTGTAGTTTTTTTCCATCCAAAAAGTGCTTCTTATACTTTATACTCTATAACACCCAGTTCCTGTGAAAGACGTGCTACTGAGCTCGGGTTAATAACTGCTGCGGTCTGTATCTATATTAATATATAACAAAATTACTATTCATCAGCTTCCAAAATCTGCTCTCAGTTGCTCGTTCTTACTAAAGTGAAATACCATTATTGCGTATTATAGGCTAATCAAGCACTATTATGCAATTGAGTGATGTGACAGTTGCTAATCAGAATTAGCATGAATATGAAGGGCAATGCTAGTGTCTGCGGAAGGCAAAGATGGAGCTCTTGCTGAGACGAGGATTCATGACTATGAATAGCTAGGCTACTTGAATGAGGATATAAAATCTCTATATGGCTTCATGTAAACTCCTTTGTTATTGTAGTGTCATTCAGACTTTTATGAATTCTGTTTAGTCCATCTTTTGCTTTTGTAAATCTCACAAAGTCTCATGAAAACAGAAATGAAGAGGCGAAGGTTGTTTAATTCATTTATATTCTCTTCTTCAGTGTGTGTGTGTGTGTGTGTGTGTGTGTGTCTGTTCCCTGTTCCCATCAAAAGATCTGAGGGCATTTTAACTTAGTGAACCATCTCTGATTCTATTCATGTTGGCTTCCATTAAAAAAGGCAAGTACAAATGATTATTCACAATCAAGCACAGTACATTTAATTAAAATCAAATTGCTATGCATCTTTACAAGGCATTTAGGACCTATACATTCTCTCTGACCATTTCCTTTATGCACCCATGAACATTACAAATTTGAATGAATGCAAATGTACACGATTATATGTTTATAGAGAAAGTATGAGAAATCGATGTAATACACGGTACATTTACTAAATTCTTTTGTATCCACCATAATTTAAAACAGGGTTTTCAAAACATTTTGAAGTCAAGGACCCCAATATGGTGACATTTAAATAGGCAAATGCTTGTCTATGATTGGATCATTATTGCTGTGATTATTATGTTTCTAGCATGTTATGTTTGGCAACAGTTCTTCTAACCCTAACTGATGGAGTGTGAAGCTTTTCATTTCTTAAACAACCATGTAAACAACATATTCCAGGATGACAATGACAATGACATAAACTCTTAAGCATTTGCCTATTTAAATCCAAAAAGCAACCTTTTTGGCAGGACAGTGTATATTCATACGTAAATACCCATTACACTGTATGAGAAAATATTAAACATGATATTATAAGAACAATTCAATAATTGGCTTTTATATTGTATTTGTTCTAAAGCCAAAGCAAGTGATTAAAATATCTGGAAAATTCACAATTAGTCGACATTGTATTTTTTCTAACTGCTATTAGAGTGCAGTTAGATGCATAACCTGAAACATTTTAATGTTTCTTTTCAATGCAATTTTTCTTTTCAATGCAATAGCAGTTTTCACAATCACAACAAATATCATTTTAAACACCGCTTTATAAATGAGCTTATTTTGCCTTACAACCAAGATAAAGGCAACAGAGGCAAAGAGAAACTCTGTAGAATGACACAAATACTAAACTATTCTTTGTAGGGAAAGAGTAATGGCCACTTGGAAATAAATATATTTTTCACAAAACAATGCAAATTTAGAAAGAATAATGAAATAGTAAGAATATTCAATATGGTGAATGTGTTTAAAATCACTGTGTTAAACATGTTTAATTAATATATTTAGTTAACTGAGAGTCCTAAATAATGCATTTTGAAAAAAATGGTTATGTTTTTTTTTTCTTTCTGTTTTTCTGTTTAGCTCCTAATGGTCTTTGTGGGGCCCCGGACCCCAGTTTAAAAACCCATGATTTAAAATACATATGTCCTGCTTTTTAGTAAAGGCCTGTTCACACCAACACAAATGCTTGGGAAGAAAATTTAAAAAATCAGATTTTCGCATTTCCAAAGAGTGAAACAAAAATTAAAACACAGACAGACTGACAGTAGATGGCGCTTACACAAAAGTAGAAAGCAGTGCAGCACGACTTTCCATTTCTGACACCTGTCTGTCACAGAGAAGAAAGGAAGTTTCACTCAAACAGCCATTCAGATTTTTGTATTTATTTATTTTTTTAATCAAACCACACCAAATACAAGAGTAGGCTACAAAGAATGAGTGCCAGATCTGGATCCTTTCTGTATACTATTCACTGTCACCTAGAAAAAGAGTCTGCTCAAGTCATAGCTCTTTGATGTAACAGTCTTTGCAGTGCAATGCATACTTGTTTTCAAGTAGCTAAACTTTAATGAGTGTTGATCATTGTTGTATTGGCTGCTTGCTAGTGTTATTTTTCTTATAATGCCTATAATGTGCCATTAAATTGGACAAAATGTGAGTCAAAAGAGTTTAGAACACCTCTCTGTAATCAAATTTGGCACATTAACTGCATGTGAATGTTCGACTAGCTGTTCATTCAAATTAAAATGTTTATCACACTTATTTTATCGTATTTTTGCATGCGAACATTGGTCTTGGCCTTAATTCATAATTTATGTACAATCAGTGATGTCTATACAAAACAGTGCTCTTTATTTAAAGGAAGTACAGCGTGTATGTATCACCATGAATGTAATGATGCAATGTAACTGTGTATGCCCTTACAAAAAAGAAGTTTATTCAAGTGTTCTATTAGTATACTTCTTTTAAACTAAGAATAAGAAAGTATACTTTCAGTATACATTTGATATACTTCTCAAAAATATACTTTATGTACTTCTCAGAAATAGACTAAAAATTACACTTAAGTGTACTTGACTTATACTGAGAGAAAAGTCCAAGTATATTTAACCTGTAGTTGTACTCAATCTTTTGATTGAGATATACTTAAAAGTATAATTAAGTATTCAAAGTATACTTGGCTTGTAGTTGTGTTAACTCTTTTGATCGAGTAGCCTATTAAATATACTTTTTTTACATAGTTTTTTCATACACAGTCTTATGAAACTTACATTGTTTGAAAATATTGATTAGAATATTGATATAAAACAGATATGTTTCTAATTCTGCGTATCTGAATTTTTGTGTAGGCTAGTCCACTGGTAGTGTATAGGAAATGACTCTAATTCTACTTTTCCCCACCATTGGACTGAATTTTCCAGCTATCCATGTTTTCACTGTTATACAATAGGGGGCGCTATATGACACATCTTCTAGTACAGAATCTCCGGATCAAAAGTAACGCAGGAGAAGAAGAAGCTGAAACAAGTGATAGAAGATTGCTCACACAAATGTAAAATAACGTGATCATCAAACATTAAACAGCGAGTAAATCAAAACTGCTTAATATTACCAAATGAAATGAAGCGTAACACATGAAGAGAAAACGACTGTGAAGCTTTGGCGGTGTTGGACTCGATCTACTCCATCTGTGTTTTGATCATCGTTCTGAATCTGATCAAGGCGTAGTCTTTGACAAAAATGTGATTTTCTCAACTTTTTTGTTTAAAATGTTGCCTTTCTTTATGAAACTTACCGACATTCAAGTGTTGGTAAAAAAGGATGTTGAAGCTAATAAAATGTTTTTCAAATTAAAGTACAGTTAAAGGTATTTTTCAAGTATAAAAAAATAATATCTACATTTGAACATAGTAGTATACTGCAAGTGCAAAAATAATATATAAATAGAAAATAAAAACTATAAGTATAATATTATGTTCACTTAAAGAAAAGTAGCCTATACTTGGAGTATAAACTACTAAACTAGTAGTTTACTGAGAGTACACTTCAGTGTGTACTTTAATAAACTAAAAAATGTACTATTTGTATTAAAATAGTAAACTAAGTAGTTTACTACTCTTACATTTATAATACACTTAAATGTATACTTTTATATACTAAAAGTGGGCCAATTTAGTCCCAAGCAGTATTGAAATAATACACTTACAAGTTTACTACAAGTACACATTGATATTAGTATACTTGCTACATAAACTATACTTAAAAATATACTTGAACATTACTTAAGTATACTTCATAAAATGAACTTGAAGTATACTTCTTTTTCGTAAGGGTGGTTACGAACACGAACTATGCTACGTTACATTAGAATCACATGCTTTTTGACAGTACTGCAAGACAAATGAACAATACTTAAAGAGATAGTCCACCCAAAAATGAAAGTCTGTCATTATTTACTCACCCTAATGTCGTTACAAAACCTGTATGACTTTCTTTCCTCTGCGCAACACAAAATAAGATGTTTTTGGGTGAACAATCCCTTTAAGTGCTCTGTGTCCTTTCAGGTAACATGCGCCCTTACTACAAGTTTGATAATTCGAGATTGCTTGTAGACATTATCTTCTCTGAGAAGCTTTGGGGAGAAACCATCTGGCTGTTGTTGGAACACCAATCAGAAAGAGTCTCTACTGACACCTGGCTCACGGCACCTTGTCGCCGGCCAGTTTTCTGCATTTTGAGAGAGAGCAAACTGGACAGTTTAGAAGAGCTGGAGGATCTAAAGACAGAAAGCATCCTCTGATGATACTTGGACCTGACTGCTCTGGCAGAACGGTACAAATCGCCCAAGAAACAATAACAGATGGGATTGAGGCTGGAGTTAGTAAGGCCCAACCACTGTGCGAAAGGCCGAGTCTGCAGAACCCAGTGAGGAGGATGAACCTCGTGGTCAATGAGGATGTCTGCCACGTAAAGCGGGAGCCAGGAGCCGGCGAACAGGAGGACCAAAGTGACCACCACCTTGGCAATCTTCTTGCGCATCTTCAGACGCGAGGCGTGTATGGCCAGGCTGTGCGGATCGAAGTCTGCGAAATGTTGAGAAGCCCTCCAGAGCTTCCGGCCCGTCAGGAAGCTGATGATGAGGTTAAAGGTCACAGGGATGCAGTAGAGAGCTACGAAAAGGAGCACGTTGTAGACCTGCTTGAGTCTAGCCTGCGGCCACAGCTCTCGGCAGATTGGCACGGCGATGTCGATCAAGTGGATCTTGTCCAGCTTGATCATGAAGAGCAAAGGCGCACAAATGGCAGAGGACAAGACCCACACGCACACAATGGTGATGTAGATCTTCTTCTGGGTGAAGTACGAGAGGGAATTCAGCGGGCTGTGAACGCTGTAGTATCTGTTGACGCTGATGACGGTCAGGCTGAGGACGCTGGCCGACACGGACACGGCCTGGATGAAGGGAACGGCCCGGCACAGGAGGTCTCCGTACACCCATGCGGTGTAAATGGTGTGGCCGAGGGTGATGGGCATGCAGATGCAAACCACCATCAGATCACACACTGCCAAGTTCACGAGTAAATTCCGGGTGGCACTGATGCTCTGCAGCCTCTTACTCTTCTGGCAGGTAAGCATTCGAATGGCCATTAGATTTCCAATGAATCCCACCACGAATGATAGTGAATACATCACCGTGAGAGCGATAGTGGTGGGCTCTTTGATCGTCAGCAGAAGCAGTCTCTCCAGCTCTCCACTCTGGTGGAGGTAAACATCGCTCATGAAGTCCTCGGCACCGTGGAAAGAGACATTCAACGACAGCAAGGTGTTTAAGAGCGTATGCTCCTTTTTCAGCAAACCTGCAGTGAAATTCATATTCCTTTTGTTTCCCTTCAGGAGATATGCAATGTTTTGATATGCGGTGGTTGGAATCCAAAGGCTGCTTCAGGCATGCCAGATTCGAGTAATAAAGCTTAAGGCATCTTCATCTTCAGCCAAAACGAGTAAGGTAATGAAATCCATCATTTAGCCAACCGCCCTCTACGGAAACATGGCACACATTAGGAGGGAAATTAAATTACAAGAAAACAAGAAATCCAACCAATTGCATTGACTTAACTGTAAGCCTTAAAATCGACTGCCTGATCGATGATAGATATACAAATAACTCTCTCTTTTAATATTATATTGTATTTTCATTTCAATCTTCTCTTTTGTCATACAAGATTAAATTGTGAATTATACAAACCACAATAAGTCGCTGTTACAATAAATCAGCTGCTTAAGCTGAATAAATAGTGTATGATATTGTGTGATATTGCTTAAGGACACAATTTAGCAAAATTATTCTCATTTCAGACAGTTTTGAGCTATGTATTTGCAATAAAAAACAAAAAAAAAAAACCTAGAGAAAACAAGCATTGTGTAATTGTGCTTCAAAAAAAAAAAAAAAAAAACTCAGCACAGGGTAGTATTAATAATAAGTCTGTCTTTTAATATTGCATGCTGATTTTTTCCTTCAAAATCATTCAGAATTAAACTGTGAATTACGCAAACTCTCGGAAATGATCTGGACCAACAATCTTTACTAGCTGCTTAAACATAATAAATCCAGCTGTTTTTAAGTAGGCTACTACCTATTAGCGATTTCCCACTGACATATTTTACGCATGTGTCACTTTCTCCTTATTTACTTCTGTCATGCATTAGAGTAATTATTTAATCTACAATGTAAACCGCATCAAGAGAAATCCAAGTACATACCGATGTGTGTGCAGTAGCAGGTGCAGTCAGAGGACGGACTGTGTTAGTGTGTCCAGTGTGTTTCACTATCATCTCCAGCTGAAGGAAAGAAACGAGTGTCTGCGGATGTGGCTCACACACACACACGACTCTCTGCTGACGGAGGCAATGCATGTCATTGATGTAATGGAAGCAGTTTTCTCATTTACCTCGCTCGCGCGCGGGCACACACACACACACACACACACACACACACACACACAGGCTGCGTTATTAAAGATCCACTCACCAATGTTTTGCTAATCGAAAAGTATACACATAACTAAAGGAACAACACTTAAATAGTGTGCACCCGAATGAGAGATTTTGTAGACACTACAAAATATTTTTTTTTTAAAGAAAAGGGGGCCACATTATGGGTGCCGCCATGAGATCACATGCCCATCTGTGTAATTCAAGTGAATAATAATAATAATAATAATAATCATGTTTACCTGATAGCTATGGCTCAAAAATGCTAGCACACCAAACAATTCAATGGAATTGTCAATGGAGCTGGAGTCAATAGTGTATAGTCCAGAGTGCCTATTGATCAGCACTTGTGTGATCCATCAATGGTTCAAACTTAATTGAGCATGAGTGGAAAAAAATGTCCATAAAACAACCCACAACAGTTCTTAAAGGGTTAGTTCACCCAAAAATGAAAATTCTGTCAGTAATTACTCACCCTCAGGTTGTTCCAACCCGGTTAGACTTTCGTTCATCTTCGGAACACAAATGAAGTGTTTAAGTTTCATAAGTTAAGTGTTTAAGTGTCATCTTCGGAACAAAAATTAAGATATGTTTGATTAAATCTGAGAGCGGGCTCACTCCTCCATATAGGCTTCTATGTTATTGAAACTTGCCGGCCCAGAAAGTTAGTAAAGACAATGTTAGTAAAGAAATAGTCCAAGTGACTACAGTGGCTCAGCATAAATTTATAAAGCGACGAGAATACTTTTGTGCGCAAAAACATAACAAAAATAACGACTTTATTCAACTATTCATTTTCTTCTGTGTGGACCTGTGTAACCGCGCAGCGCTTCTGGGTTGTAGCCTACGTCAGAACGTAGGATTATTTTTTAAAGTTTTTTTTTTTTTTTCAGCACAGCTTAAAATGTTAGCTAAAATCTATTGAAGATATATAGATATTTTTTGCCATTAAAACAGTCTATTATGAGCTTATAATGGCTTTTCAGTTATACAAGCTATATTTAGTCTATATAATAATATCACTAATATCACTGTTTTTTACAGTATTTTTGATCAAACAAATTAATCACCAATCCTACATTTGTAACTGTAAAGCATAAAAATACATATTTTGTCATATGAAGTTCTGTTAAAGAGAGAAAAAAAATCTAAAGTTAACCAGTTATATTTTGATTTATTTGTCATTTGTACAGTTTGTACATACAGTATGAATTAATATTCATAATAAGATTTTTCTTTTGGAAAACTGGTTGAAGAGTTTTATGTCAGTTTGGCTAACTGTAATGTATGTACTATGTATCATTTTATATTTCTATTCTACAGTAAATGCTTCCGTGCAAAGACAATATAGACAACAAGACTATTGATGTTTGTGTTGTTATTCAATGAGATGTGAGAATATCTTTAGTATTGATTTCTTAGGACATTTTCTCATAAGTCGGCCCAGATGGATCTCCAGAATTTTTTTTTTTTTTTTTTTTTTTTTGGATGCTGATGAAACCAGGAAGTCACCCAGAACACTCTGACCAGACAAGTCTTTCATAAATCTTTTTTAAGCCTCTCATTTATTCACAGATTCATATGAATATGTAGTTCAGCTAAGGTATGTCAATACCATTAATCACACCTTTACAGGCAGATGAACTCAAGAGGCATGAAAGGTGTGTAAACAGAAATGCAAAAAACAATAACCAACTGTAAACAAAGAAACGGCTCATTCCAAATGAATCGCCTGCTTGGCCTTACTGTCCACCCTCAGAAATAGTGTTTTTTGGTGATCTCTAAAGAGGAGATATTGACGTCGTTCACCACTTGTACTTTTGTGATGGTCTTCAGCTCTTCCACACGGTGTTTATACTGCATCACCTTGGTTTCGTCAATGAAAACATGGAAGTTATCATTGTCAGAGTAAATTTCAATCTGTTGAGAGACAGGGAGTTGATGATGATTAAATAACTCACTCATAATCAAACTCAAACTCATAATTATCACTCAAAATAAAAATGTTCTCATGACGCTTTATCACCTGGAAAGGCTCCTCTACTCCTAAGGGAAAGTTGCTGCACCTCTCCTCCTTCCCCCAGTGGTTGGCCATGTAGGAATTGCAGATGATATCCGACTCAGTGAAGCGGGGGTTGAAATGGAAGGCTATTCTGTCATCGTGTTCACAAAGGAAATTGATCTCAAACCTTGAGGACAGAGAAAGAAAAACCCATACGCTATAATGAACCAATCATTTTGGCCAATACTGAACCTGAGACAGCTTCTTGTGCTAAGATGAGGCACTTGTGTTTGAGTGATTCTCCATCACTTTCCTACAAGTGAATTTTAACGCAAAATGGTGGAAGAAAATCACGTTTGACCCAGATTATATTTTAGCTTGTGTTGTCTCTATAAAAGGAATAATAATTGAAGCGCATCTGGATTGATAAATCTGTTCTGTTCAGCATTCTCAAGAAAATTGCACATAAATGAATTGCCACATGCATACGTGTCTCCTGTGATTGTATTGACATTTTTATTATGTTGGCTTTCTGGGCTGCCTTTCCCGATAACGTTGTCTCGCATTTCTTTATTTTCAAAACTTTTGTTCTGTGAGAATGAAAATATTAGTAGCAATATTCTTTTTTTTTTTTATCTCTTTGAAACAGAATCATCCAGAAAGCTCTCAAATCACTCATATTGATGAATGACTCATTCTTCAGGTTGTTTATAAAGAATAACTGCAATGTAAACTATTTTATAATTGAAGTAGGCTAGTACAAAACAACTATTAAAAAGTTTGTAGACAAACTTTGATGTTGGCTTGAAAAAGCCTAGCCAGAAAGTATAGTTTTGACAGCTTTAACCCTTAAACAGACAAGAGTGGAAAATGATCAGCAAAAAAATAAATAAAATAATAATAATAATAATTTTAATTTCATGTCACTTTTTACATCATCTGGACTTAAGTTAAACATATCCAAAGGAATTTCTTAAATATTTGATATAATTTGGATTTTATGAGTATCTCCGTTGCCCTATTTGGGTATAAAAAAGCCAAAGTCATCAATATTTCTATATTTAATATAAAAAAATAATAATTTAATATGCGAAATATACTGCACATATGATATGTTTAAGTGTCCTAAAGTTGAGGCATACACATTTCTTGTATTTTTACGCTGCTGAACTGTCTCATCTTCAACCTCAGGTGTGGGAAACTGTTTGAGGTCCAGTGTCTTGCAGGGTTTAGCTCCATCCCTAATTCATCATATAATGCAATTTATGATACAGCTAATTACCATTTTTTGTAACGGTAAACAATTGGCTGCTGATCCTGGGGATTAAACAACTATCCATGTGGGTGTCTGTTTGGGCTTTATAGCCTATAAAGTAATTCTGAAGGATTTGGTTAGATTTTTCTAAAATATTATATATTTTTGTATCAAATAAATCGTAGAAATATTGATGACTTTGGCTTTTTTATACCCTAATATGGCAACAGAGATACTCATAAAATCCAAATTATATCAAATATTAAAAAAATTCCTTTGGATATGTTTAACTTAAGTCCGGATGATATAAAAAGTGACATGAAATGAATTTTTTATTTTTTTTTGCTGATCATTTTCCACTCATGCCTGTTTAAGGGTTAAAGCTGTTAAAACTACACTTTTTCTAGGCTTTCTCAAGCCAACATCAAAGTTGGTCAACAAACTTTTAAATCTAGTTATTATGTACTACTCTTCAATATGAAATAGTTTACATTGCAGTTATTCTTTATAAACAAAATGATGAATAAGTAATTCATTAATATGAGTTATTTGAGAGCTTCTAACAACGAGCAATACATTTGTTACTGTATTTGTTAATATTTGTTAATGTTAGTTAAAGCTGTTCATTGTTTGTTCATGTTAGTTCACAGTGCATTAACTAATGTTAACAAGATTTTAATAAATTATTAGTAAATGATGAAATGAACATTAACAAAGATTAATATATGCTGTATAAGTGCAGTTCATTATTAGTTCATGCTAAATAATGTAGGTAAATCATGAAACTTATTGTAAAGTGTTACCAACAAGAATATTGCAACTGATATTTTCAATCTCACAGACGTTTTGAATGGGCCTATGGACTCTCTCTTCTGTATCTCATTGTCAATTCTTAAGAGCGATAAAAGAAGCAAATATTATCTATGGTTTGCCATTAGCACAACACTAAAACAAGTTTTCTTTAGACAACTCCTTTTCCATTTGGCAATGAGCTTTACAGAGGCTGATGACTTACTTGGTGGCCTCTGCTGGAGTCTCTCCTTTCAGGATAACACTCCATCCTGGACATAGTCCATTAGGACAGGACGCCTCAAACTGATTAAAAACATACAAAATATCAAGCATAATCAATTTCACTAAGTAGGACAGAGTGGGGGTCAATCCATTCAGGGTTTTTTCAAAGGCTGATGTTTATGACGATACTGATAACTAGAGAGCAGGGTGGTTGATATAATTCCAGTATATTGTAAGACTATATATAGATCAGGGGTGTCGAAACCTACTCCTGGAGGGCCACAGTTTAGCTCCAACTTGCCTGGAAGTTTCTAGCATGCCTATAAAACTCTGATTAGCTGGTTCAAGTGTAATTAATTGGGGTTGGAGCTAAACTCTGCAGGACAGTGGACCTCGAGGAACAGGATTGGACACCTCTGATATAGATAAATATAATTCACTTACAGCAATTTAAATGAACATATGCAGAACACACATGCAGTACTTACAGTAAACAGTTTACATCCACAGTAAATATTTAACAATGTATTCTAAACATATGAAATATATATGTACCAATGTATAAAATTTGAGCCTTTGTCTATTGACAAGGCTGTTGGTAAATGTAGGAACTGTACCAAGAGGTAGGAGATGCTGATAATGTCTGAATGACCAAATATCAGCAGATTTATAAGCCTATCATGGTCTAGTCTAGGGGCTACAATTGTGCAATTACAACAGGCGTCCATTCAGGAATCTCTGTTTTACTGCACGGCTATTGCCATTTAAGAAAGAAATGAAGATGTTAAAGCAATATTCTGTGGCCTGAAGCTATCTGTGACATTAATAATCTAACAAGCAGTTGTGTTTCACACAGATTGAGTAACTGATCCCATACGTTACTGCTGAATGAAATGTTTTTTTTTTTTTGGCAGTGGTAGGCAAAATAGTAATTGCCCAGTAAGGTCAGCAAAATCCCAATTCACAAATGGCTAAATGTATGAAGCCATAGCATAGACAAAAACAAAGCAGTTTAGATGACACATGAACAGGGCAATATGAAGATACTGGGCTAGCTGGTAGAAATCAGGTAGACGGCGAATAAACTCAGTGATGATTGGAAAAACATGAAGGAGAGAGATGAGACGCCGCCTGCATCCGCGGTATCAATTCAGCTCCATTGGCCAGCACCTGTTTTATCTGAGACTTAGATGTGCTTCTGTGCTGTGCCACATGCTCTGTTATCTGGAGCTTGGTGCCACAGGGTGTTTGGGTAACCGAAGGGAAATTGCAAAAGTCGACACATCAACGCTGAGCGTCAGGCTCCAATAACTGGTTGCAAAGATATGCGCGAGATGTCATGCAGCATGAGCGTTCAAGCAGCAACCATCTGTGAACTTTTTGCGTTAAAAGTGCAGATTTGGAGCTGCACCAAAAGCCATTTGATTTTTAAAAGCCTCTCAATGACTTTAGAAAGGAAAATGAGCTGATTTCTGGTGTTTTACAGGTAGTGATGGATTGTTCTTTAGGTCGAAACTGAGCCTATTTTAATGTCCCCATTACTTTGAGTGCAGCCACATGAAAAATAATTAAAGCATCATTAGTTTAGCTTGCAGAGAAAGAGAGTGAGAGTGAGAAAGCGGGCAATGCGTTATGCAGAAGAGTTAGGAGTCACCTTCTCATCTCATTGGAGAAGAAAGTGCATTTTAAATCAAATATTTATCATCTAAACCTGCTCCTGGTTTAAGTGATTAAAATTTAAAATGCCAGACCACAAACTGCTGTAATCACATCAGCACCTTTCTGTTTAAATGCTTAAGTGCATGTTAGCATCAGTAAATCTTGAAAATCTTGGCATCAACACAACATTACTCAACACAATAAGCAAACTTGAGCGGACTCTGTCCGCATGTTAGCGGAGGGCGTTTTGCTTACCTGTAATGTCATCTTGTCGGCAGTGCCAGTGTTTTGATCAGCTTCCAGCTGGATGTGTTTTGGCGGTGAGGGGTCATTTAAAGAGACTGGGACACCACGTGAGGGTGAGCTTAGCAGGATAAAGGCTTCAAAATAAGCTTTTGTGTGTGGCAGGTTCATGCATATAAAAAAAAAATAAGTGTAGAAATACAATGCAATACAATAGATTTGCCTTTGGCCACATGGGAGGCTCGGGATAGACAACCAGAAATAAATAACATTAGGTCAAAATCACCGGCTGAGAATTTCAGGTACTTCACCAGTTGCATAAACACGATTGCAGATATAATGGACATCGTATATGGAAATAATGATGTGGTTAATGATCCATCGCTCATTATGAAACACAAAACATCACTATTGAAATGAATCACGGGATTTGTTTTTCAGCCAATGGAGTGTATAGCCTACATTATCCGGGGGAAGATAATGTGATTTTGATGACCGTATTTCAGCCGTTCGGGACTCCCGTAGGAGCTGGCGCTGAGGAATTGTTGACATCAGCAATGAGCGAAAGGTGCCATGTGACTTTTTTCAAGTTTTTTTTTTTTTTTTTTGTAACGGTAAACGATTGGCTGCTGATCCTGGGGATTAAACAACTATCCATGTGGGTGTCTGTTTGGCTTTATAGCCTATCAAATCTGCCAGCCCTCAGGAATTTCCTGTCTGCCTTTAGTCACAATGGCTCACTAAAGCTCATCGGGGCCGAGTGTATGTCCCTGCTTACAGCTGCAAAATACTCTGAATTTCAATACCGCCTAGGCCAGAACGATACTAGGATTCATAAATAAAATTTCACGGTTTTGTGTACAGTCTTTGCACAATGTTAAATGTTTGCACAAAGCAAGTGAAAAACTCTGGCAGATCTTCCAAGTGGACTTTTATTACTATGGCCTTTGGAGACTGGAGAATGTCCAAAAGTACCTAATCTACTCTCAGCCAGATCATATATAACTTAGTTCAGTGTGTGTGTGTGTGTTTACATACATGGCCCCTGGCTCCTCTGCAGTTCTCGTCAGTTGGCCAGGCACCCCCTATACCTCTGAGATAAAAGAGAAGGACACAGCAGCATATTCTGATCACAGTACTGTCATCTCCATGCACGCCAGGGGCTCCGTCCTGCTAGATTACATCTCATATGAGGCTGTGAGGTTTCTCTCGGGTAACCCAGACACACAGTGACAACAAATGGCTTGTAACTGGGTGCGGGTCTAAACAGAATGCTAATATGAACTATCAACATTGAACTATCACAAAGCATGTGACAAAATATGTCGCTTCTAATGCCGTTGCTGTAGTTACATATTAAACACTCTCTGGTGAAGTCAGCTTTACACTTGTAGGAATTTAGAAATTGAGTGTGTGTCTTGTGAAAAAAGTAATTAATATTTACTTAGACAGCCAGACAGATAGACAGACAGATACATTCACACTTAGATACAATAGGGTAGTAATTAAACAGTTGAATGCGTTACATAAAGTGCATATCTGAATACACACATGCATGAATGCACTGGGTCAAAGAGTGTGAAATGAACTGTCCAGTGAGGTTATATTGTGGAGGATGGGGGAAGGTTGTACTGTCTGATGCAGTGAGAACAAATGATCCACCATATCTCTTTTTAGAATAACGTTATTTATAATAATCATGGTTTAATTAGGTAATTACCTATGTATGAGTCCGTTGTTTGTGTTGCCTGCCCTCTTTCTCATTACAGAAAACCACTTGTGGAGACACATCAGAATGGACTGAAATTTCAATATCCATTTATTACCATACATACATTTTTATTGAGAATCTAAGCCACCGGGGGAATTCTGTGGAGAAGATGAACGTCTGAGTCACATTATGCTAACATTACACATATGCTGTAGATCTCCGCTGGCAACCTTCATATGTTCAGATGTTGTTTGGCATCATTATGTGGTGTGTGTATGTGTGTGATCACAATATTACATATTTCATCAGTGCAAGGCTGTGCACAGATAAGCCGACCTTTATGTTTAGCATCTTTATAACTGATCACAAACTTGATAACATGCTATATCTGTCTGGGGTCTCAGTGAATCTGGATATAAACAGGAATAAATGCATTAAACTTTTATGTGGCAAGACTGTCTTACTGGTGCTTACTTCACTGTAGACTATGTACATTACTGACAGTTTATTATATTTATTTATTCATTCATTCATACGGGCTTTTTCTATGTTTTCATTTTCAGGGGGCAAATTCAATTGAATTAAATTGAAAATACTTTTAAATTGTCCTCAAGCACAAGCAACATTATGATGTTTCTTACAGTCATATTTTAAAAGAGCATATCTTCTCTAAATCCGTAATACCTTCAATAATACATCTGGTTTAAGTAACAGAATTTACTCAAATAATTTAAAGGGAAAATGAAGGTTAATTTTGTGAATGTTGCATGCAGCCCTGCCCTGCAAGAATAAATATACAGTCAATTCTGTCAGAATATTAGAGTTATGGCCAGGAGAGGGCGACAAAGATTAACTTACATTCATTACGAATATAGGAAAGACCTATTTGTGTGAAATGAAAAACCCTGTTGCTATTGGTAATGAAACCAAAATAGACACCACAAAACTAAGTGCATTCAATAGAGTGTCTGCCCCTTTTATCATTATCAACTTCACCGCCATTTTCTTTCTCCATTGGCCATAAGATGCACATACCCATAACCTAATGTCAATGTTTATATGGGCAGCCAAATATATGTGTTTTCCACTTTAATAGGCTCTTACTCTCACAAGATGGAGCTTAATATGGAATAACTTACCAAACGTCAGGGCCTGGGAGAAAAGTCCTGTGAACTGCGTCAGTACTAACGATACTCCCACTGTACTAAAAGCAAACGGTCCTGGTCTCCCCTGAAGCGATATTACGTTCCATAAATAAAAGTGAAATCTAAAAGGGCCCCAAACAAATTCTACTTCCACTTACAGTATAAACACACAGGCTATACATTATACCAGTATATGTCACAGATCAGTTTTACCCCTTCATAAAACACCCCATAAAATGATTCTCAAGGCCTGATTCCTTCAAACCCCAGTTCGTTGTTTACATCTCAGTCCTGTCTCAGGGTTTAAAGCTCTCATTCCCAAGAGAGTCTAGACAAAAAAAGACAAACATGCATCAAGCATGTCTCCATTTTTAAAAGGCCTCCATTATTCACCGCGTCATAATGCCGTGTCTTTGTTTGCTCCGTCCTGTGTGCATAATAATGAGAAGAGGCTGATGTTTTGGCCTTGTGTGCAAGGCCCCCACCGATCTCAGGATCTCCATTTACATATTGATGCTGTGCGATGCAACTCTCTCAGAGCCTTGTGAATATGTGCCATATGGTGCAGATGGGCCAGACTACAGCATGACAAGCAGGGCAGCCTGATGGAGCTCTGACAGCATTTTCTCACCCTTCGCCTGACAGAGGTCACACAACAGGCTGCTCTTGGGGACCCTTCTTTGTGACAGTCAAAGCATCATGAATCATCCCGCTTGTGCCATATGAACGAGAGGATCCTATGATTTTCAAAGTGTAGAAGGACAGACAAGGCTTATTTTGCACGTCTTCATTTTGCGGATAAACATTGTTTTTATTGTGGTCCGGCTCTGTGTGACTGTGCAGATGAATGTGATTATCTTACTGCTCATAAAACATTCACTACAAGGCTTAAGAGAAATAACCAGTTTAGATGGAAAGAATCTCAAGCTGACTAGCTGAAGACGCTGTGGCTTTACCCATTAATAGATAAGATACTTCATTGAAAATAAACACTACATAACAACCATAATGAAATGACCCTTCACAATAGATAATGCTTTGAAATGAACTCTGTTAGAGAGATACATATGGCAATTTATCTGTTCAGTGAAATATCTTACTCACCTGTTGAGTCATAGAAACCTCTTCAAGTCGCTTTCACAACATTTCAAATCCCGCCTTCTCTGTGAAGCCAAGTCAATGTTGATTCTTGTTTTATTACGAGCTCTGTCACGTTCTCTTTTATCCCAACATACTCTCTTCTGTTTGGTGTTTGTTTTTAAGACGGCGATTCCCCGGAGGTTCGAGATTTAGCAGCTCCATGTCAACCTTTCTCGGTCATTGTGGCAGCTAACTATGTCACTCCCACACCATACACGCGTCAAAATAACCAGAGAAACTTTTCTTTATTTACGTATATGATGAGTCACTCACGGACGAGTGACGAATGTACGCAATTTCATTTTTCATTGTACTTCTCATTGTTAATTCATGTTACCTAATGTAGTTAAATAATGTTAGCAAATGAAACCTTATTGCAGTTACCAAAATTAAAAATAATTAAATATGTGAGAATACATCACATTACACCAGTTGTTTCCCCACCAAATCCATTCTGATGCCACAGTCGACAGCATATGAAGGTATTTATGAGTATTTCTTCCCCAAAGCAACTTTATGACTCAAATTCGGATTTAAAACACACATTCATGTCGATCTGTTTTTCACAAAAAGCTCAGATTCACACAAGTATGCACTCACACGCGTATACATGTACAACAGATGGACAGATGCATCAATACAATAGGGTAACTAAGTCCAGATGGGAGCCATATTAGCTCTACTAGCCCCAGCTGCTGTCTGAACATGACTATACAAAATCCATCAGCTGCCCTATCCTAACAGACAGCGGCCTGTTCATAGCCATGGCAACAGCTCGACTGCCTCGGCCGGTACCTCCACATGTGCCTACGGAGAAAGGGGCATGCGCCGAGCGATCTGATTGGCCGACGGGCCTCCTGCTCCTCAGCTCTGTTTGTGTCTCTCTATGGGGTAAAGTCTGGGAATCCTTTGAGGATGACAGTCCTTTAACCTCTCATGACACGCAGAGCGAAAGGGCACCAGAGCTGAATTTGAATGCTTAAAGGTTGCTCCTTTATAGCTCACCTGACTAAATTAAGTTATCAGATTACTTTTTCATTTAATTATCAACTTGGTCTCAGATGTTTTTCCTAAAAATCTGTAGCAGAAATAAAAGCAGATTCAAATTAAAGTAAAATTGCAGAGCTATAAAATGAATGCAGAATGCATAGTTTAAATAATTTGGTTTTAGATTTTTTTTTTTGTTCATATTAAAATGTATGACTTTTAATTAGCAACTCTAAATTTTATGTGCAAAAAAAAAAAAGAAAAAAAAAAGAAAGGCTCCATTGTCTATTGTCAATAGTGTAGAGATGTATGAAGCACTGCTCACGTGTTACTGTCAAACCAAGCTTTTTTTCTATTGGTCAGCCTGGTGAATTTGTATGACCAGCTGAAACCTGTGTGGTGAACTTTCATGCAAAACTGGATATCACCTGCAAAATTTTGCCGAGAAAAGGTAAACGTGACTACTCCTTAACTCTAGAGAAACATTATTTTAGATATTTTTATCCCCCCTTTCACTGCCATTAAAAAAAAAAAAAAGCAGGTGAAAACTTCTGCCACCTACTGGACTGGAGTATGAAGCACTGCATGGCGCACAGGAGAGAAATGTCATCTGTTGTGATTTTACTATTAAAATTATTTGGTTGTTTCCAACCATAACCAATCTGAGAACTTGGAAAATGATCAGTAAGCTGCATATACTTTTTTGCTGACAATCTTGGGTGCTTTATTAAGCATTATAGCAAGAGACTATGTCAGTGTATTGAATTAACACAACCAGATATTCAATCTCTTCTTTTGTGTTCCACATCAGAAGAAAGTAAGTCATACAGGTTTGGAACGACATGAGGGTGAGTAAATGATGACAGAATTGTCACATTTCAAGCTAAAGTCTCTCAGTGCTTTCTAGGGAAAACAATTGAGATATTAAAGAGATGTCTTTCCTATTGACTAAGCCATCATGAGGGCCCAGTAAAAGGGCAGCATGCCGGCTCAGCTACTGTTTATGTAGAGACCGCCCCTGACCCTCACCAGGTCACACACTCTTGACTCCTCACAAATCACGGGGCAGAGGAGAGGAGGGCTCATGTGTGTTTGTTTGTCCGCGAGCAGCGCATGTGGCATGCCTGCCCCTCACAGATGATAGACATCCCAGGGGAGACCCCCCCTGCAGAAACACATTCCTTCAGCTGCGGAGGCTGTGGTGAGTCTTGTGACCAGAGCTCTGATCAAATACGGACCCTTTGATGAGGAACTAAGCCCTCAAGATCAACCTCACAAGCATAATGCAGTAACTGTTCACATGTTCACACCACTGAAGAGCTGTCAGGATTTATGATATTTCTGTCCTCATTTACATTACAACTTATACTAACTTGTATCACTTTATCCATTTAATGAAATACAATAGGAACCAAAACAACATTGAACCATATATATTTTTTTTCTAAATATCTTCGTTTGTGTTCCACAGATCAGGGCCGCCATCATTTAAGAAGTGAAGAGGGACAGACATTTTAAGTTTTATAACTTTTTTTCTGACCTTTGTCTAATTTTTTATGTTTTTATTTATTTATTTTATTATTTTTTTTACTGTATGTCAACAATATTGCTAAGTCAATATTATTTGTTTCATTTTTATTTTTCCTCTTTTTAAGAATAAGAATATTAAGAGAAACACCTGAGAAAGTCATAAAGACCATGAGACATAACTGGAACTCCTGAACGGGAGTTGGAGTTGGTGGAGGCATGAAAATATCTGCTGGATTTTTCAAAGATAAACTACATTTGCTAAAAGAAAGAATAAAACAGCTGGAGATACACAGTATACAGTGTAAAATCTATCACATTTTAATATCCATGGTTTTATAGGGACCATAAACAGCCCTGGCTCCACCAATAAAGATCTAACATGTCCTGCTCAGGACCCATGAAAGGAAATGAACGTCTTTGTTCTTGAGGAGGTGAGATAATGCGGCACACTTAACATTTCTTTATCATAAACCGGGGTTGTTTGCACAGGTGTCTGATCTTTCAGGTTTTAACTATATAAATCATACTTAAGTTTGTTTGTTAGCGGTCTGCCTTATCTGTTTGGACCAAAGTCCTGGATTTGTTAGGCATGTCAGACAATGCTGCTGTGTTTTTTCACAGTCAGGCTCTGTTAGGCTCTCTGCTTTGAGGTCAGCTCAAGAAATGCAAGACAATGACAAGCCAATGATAAGGAAACTTTGACAGATAAAGCAACACTTGAAAGGCAGCCCAAAAACACTAATATTACACTGTAGATTGGCAGGAACAGCTAAATATTTGGAAAATTTGGAAGTTGTGAAATAATCACATTTGGAAGTTCAGATGTGTTTTGTGTTATTTTTCTCACTGGGAAAAGTTATAAATCCAACACACGTTTTTGCACTTAAGGACTAAGAAGGGTGGCAAATGTTTCCCCTCTATTTTAGTCAGTGTTGCTCAGTGATGATGTAATGCTCCTCTGTGCTCCCTTCTGTTTCAAAGGAATACTGTGAGGGGGAGACAGAGACCCTGGAGTAACTTTCTACCGCATTCATTTGTTGACTCACAGGATTTGAGGCTCTAAATCTCAGTTAAACAAACTCCTTCATGGTCTGGTGAGACTTACAGACCCTATCAGTAGGATCCATGGTGTCTTACTACTGAACCAGTAAATCCCCAAGACAGGGGAGGAGAGTGACGGGACGGGGCAGGAAGAGAAGAGAAGAGAAGGGAAGGGAAGGGAAGGGAAGGGAAGGGAAGGGAAGGGAAGGGAAGGGAAGGGAAGGGAAGGGAAGGGAAGGGAAGGGAAGGGAAGGGAAGGGAAGGGAAGGGAAGGGAAGGGAAGGGAAGGGAAGGGAAGGGAAGGGAAGAGAAGAGAAGAGAAGAGAAGAGAAGAGAAGAGAAGAGAAGAGAAGAGAAGAGAAGAGAAGAGAAGAGAAGAGAAGAGAAGATGCAAAAAGATGGGATGAGACGAGAAAGGGCAAAATGAGAAGATACAATAAGAGGCGAGAAGAGACAATAGAGATGAAAAGAAATAACAAGAGGCAAAAAGAGAAGGGAAGAGAAGGGATGCAAAAAGATGGGATGATAGGAGAATGGGTGAAACGAGAAGAGACAACAGGAGACGAGAAGAGACAAGAAGAGACGAGAAGAGAAAAGACAAGAAGAGAAAAGACAAGAAGATGAGAGACGAGACAAGATGAGCAAGACGAGAAGAGACCAAATGAGACGAAGAGTGGAGATGAAATGATGCAAAAAATAAATAAAACAAATTGATAAGAGAAGTGTGAGAACAGTGAGAAGAGAAAAGCAAGATATATTTCAAATAAAATAAAACTGTGAATGTTTGTAAGAGCCTTTTGTAAGAGAGAAAAAAACATTTATGTCATGCAGTTCCCAAAAGGTAAAGCAGTACATGAGGGTCCTGAACTGAACGGCCCATCAATAAGAGGCATGTCACCTGCCCTCTGGTCTACTCCTATTAGACTGCTGTCTCAGGTGGGAGGAAACATTAGGATCATTAGGACTGACCTCTCTCCTTTAGAAACCAAAGCTCTCTCCTGTCCTCACAGAAACCCAGAACCAGCACACTCTGTCATAACACTGACACCGCACACTAATGCAGCACTTACCATAATTACCAGTCCAGATCTGCACTATCCTATCTATCCTGCTCATAATTCTGCTCATTTGACGTATTATTGAGTGAGTTGTTAGTACAGGGGGGCTGCTCTGTGTTTACTCAGCTTTTATTGGCCACATTTCAGAGAACGAAATGGCAGCAAACAAAACAGAGGCCTTATGGTGCCCAGCAGGGCTCCTACAGGAACAGGGACAAGTGGTTTGTGGACCCCGTTCTGTTTTTTCTGTCTTTCTTTCGTACTATTTATTTTCAATGACCCCGGGCACATGCAAACTGTTTTCTGGCAGCACTGTCATATTAATGACATTTACAGGTGCTAGAGCACCGGGACAGCAAACAGCAGGCATTGGGATTTTGCCAAGACATGTTGACACGAAAATGTAGTCCGAACTCCCTAACCTATCCATAACTTATCCCTAACTCAGAGGGAAAATATGAATAACACTGAAGAGCCTAACCCTGGTTGTAAGTCTAAACTTGATATAAACTGTAAACTTGTCCATCAAATCTGATTGGTTGATTGGAATGTTGTTCCAGGATCAACAAAGAGGTTGATCCAGAAACATGTTGTACTTGGTGAAATCACGTTCACCTCATAAACATGAGCCGGCTTCATCAAAATGAGGGAAAGATAATGTCAAGGACATGAGGCATTTTTCATAATAACATATAGATTTGATTGTATTAAATTCAGATAATTTTTTTTATAGATTATTTATATTAATATTTTTATTTAATCAAATAGGAATTGTGTAAATTAAACCTTCATTCAGTAATTCAATTTGTACTTCATAAATTGTTGCATAATAAAGCAAACTGTCAGGCAGAGCATGGCAATACTACAACTGTAAACTAAATCTCGAAAAGTAAGGACTTTTTTTAAGGACTCCCAGCCACAATGTGTAGCACATAACGCTGTGTTTGTGACATTTCACACCCGTCGAGACAGTCGTAGTGTCGCCCGGCCCTCTATTTTAAGTTCTTTGATAAGATTAGGCCTCTTAAGCCTGACAGGTCGACTTGTTCTGTGTCCAAAAGCAGTGCACGTCTGTCACTGCTGTCTGAAGATATTGTGTCTCTTCAGTCAATTCCTACAACCAGTCTTGTACAATGAGCGAAATGATCCTTTACATTTAGGCGACATTTAATCAAAATTCTATACATAGAATTTAGATTTAATGTAGCCTAAATGTAAAGGATCAGTTGACTCATTGTACAAGACTTGTTTTATATGAACATGAGATGATCATCATATTTTCCTTTAAAAAACATAATATATATCTTAAATAATATAGGCTACAATCTTTTATATGCTAAAAAAGCAATAAGCCACAAGCCACGAGAGGCTGAGGGTTATAATGATTTTACCACTGGTAAAGCGACCAGTAGTCATACAGAGCTGGTGACACCAATGTTTTATAGTTTAGTCATGATAACTATGGGGATAGTTTATAAACACATTATATTAACACTTAAATGCATGAATGTTTCTCCAATCATATTCGGGTCTTTGGCAACCCAGATCTACAGCGCGGATGAATCTCTAACTGTCGCGATAAAACTCTCCTGATATTGGTGTAACAATTACAGAAGAATAACATAAACCATATTTTGTTACCTTTTGGAGCTTGGAAGAATTCAGTTTGAGCAGATGTTTTATACCATCATCACTGTCCTCATCAGAGCTCATTCCCAGTATATACAGCATCTGGCTCATATTCGCGATCTCAAACTTTTTAGCATCTTCAAAATCAATAATTTGATCGCTGACAGCTTCTTCACCTGATCCACCAATCAAGTGACAGTGACACTAATATTTGATTGCGTTTAGTACTTGCTCTGCAGTAAATCGCTGAGCCATTTCAAGTTTTGCTGATGATGCTTCCTATTCTTTCGTGAAACGTCACTTCATCATTTCATGGCTGAACTATTAATTTCTGCTTATATACAGGTTAACATATCTCTTGTAGAATATGCAAGATTATAACAGAGTAAGAGGGATCATAAAAATGTTTTTATGAATTTAAACTGAATTTACATAAATAAACCAGTTCAAAAGTTAAACATCTGTTATGTGCAATGGCTTATTCAGACAGTACTAAATAAAACAAAATAAAATGCAATTTATATGATCCCTCTTAATGGGCAAAGTAATATAAGTTCATAAGCCTGTTTATGGTTGCCAAACATCATAGCAATTTGTGTAATATCGAAATATCTACCACTAAGATCATTTTAATAATATGTGAACCTGGACCACAAAACCGGTTTTGGAAATTGAGATTTATACATACCATGAAAGCTGAACAAATAAGCTTTCCATTGATTTATGGTTTGTTATGATATGACAATATTTGGCAGAGATACAACTATTTGAAAATCTGGAATCTGAGGGTGCAAAAAAAGTTTTAAAGTTGTCCATTTATGTCTGCGATTGTGCTGCATTCACTCACAAAAATAAATGTTTTATATATTTACGGTAGGAAACTTACAAAATGTCTTCATGGATCATAATCTTTACTTAATATCCTAATGATTTTTGGCATAAAAGAAAAATCAATAATTTTGACCCATACAATGTATTGTTGGCTATTGCCACAAATATACCCGTGCGACATGTGACTGGTTTTGTGATCCAGGGTCACATATGTGGTCCTAGTTGTCTTATCTGTTTTAGCTAGTTGTCTTATCTGTTACCTGTTTTATCGCTATTTTACAGTATATGGTCAAATACGGCTCATCCAACAAAAATGTATAATCAGAACTGTGTGTATCAGAATGAGATATTTTTGTGTATTAGTATTAGATTATGATAAAGAACAAAGACAACTGGTCTATGTTTATAGTCTGTGCAGTGTCATTCCTATGCTAATGTGCTGTGCTGCTTTAGCCCGTGCTGAGCAGTTTTGTTTACCAGACGTGCGTAAATCATGATATTGGAGGTCTTCTGGGGGCGCAGGGCTGTGTTGAGGGTAAGAGCAGGGTCATCTGCTAAAATCATTAGCCTTTTGGACGTGCACAAGCGCATCTCTTGCATCCACCACTCATGCGACTAGCCGCTTATACATTTCACCCATTCAAAACAAGACAGCAGATATGCCATAGACAACCAGGCACTGCAAACGCCTTGCCATTAAACATGTTTGCAAGATTAATGAATGGAAAGAAGCAGAGAGCACTCTCAGGATATATAGCGACATGGTTCAAATGTGGGATATGTTGATAATTAGCATTTCTAAGCATGTTAGCCAGGGTTCAGGGGTCACAGATCAGGTTCGCGGTGTCTGTTACTGAAGAATATACCATGTGTGGGAGCATGAGGTGAGTTGCTTTAATAATTTTTGAGTATTTTCACAGATGCATCCCTGCTACCATTTTGTTGCGCAATTTTGGGTAACACTTAACACTTTACAATAAGGTTAACATTAGTAAATGTATTGACTAATATGAACTAACAATGAGCAATACATTTGTTACAGTATTTTTTAAAGTTAGTTAATAAAAATACAGCTGTGCATTGATTGTTCATGTTAGTTTGCAGTGCATTAACTATGTAACATTTGATTTTAATAATGTATTAGTAAATGTTGAAATTAATATTAATTAGATTAATAAATGCTGTAGAAGTATTGTTCATTCTTAGTTCATGTTAACTAAGGTTAACTAATGTTAACTAATGAACCTTATTGTAAAGCGTTTTCATTGTTACACATGTTACATGTACTTATTATAGTAATAAATAATAAATAATTATGCATAATTACACACAACTAACCCTAGCCAGTAAGTACATGTTGTAAATGAATATTACTCAGTACTTAAATGTATTATTACACTGTAACAAGGACACCATCAAATAAAGTGTAACCAAATTTTGGTCTTGTAGACAGCAAGTCTGCAAATTGGATGTTTAGAAAACAGGAAAATTTGACTGAGAACAAGAAAAATGTGCACGGCATGTTGAAAGTCAAAACAGGTCAGAGCACTTAGCTGTTATGTGAGATCTTCAAAGGGTACAATCATTAAGACACATCAGAAGACAGTGTTTTGCCAGTTTTAAAGTAAAGTCAACATGTGACCATCATGTCATAAAGGTCCCACGGTGGTTTTTGGAAGTTATGTTGTGATTGTCCACATGGAGATAATGACCCTCGTGCTCTGAAGCCTGCAGGCCAGACGGCAAGCCTTAATTCAATAGCCCTGAAGTTCTTCTTGTGTGTGTCATGTCTGGTGTGATGGTCCACACGTGTGTTAGAGGAATCATCTCTGATTTGACACCTTGGCCTCAGATCAAAGGTAGGCCAGGACTAGAGGTCTGGGCACAATGTGTACAAAGCAGTCCGTTGACAGATTCACGTTCTGACCAGCCGTTCTTCCTGAAGAAAAAGCTTGTGTAGGATGAGCCACATATTATACTGAGTGACACCCATGATAATTTGATCCATACACCAAAAACTGGAGATGAAAACCACCATCATCCTTCATCTCAAGCATAACAAAGGCTCATCTACAGTATTTCAAGGGGTTTCAATCTTTTTGAAACCAAGTGAAGAAGAGGGACCACCTTCCCAAAATATAAAGAAAGCTATGTATTTACATGCACAAATATACACTACAAAACGTTAGTACGTTTATATATATACTATATTAGTACTTTTTCTTCAAGTATGCATTCAATTGATCAAAAGCAACAGTAAAGTCATTTATATTGATAAGATTTCTATTTTAAATAAACGCTGTTCTTTTGAACTTGCACTGCAGGTTCGACACAAATATTAAGCAGCACAACTGTTTTCAATTGTGATGATAATCAGAAATGTTTCTTGAGCACTAAATCATCATATGTGACCCTGGACCACAAAACCAGTCACATAGTTGTGAATGTCTTCATTCTTCATTCATTTATTCCTACTTCCATCTCTCTGTTAAATTCGGGTATGGGGGGAGTAGGTGGAAGGTGGAAGTTGTTTGGGTTTTGTGTATGTACTTTGTGTGTGTACTTATTTTCGTGTTTTTTTTTGTTTTTTTTTTTGTTTTTTTTGTTTTTACATTTTAAATGTAATTGAACTTTTACAGAATTTTTAACGTATTGTAAATTGTCCCTTTGTATGCTGTCTTGCTGTAAAACCAATTGCCCTTCGGGGACATATACAAATAAAACATAAACATAAACTTGTTAAATGGTAAATGTTTTATATATTTACCGTAGGAAATTTACAAAATATCTTAATGGAACAAGATCTTTACTTAATATCCTAATGATTTTTGGCATAAAAGAAAAATCGATCATTTTGACCCGTAGAATGTATTGATGGCTATTGCCACAAACATACCCGTGCGACTTGTGACTGGTTTTGTGATCCAGGGTCACATATCAGAATGATTTCTGAAGGATCATGTGACACTGAAAATTCAGCTTTAACATCACAGGAATAATTTACATTTTAATATGTATTCAAATAAAGCAGCCGTGGTGAGCATAGAAGACTTATTTCATAAGATTAAAACCCCAACATTTTGGTAGTGTATTTTTACACTTTATAGAAAAAAAGTAAATGTGATTGTTTGCTAAATCAAATCAAAAGAAGCCAAAAGAAATCAATAAATAATATCTGGAAATCATTTACTTTGTATATGTGTTAAGTATATATATATATATTTAATATCACATTTTTTAGTATTCTAATATATGCATTCACTATTTATGATGATAAAATACATTTCCCCCTTATGCTTTTAGTACCCCATTCCCTGAGCCCTTTGACTACCTGGATTTTAATTTATTGCTTTAACCTGTTGGAAGGTACGACTGACAGAGATATGGTGTTCCTCTGATGTTTCCAGGTGCTTTCTTATCTTCACCCTGTTAGCCATTTGAATGTAAATTTTGGCCCTGAAATCCTCCTCCTCCACACATTCCCACATCCTTTTGTTTGCATTCTTCTATAATGGTCTTTCACTTGTAAGAGTGCTTCCTTTTCCTTTAACTAATTGATTTCCAATCAGACAATTATTCCACCATTCAAGAGCTCTTTTAAAAGCGACCTGGTGTTTATAGTGTTTACAGAACATTTACAATTAAAATAGGGAAAGGGACTTTTTCTCTCAACAACATGGCAGCATGGTGCTAGTCGACAAAATAATTATTCAGTAATTGTTACTTTCTATCGATATCTCTCAAGTTCCAGGCTGTCTGAAGTGCTTTTAGGATTTCATTTTCACTATTTTTGTAACTTAATCGGAGGCAACCTGAGAACAGACACAATCACTCTATGTTTCCCAACTGTTTTATATTCAAAAGTGCCACAAAGAGAACAATTGCGGAAACAGGTCAAACTGCAACGAGAGGCTTTATGTGGCGATATTATTTACAACTTCCTTTATCCTCTACTGTTGCTGTTCCTTTGTTATTTGACGGACAGTATTTGTTTCAATGAACAAAACTCACAAGAGATAGACCAGGTTCAGAAAAAGGAGAGGCTCTGTAGAACCAGAAGTGCTTGGATACAGGATAGAACAGTCTAATAGACCTCTCGTTTAATTTATCTATGTATACAGCTTGATGACAGAAAAAGCGAGTGCAAATTTGTCATACTTTTTACTCAGAGCGAACAATGGAACATTGAATGCATATGTGCACAGAGCATGTGCAAGATCATGTCTGAGGAGCGAGGGAGGGAAAGAGAGAGAGAGAGAGAGAGAGAGAGGGAGAGAGAGAGAGACAGTCATGGCAGATGGTGGGGCAGGGCCCCTGAGGCTATAGAGCAATGCTATACCCTGAGACCAGAACACCTAATAATGCCCTGTTGAGCTTCCCACCTGCGGCTCCCCAACAGACAATGTTATCTCATCTCCCTGACCTATTGTGCATCTCATTGGCTGTAATGATGGTGGAGAGATCCACACTACAATCCAGATCTCTCCCTGGAGAGATGGACCCTGGGAACGGCTCTGCAATCAATGCATTCTCCCCATTACACCCGACCATTAAAATCACCACCAATGCACAGAGACGAGATAGAGATCTTTGAGGGTCAGTCATCTATGAAGAGACATGCAAATTGCATATTCCTGAACAGTGATTTATACCTGGTTGGTTGTGATCCAAAAATGACCAATTGCAAACAATAAAATGCAACCAAATAATCATGGATTAGGATAGCATAATAAATAGGATTGTCAATCATTAAAAGCATGGGGAAAAAATGATTCTCATATCTTCTCAAATTGATCTGTCATTTGATAGAAGAAGCCAAATTAGACAGACACCAACACAGACAGGTTGAGTACAAGGTTAAAATAAAATTACTGTAAATATGGGTTCACTTGCAGCAAGGTTAAATGCCTTTCTGCCCATGTCATGATTACTTTTTGCATCCTGTTGGGCATCCCTTGTGTAAAAGAAGTATACATTAGCATACTTTTAAAAAGAGTACTTATTATGGAAAAATGTTGATCTTTTGACACATTAAACTAGGACTGAAGTACATTTCATATGTAATTTCATACTTCTATTGTCTTTGAAATATGGCAGAATGTGCACATTTATTATGTAGTTTCTATTGAAGTGGCATGAAGGCCTATTTATAATGATTAATTTGAAATATAGTACATTTAAAATATTTTATATTAACTTTAAATGTAATATCAAAGAACACAATAAATCATAATCAAGTACTTTACATGTGCTTTAAAGTCTCCATGAAATCAAAATGGAAGTTTTTTTGGCTTTTAGTATGAGTATGTTAGCCTTACTGTTATCTATAAGCTAGTATGCTCCTAAACAATGACAAAATTCGCATTAAGAAGACATAAGCGTTCACAACTTACAGTCCCTCACTTCTGCAAATATGGATCAATGATTTTGATGACATCACTCTGCACTTCAGCTTCTCCTCAGATTTTCTGTCCAATCAAATGCTCTCTAGAATCTAAAGCATCCCTCCCCCTACATTATAAATAGACGCTAAAGCTGTTACTAAACTTGTATAAACATTTACTATTTTCTACGGTGAATATCACTGTGCACTATAGGGAATATGGAACTATAAGGATAGGGAACAATTCAGTGTAAATTATATTTACAAATGGGCAAATGAAGTCTGGTTTCATGTTAGTGTCGCGCGAACACAGACGGTCCAGAGACACGGCAGCACAGAGCGGATCATATGTGTGAGTCGGCGCAGACCAGAACACATATCGGACTCATTTGAATTCTACACAGAATGCTATATTTTAAAGCGATATGGAGGAGATTAGGAAGAGAAATGGCTAGAGATTAGGAGGAAACTGCGACTTTGCCGAACTCAACGGCCCTGGCCGAGCAAGCTGTGAGATAAACAAAATGCTATTGGCTATTTAAAAAAAATGGGAGGAGCTGTTCGATGTGCCCCGCCCTGTCTTCAAGTTTCAGTGATAATTACATTACATTACAAAAATATTAATAAAACATAACGAATATAAAATTTAAATTAAAACTTTTCATTTTACAGTATTACAAAGTGTACTTGTTAAAAGTGTACTTAAGTGTGTTAATAAACATAGTCTGGAAAGTGTATTCTCTTTAAGTAGAATTAAGTGGTCTTTTATGTAATTAATATTATATTATCTGCAAATACAGTTTTTTTAAATATAAATATTTAAGCCTTGAACTACACTACAAGTGCACATTCAATACAATTAAGAGCACTTCTTTTTCACAATGGTTAATACTTTAATATGTTTTTTTTTGTTTACTTTTGTATTTTGGTCCTGTGTTGTGTCACCACTTGATGTCCCACTGTAAAATCTAAAGCAAAAGCAGACTTTATATGCATATATTTCAATGTGTATGTAGAGATATGGATCCATATGTTGATATAGCAATTAGCTGTCTCAACATGACCACCAGTTTATATGTTTGTTTTAATTTAGGGGCCTTTGCTTTTTTGATTGGACATCAGTTACAGGAAACGATGGGGAGAAGGAAGGGGTGAGATCAGGGAATGACCCTAGCCGGGTTCGAACTCAGGTCACCCAAACACAAGCTACAATGTCGGAGCATGTGAATTACCCCTAGGTCTCTGACTAATTTTTGTAATACTTTCTGAAGTCCAATATGTAATGCACCATGAAGTCATTTTGACAATCATAAAGTTAATGCACTGTTTAATAATGATACAACTTTCCAAAGACAGGCTACACTGTTGCTAAGTTTAGCTAAGCTAGTCTAAGGCCGATTGTTTTCTGCATTGCAATGGACTTTGGAGCTTAAAAAAAAAAAAAAAAAAGTGACAGAGACACATCACGCCTTAACACTCGCCCTTATCAGTCCAAACACAGGCACTGTCCCAAATCCCTGCACTCTCCCCACTGACTTAAATCCACACAAGGAATGTGACTGACCCGGCCTGGAATGTGCCAAAACAAGGGTCCCCTCGGATATTTTAATAGCAATCAAGTAAACTTTCACATAATCTGCCAACACACAGAATATCTGACCCTCGGTTTTATTGGGTGTATCTCTCTTGAATGATTTACAGTGTTATTCTTCTGTAACACAGCACCAGACCAGTGCAATGCTGAGAGAGTAATTTCCAGCGGCTTCTGATGGAGGTTTTATTCACGGGTCCTCCTGATAACAGTGCTAATCATTGTGTTAGACTTTAATCTGCAATGTAGGTTTGCCAAACAAAGACGCTCATTGTTCTTCAACAAAAAAGAAGCGGCTAAAAGGAAACAAAGTGGTTCAAATGCTTTCAATGTGCTGAGAGGTTTCTTGAGAGCACCTGGGGCACTGTACCGTTACTGAGAACAAATGAATGATGAGACAGGTGGAGCGAAGTACCTCTTAAAGGTACTGCCTGTTAACGGAGACCATTTGTAGGTCTTGTTTTAGTGTTTATAAAGAGAAAAAAATCCATATATTTCACTAACTTAGTTGGTTTTGTAACAAAATTGTTACTTTTTTGTTAATCTTGTGGACTGGAATTAATCTTGCTATTTGCGCTTAAAAAATAAGGTTGAAAAATGACTTCCCCAAAGAAACTGTTTCACTTAACAGTTCTTAAAATAATAATTTTTCTTAGTGCAAAGAACATTTTAATAATAAAGAACCCTTTTCAACTATGAAGAATCGTTTGTGCGGAGGAAAGGTTCCATTGATGTTAAAGGTTCTTCATGGAACATTAGATTCCAAAAGAGAATTTTGCATTTAAGTTAACAACACAAGCTACACAGTACAGCTCACATACTAAATCTACGAAAAGTCTTTGATCTTTTAACCCTTCCACCTCAAATAGTTAAAAATGTAATGCATATTTTATGACAGGCTACACTCCAATGAAAGTGAGATAATTACAGGTAGAACTGATACTGCCATTACCAATACACATCTAAGCACACAAAGAGGGAATGTTCTTAGGAAACTGGAACCCAGAGCTTTGTCCTACCTCTTATCTAAATGTCTCTAGAGAAGACTCTTTGCTACAACCCTCTGCCCTTTCCCTGCCTTACTTTACATTATCCTTCCCATAAGGGAAAGCCAAGAAATCGGAGTTCAGCAATCACATTTCAGATACTTTCAGATCTAATCAATCAAATGCTCAATATGCACTATAATGATTTGTAAATGTGCTTTTAACAACATACCATTAAATCTCATTTACATTATAATGGGTTTGCAGATCAGCAGTTTTACAGGTTGAGGTTCACCCATGCATAGGGTCATTATGGGCTGGGAATGGAATAAACAGATGTTGATGTGTAAGTAGTTCTGTCAGCTCTTAATATCTCTGGCTAAGTAAAAGCCTTTTCAGCGAATATTCGCCGCAGTAAGACTGAATTAAAACAATGTCTCCCTGTGGATCTATTCACACAGAGGATGAAAATTCAACTGACAACAAAATGAGGACTGGGATATTGTGGTTCTTAAACTGGCTTATTCTCAGAGATATAGTTTCGATGACATGTCTAAAAAGGCTATCACTACAGTCACATCTAATAAAGCTGTAATGCATCTTTTACTGATACAGGCCCTGGTCCTGTGCGATCGCCGGTGTTCGGTAAGTTACTCTAAAAAAGGAATTAATTGCTAGCTACTAATTACAACAGTGTAATAAGATTACTGTACTTATTACTCTCTCTAAAAAGTATAGGATTACTTATTACTTTCAAAAAATCCCATATCAACCTCGACCAGTTGAACAATAGGATAGACAGGAAACTGCACTTTTAATTCTTTCAAATATACAAAATACAATTGCATAAATGATTCTAGAACTGACCAAAGTGCTTGGAGAAGGTTACATTAAAAACATTTTAACATTAAATGTTGATGTTAAATCCACTATTGTTTTATATAGAATTGTTCTATAGTATACACAGTATTTAATGCAATTACATCAGAAGTAACTGTAATTAAATTACTGAAAGATTAAGAGTAATCCCTTTAAATTACTGTAATTAGATGACTTCTTAATGAATAACACCCAACACTGGAGATCACCATGTGTCCTGGCAGCAGATTAAAATGAGAGCTGTAATCAGAGCTCAGTGCCATGCTTTGAACCACGCCTGACATCAGCCCGTCTCTCCTGCTATCCCAGAAAGGCCTTGACGTTGAGGTGAGATCACTTGTGCCTCTGTGCCAAACCATGCTGGACATTTATCTACCGCCCTTGTGGACAAAAAACAAACTCATGGCAAACTTGCTTGAGAGAGAGCAAACAAAGCCTTGCTCTTTACTGATGTCAAAACAAACAACTCTCCCTGTTATTTTTAGATGATAACATCTACAAGCACACTAACTCAAACAGTAGGATAAAACGGTTCCTGTCATCTTAATGCAGTACTCAAGGGCTGATTGGCACGTATAAATGACCTTGATACTTGTGTATCTATCTTAGACTGAAAATCAAAACACACAAAACTCACATATCAAAAACAAGTCAAGTTAAGTCAAGTCACCTTCATTTATATAGCGCTTTTAACAATATGGACTGTTTCAAAGCAGCTTTACAGTGATAATAGGAAATTAAACAGAGATTGTTTGGGCTTTACAGCAGTTCTAGAATAAAGTTGTTGTCCAGCTAAAGTTAGTTTTGATTGATTCACTTCCGTTGCAAAGATCATTAGTTATTAACTTAGGGGCCGCTTACACGACACCGTTCTAACAGAAAACCCTTAACGTGCTCATTCGCATAATTATTTATCGCTTCCGAGTAGCCATGTGAACCGGAACTATTTTGACAACGTTTTATCTGTACAGAGGTAAAGGGAAGGGAAGGAGGCCTTCACAGGGGAGGGGACTAGTTGACACTTCAGGACTGCGTTGTCGTCGTGTCCAGGCGAAGGTCCTTCATCAGATCCGGATACGGCCTGGATCCGGCGGACTGCGGTAAACCTCGGGAAAAACAGAGAGACTAATCTTAGCGTAGACGGCATTCATCTTATGATGTAATGAGTACATCAGGATTTATGGGGAGTGTTCCCGGTTCCGGCTGAGCTAATCTATGCAGCCTAACATTGAATTATGTTATGAATATAGTTTTTTTTGTTGACAAAAAAAACAAACTTAAGTTGTAGCCAGGAATGTGAAGTATACATTCCATGTGAAGTACATTACAATGCTTTTGAGGTTAAAAATGTCTACCAAATGCATAAATGTAAATGGCAAATATGAACTTTTATAACCAATCACATCCATTTTTAGTGAAAATTGCATTTGGATGCAACTATAGACCTTGTGAAGAGACATCTCAGTCAACAAAATAGGTGTAACGATTAGAAAACAAAAGAAGATATTTTAGATGATATTTTAAAGAATGTTGGATCAATGTCAATGGATACCGTTAACAGTTTGGTTACCAACATTATTTAAAATATCTTCTTTTGTGTTCAACAGAAGAACGAAACTCATACAGGTTTGGAACAACTTGAGGGTGAGTAAATAATGAAAGAATTTTCATTTTTAGGCGAACTATCCTTTTAAGTGTGCAAAAAAAAAAACGTGATTCAAGTATGAACACGGTAACTATTCAAACATCAAACAAGCAGAAAATCAGATGCTGATAAACATTTTCAGGTAACAAATTTCAGGATATCAAAAATACAATTTCTTAATTCTTAATACAAGATGGAAACAGAAAAATAATCACAATGCAATTCTAGTGAAAGAAAAGCCATGCAAAAGAAGGCAGGAAAGGGAGAGTAGAAAGGACTGGCGATTGACTCACAGACTAACAATGAAACTGATGAGCTAGAGCTTTAAGACAGGAAGTGGGTCTCAGTCAGACTCTCTCTGCTCTTATCTCACCCAAGCCAGGAGCTCTCATCCCACCCGGAGCAGTCAGAGGGGGTCACACATGCTTTCAGTCCGTGAGCCAGAGCACTTCTGTTTACACACTCTCCCTAAAGCTGTCACAATGGCAATTAGTGAAGATTTACACCACTTTCTAAGGAGAGCTATAATCTTAGGACCCTTAAACAGCAACCATCTGAGACTAATCAGTACAGATAAAGAGAGCAGAAACATTCTGCTAATGAGTATTTCTAGTAAGTAGCTTTGAATACTATGAGGGTGAATTCACTAAAGAGCTGGTGGCATTTCAGAAAAAAAAAAAAAAGTGCTGGTTTGGACTATGACAGGGATATTTAAATTGAGTTCAAAATGTTTTTTTAGAAGGTGTAAACTAGCATTTCTTAGTTTGGAGTCTGTTAGATTTTTAAAAGAAGTATCTTATGCTCACTAAGGCTGCAATTATTTGATAAAAAATACAGTAAAAACACTAATTTGATATCAAATCATGTTGACCAAGGACATTTAAACAGGCACTTACCGCACTCCTTCCAACATCTCATCACCACATCAATTCCACCTTTATTATGTATTGAATATTATTTAAGTATTATACAAATCTTAATTAAATAAGTGGTGCAGGAGGTATTTACAATTTCAGTCATGTGGACGAACGCTCCATCACTGACAACAAGCCAAATATGTTTTTTTTCAGCACAGACACGTTCTTTCTATTAAAAGGGATAGTTTGCCCAAAAATTAACATTCTGTGGTCTCCGGAACATAAAAGAAGAAATTTTTAAATTTTGAATTTAAACTGTCCATACAATGAAAGTCAGTGGAGTCCAAAGCAACATTTGATCCCACTGACTTTCATTGTATGGACAAAAAGCACAGAGTCATATTATAGCATATAGTCATGTTTGGAATAACAAAGATGAGTAAATAATGAATTTTTGGGTGAACTATTTGGATGAACTATGATGACAAAATTTTCACAGTAAATTAAATTTTATTAAAGAGATGTTTGTGTACATTTTCTGTTGATCGTTGCAGCAGTTATTGATCAAATGATGATGGAATGATGCATAAAAGGCACTTAACCCTGCATACGTATATTAGTATATAGATGAGTGCATTTTTGGAAATTTTAGGAGATTTTTAAGAGCACTAAGAACTGACTCCTCAGAACTGACCCGCACGTTGGGGAACTGCACTGTGCAAACTGTCAGATGACTGTACACTCTCAGAAAATAAAGTACATAATTGTACCTTTAGGGGTACAATGGCTTGTCACTGGGGCTGTACCCTCAAGGGTACAATATTGTACCTTAACCTTTAAAAGAAACGGTATTTGACACATCTTTCCACCAATCAAAAGTAGTGAGCTGGCAGTCTCCGTTCCCGCTCTCCAGTAAATTAGGGATAATGTACTCAGGCTATGCAATGCAAAAATCTTTCTGATGAAATACACTATAACAGTGAGAATCAGCCATTTGTGTGTTTATGCGTGTTGTTTTTCATTTACATAATCAATATAATATCATAATTTCATCAGCTGGATAATTGTAATGAAAATTGACTTACAAAACTTTTATTTCCTTTATTTCAAGGCTAATCAAATATAGTGATAAGTTAAAATTAACCTTATATAATTAAGGTATCATTAAAACCTTTAAACAACAACTTTTACAAAAAAAAATTGGCTTAGCAGAGGCTGTCTCTTGATATTGTACCTTAACCTTTAAAAGAAACGGTACATATATGTACCTTTTAATGCTTGGGAACATATGCATTAACATATATGCATATATGTACCTTGAGGTCCAATAATAAGCCCTATGGGGTACGTTAGTGTAGATTGTACCTTGGGGGACAGAAATGGACTCCTACTGTACCCCTATTTCTGACAGTGTAGAAGATTTCCGATTTAATGCTTCACCAACAAATATGCTCAAGCTTTAATTCATCCTTTCAGACCAGCGTGATCAGACACAAGCACAGCGGACATTCAATGGAGCATTACCAATGGAAACCGAAAAATTCCCTGGATGTTCCACAACAGCACATCCTGTGTTCTCTGCATATCTGTGTCCAGCAGCGCTGCTCTGTTTGCTTTGTGGCTATCGAGTGGAAAAACTGACTCATGGTGTGGCTCGGGGAGCCCACCGACGCTATTGGCCTCGCTGCTGAGCAGGCCGCAACATAAACACAGATCCCTTCAGCAGCCCTGCGTTAATTTCCCACTATGCATTGATGCAAACACATTTCCTGCTGAAGGAAAGTTCACAAATTCCTAGCACTGATTCTCAGTCCCTTTGACTGAACTGGTGCTTCAGACAAGTAGATCTGGTGGGAAGTCATAATTACAAGGATGAATAGAGGTTATGTGCGCCGAAAAGACAACTTTAAGAAGCTTTTCAGCTGCACTTAGCAGGCTATCTAAACACTTGCCTTGGCATGGGTGTTTCAGTAAAGTGCACTTTAAAAATATATCATACCACCAGTAGGAATTACGATTTGTTTATCTTAAAATGCTTCGCTTTATTTAGATTGCTGCATATGTTGGAGCACAAACAAGCCCTTTTCAACCGAGGTCGACTTCAATAGCAATTTTCACTTTATTAATCAGTGCTTTTAAGTATTTTGCGGGGTTATTTTTCATTTCCTGTCCAAAGAAGCAGCTTCGTATCAGATATGGCGTAAGCCCAACTGAAACAAAACTGACATGTTTTCCCTCAGTATCTGCGGCACGGCGGACGATACGATCTTCAGCCCCGATTCCACGCCACTCGTGAGTTCCCAGAGTTCACGGTTCGTGTGATTAGAGGAACAATGATAATGTTCAGTATGAGAGATGGTGTGTATGGCTCTGGAGGCCCGAGGGAGTCCCACCCATGGAGAGGGAAGAGGAAGAGTGGAGGAGGGTGGTCAGACACGCCGGGCCCTCGCTCACAGTGCTCGCTCTGTTTGTTCGCTCCTTTGCCAGAGACAGACAGTAAGACTTTATTGGATCAAAGTGCGCACTAATAAACGTACGCCATGTTCCCACACATAGCATCAGCAAGCAAAACAAGTCAGATAATAAGGGGAAGAACTTAGATCAGTCTCATTCTTAGCTATAAATGGCTTCCACTGTTTTCTCTGATGAAAAATCACACACACACAAAAGCAGTTATACATGAAACCACATTTATAAACCATTTTACTTCTATAATGTGATGTATTTCCAAGTGAAACAGGATATTCAATGAGAAAAACAAACGTAGGGCAGGACTTGATTTTATCTAATGGGAATTAATTGGATCATGAAAAGTGGGCATTCTCCTGACAAGGCAAACAATTTATTTCCTTTAGAATAACATGCACTGAAAAAATGTGCACAATAAGACCAGGAATGTGCATTAATAAAGTAAATAGAGACCAATTTGAACTCGTGTTGACTTTAAGGCATTTAGATTGCTTACCATTCTTGAGAAAAAGAAAGGTTCTTAATTGTGTTGATGTATGTGCATTTCAAATCTTAAAAGTATATTTCTATAAAAGTATGGCTGGTCTAGCTGATCTTCCAGCCTGGTCATACTTGGTTTAGCAGGCTGGGTTTAGAGAGGTTTTGGCCAGTTCTTTAGATGGTCAGGCTAGGAGACCAGCTGACCTACTAGCTAAATGCCAGCTTGGCCAGGCTGGGAGACCAGCTTAATCCAGCTAAGACCAGCCAACCATCTTAGATTTTTTTTCAGCAGGGAAATACAATGCAACATAATAAACAGCAACATATTTTTGTGATGCTACACCACTAAGTGTTAGCAAAAACGGCTAGTTACTAGAAAAACTACTGTTTTTCAACAAACACTGTCATTCTACTGAAAGATGTTGAGTTAGTAGCATCACTACTTTTAGTTAGTAACTCAACATATGTCGAAACAAGTCAAGCATTCATAGCTCTTTAATTGAACATGCTGAATGTTACTTTATACTAACTAGTAAGTTAGCATGGTGTGTTGAATGTGATAACAGCCAGCACACTGTCTCCTTCAAGGCCTTTAATACATTGCCAAATAGGATTTATGTTTCAAGCAGATATGTTTGAGCCTCCATGTAAGCAGTCCAAGAGACAGTAGGGATGTGATAAATAACTCCCATAACAGCCCATGAAAAACTGTGGACAATGGTGGGAATCTTCACCATAGATGATGAAGCGCTTATGTGTACGAAAACAACTGCCCACACCAAAAATCATGACAGCCATCCAAGTTCTCTGTGAGCTTCTGTCTCAGCTGAGGATGACTGATATTATGATTGTTGCGCGGTAGGAAGCGCATGAGGAATGTTTCTCTGACATCAGAGACCTCTGAGTGTCCTGCTCCACGTCCCGGCTGAAAGGGAAAGGAGGGTGGAATCCAGGCAAACGACTGGGTGTTTTTGTGATCAGGGGTTTTCCTGGAAATTTAAACACATTTACATTCCTCGGGTCAGAGGAGCAGTGGCTGGTCAGGTTGATTTGAAAACACAGAGCTTCCTGTGGACACCCCATAACCTGAAAGGAAATGGATGTTTTTCATTTTTTTTCATTTTACCCCTCAGATGAAAAGATGTCAGAGGGGGGTGACTTTTCCCTAATAATCAGCCTCTGGCTGGCTGGAAGGAAAAAACCTCCTCCCAAAACATGGACCCCCACCCTATGATAAGGTCTCTACATTTATCTTGGCTTACAATTGAAAACATGGTGAAGAGGATTGATCGCCATATCCTGTAGATCTGCTTATGTAGACAGTTTATGAATGACTGAACTGTGATCCCTCTCAATCTCTTTCAAATCTGTCACATAATATGTGGACTATTTGTAGACCAACTGAAACAATTTCACAAGCTTAGTGTGTGTTGGCATAGACTTTTGTTTGTAATATTAGATCAATAGCGCGGATACAAGACTTAAGGAATTATTATCAAAATATATGAGTGTTGTACATTTTTACATCTCAAAATTTATCATAAACAATTTTATAGTTAAAATCCTTTCTCTTGTCCTCTTGCCCTTGTGAAAGAAAGTTTACTTTAGCATACTTAAAAAAAAAAAAAAGAGTATGGATATAATATACTTTAAAAGAATACAGCCTACTTGTGCAAACTGAATTTAGTTTCAATTTAATGACAATGTATTATAGTTTTTATTTATATTAAATGTAATTAACTGAACTTTACAGGGCTTTTTTAACACTCTTAAGTAGGACTTAAGTATATCTTGATGTGTAATTTCATACATACTTCTAGTGTTTTTGAAATATGGTTAAAGTGTGCCGAATATGCTGGCAAGCATTTATGTTAAACTAAAATATACATGAATGTCACTTCTATTAAAACTTGTATGACATGTATTTAAATATATTTGTAATTACACAATTATAATGAAGTTGCACTTTAGTACATTTATAAACATTATAAACAAGTACTACATGTGATTTAGTATGTTAGTCAAAACATCAAAATAAGTGTACGTCTTTAAAGCATGCCAAAAGATTATGAAAGCATAATGATTAAAAATGTGCAAGGGATTAAAACTTTTTAAAAGTGTACTTAAGTGTTACAGTAATAAACCTTGTCATGAAAGTGTATTCTCTTTAAGTACACTTAAGTGGCCTTTTATTCCATTAATATTACATTGTCTGCAAGTACAGTTTTTTTTTTAAATATCCAAATGTTATGCATAATAATAGGTTTCCTCATGCTCATGAGGTTTCCTCATTTTTCCGAATGCACTCCAAATTCCTCGCTGCAAAAAATGAGACGTGTCCTTTTTAATTGCACATGAACACATTTACACCTCACTGTCAGTTTGGGTGATTTAGATGTAAAAAGCAGCACGTGTGAGCACACTCGCCAATAAAGCAGGGTGAAGTTCATAAAAGAGGCCTGAAACGTGTCAAATAACAGACCCACTGGCTACAGCTGCCACTTGCAGCATATAAAAGAGGCCCACATGACCTCACATTTTCAACTACATCAACTTCCATAGGATAACATTTAAAAAATGCTGCAGCTAGGCTCCCGTTGACCTCTGGCTGAAGTTGAGCTTCAGAATCCTGACATTTCAATCTGATTACATACAATCACACTTAGAATTGAGGATGGATTTTTTTTTTTAAAGATAAACAATCTACCAGTCTCGATAGAATCCATCTTGCATTCTAATATGAAACCGTTTTATAGAATGTTCGGAACACATCCTTACTTTGTGAATAAAATTGTGAGCAATTAATGTCTTTTCTGTTAAAGGCCACGGTTTGCCCCGGTCAGCAGCTTATTTGCTCCAGAAGAGAACAAAGAGAGAATTTATCTTTTGAACCACTTAATCCACACATCTCTCTCAGACCACCATGAAAACCAGTAAGCACTGCCACAATCTATGACTTTGCATATAATTAATGAAATATCAGTGCTTTTTCTAACCTGACAGCACTCAAAAAATATTTAGGTCTGTATGTATTCACATTAAGTTTCTGTTAAAACTGTCATTCAAATGGATGAAATTTTATATGCAATTCAGTGCAATCCCACAACCTTCAGTAAATAACAAAATCAAAGACCTATTATGTCTCAAAATGCTTCAAGATGTTCTCCTAACCAGCAGCATCCAAAGTCTCTGTCATATCCCCAGAAAGAGTCCTTCGCAGGTCTAGGATGTGTTGAAAACAATCCAGATGAGCACAAGATTAAAGCTGGATGGTTCATTCACGGCTAAAATATTTTGACTTGACCTGGGCTTTTCAGTCTAAAGTTTAAGACTTTGCCCCCGTTCTACTCAGAGGCCGGACCAATGCTTTCCTGCACTCTCTGACCCAAGGCTCAGCTAACGTCAAGCATCAGCAGACTGACCGATGCAGTACAAATGGTCACTCTGGACTGTCGGGAAGCGTATGCACCAGCCGTGGAGACCTAAACAAACTGAACAATAGCATTTGTTGAGCAAAGTCACGTAAAAAGTGGCCTGTTTTTCGGTTTCAGTTTACAGCTTTTCTGAATCTTTCATGACCTGGGGGAAGTTTTTTTATTTGCTATAATACACTAGTCCCATAGAAAGGGTATTTATGGGTCCCTCTGCCAAAAACGTAAAGAATTCATTCTGACAATACAATCTCATCAAATGTATCTATCACCAACGAAAGATGTTGGGCCTCATTTATAAAATGTTGTGTAGAAACCGTCCTTTGATCTAAGATCATTTCTCAAACGTGTGTACATATGATTCAGAGAATGAGCACAAAAACAGTGCGTATGCCTCTCTTCCAGAAGTGAAATTTATAAATCGTGAATGATCTTGAAATTGTGCGCAGCTGAATGGTTTCAGATCTCCACCTTGTAAATGGCACCTAATTAATGTCATTAACATGTAAAATAGCAGCAGTCCAAATGCTTTAGTTGAGAATGGGCGGCAAAAATGGCTTAGATTTCCAAATACCTGCAGTACTCTGACTCTCTGCCACAAGGAAAAGTGCGTACGTCTGATCAGAACCTGACGTGGCGCTTTTCCACGTCAAAGACCATTTTTAGAAATATGAACATTGGCGTGGAGTTTAGACACACTCTATGGTCAAATCTGTGCGTACGCACGTTTTATAAATGAGGCCCGTTGATTATTGTCTGTGTTTTAATGCTCTGTTTCTCAAGGAAGTCATGTTACACTGAGCCCAGATATAAACACTTAAGCGATGCATTTTCCACCTTCTGTCAGTTTTCTTCTGTCACTATATATTCTGTTGTGATTTTGAATTAAACGCACTGAAACGCTTTGGCTTTGCTCCAGGTCAGCAGTATGATGAACTTCTGTACTGCAATGCTCCATCTCCCAGCACTATTTTCAATTACTGCAATGATTAATAAACAAATTCAATTCATCCCTCACCCCATTTTCCCTTCTGCAATGTTGTTTCAAGCATTATTAATAAAACATTCTGAAGTAATCCAGACTCAAATAGTTATCTCCTGTGATTTGTGCCAATGTTTTCTGCCAAAAAACCGACTTGGTCTTTCGAGTTTGTTTGTTACTTCTGAATTATGACAAATTTGGCATTGAGTTACAGGATTTGTGTGTTCCTGTGGGAAATCTGATTGTTTTAATCACATCAGAATCAGTGTCTTAAAGTATTCTGTAGAAACTCAAGCTGTGGTTGAACACAATGTACTTTCCTTGGTTGCCGTCTTTGTGGATCTTACATTAATTGATTGACACCAACAAACCACAATTAACTAAGGAACATCTGGCCAGAACTAAGAACAAGCAGTTTTTTTCTTTTTTGTCCTTATCTTGTGTCTGCAGCTCCCTGTAGTTTTGGAGTTGCTGCAGTCCAATGATGGGATGGTCTGTGGCCAGTGAATTCCACAGTTTCTTGTGTAAAGCAGTGCCAGCGACTTCATGGCCTCCAGCAGAGCTCCGTCTCCTCCCAGACTGCCCTGCCGTCTGCCACAAGTGCCTTTAGCCGCTCTTCAGCTCCTAAATATGTTAAACAGAACACATGGCAATGAGCTGTTTTGTTGTTTAGACCATTTCATTAGGCAGATTACGAAGCAAATTATTTTAAACAGCAATACTGGCACTAATTCACTTTTAAAAATGCATTGATGATTGAACATGTATATGATTGAATTGATGATTGAACATATACATTGAAATAGAATTTAATAAATGTTTGGACACGCAACTGACGCAAGTCAACACACACATGAATTTAAGTGTATTATTTAACAATATGTTTTAAAAAAACATAAAAAAGAAAAATGAAAAGAAAGCAATTTTTTTTTTGATAATTCATTAATTAAAATTAACAATTTTTAAGTTTCAAACTATACTGTTCAAAATTAGAACATAAAGCAAGTGGAAACGATCTTATAGTGGATGGATGGATGGATGGACAGACAAACTGATAGATAGATAGATAGATAGATAGATAGATAGATAGATAGATAGATAGATAGATAGATAGATAGATAGATAGATAGATAGATAGATAGATAGAAATTATTTTATAGCTTAAATCTATCTATCAAATGTGAAAACTGAATATGAGATCTGAAACTGATTTTAGTTCTGATAAAAGAACAGATTTTTTATATAAATTTTGATATTTTATCTAATGCACAAAAACTCAATGTGAAGTGTGTCTCAAGTGTCCAAGTACCTATAATTTATATGATACTGCCACAATATTGTTTTTCTTCAATGAAGAAAAATATTTAAAAGCAATCTTGGCATCATCCCACTTGTAAATCCATCAGCCAAGTACTTAAAACACTGAGCACATATTAGATTTTATTTTTGGCACCCTGTAGGGTTTTAGTTTTGACTAGAGTATTTGAAAGTATGTAGAGCTGGAAGGACCAATAGCATTCATCTCCAAGAGCTTTCACTGTCGCTGTCACAGCAACCGGTCGTCAAGGAGACAAGCCTGTTTGGGCTGTGTGATTTTGTAGGAGTCTTTCTCTTTTGTCCCTCTATAGCGCCACACTTTCCCCTAGGGCATTCCCCATACAACATCTGTCCCTCTCAAGTCCCCGCCCCACATGGTCTGCGGGCCTCTCCCATGAAAGCTCGGTCACTCACACCTGCTGAGAGGGTCAGAGGTCGCCCTCCAAGCACGCACACATTAATGCTTCTTTAGCTGACTGCAATTCGCTGCCATCCAATCGTGACCCTGTGGTTTGCCTTTGTCTCTCTGTTTGAGGAGAATTTTCCACTAGGCATGACAAACTCCGCAATTAATAATTCAAAACTGGGGTTCAGAGGCTCGTTCAGATGGTTTCTCATTCGTCTCGATATTAGAGGCAATGCCAGTTATGAACAACAGCCCAGTCAACCGCATTACGCAATGTGTGCTTTCGCTCTGAAAAGAGCATACATCATTCTAAGAAAAAGTCTCTGAAATGAACGATGACTGTAAGAGGATTACTTTTGAAGCTGCTTTGATCTACGACATTGGTGGCCTATTTCAAAACTAAACTCCGAAACATTCCTGATGTTAATGGTTAGTCTGGCGCACCACGTGTGCGAAGCCCTAATGAAGATGACAAAACGGGCTAGTTTGCGGGTTATCAAAGCATGCATGTCCTGGGCACATGTTTCTGAAAACACAGGCCGCATCTGCTGCGTGGAAAGAGTCTGACCCCTGTTGCTCATGCTGAAGTCCCTGTAGGAATGACCCATGCAAAGCCTCTTCAATCTGTCCGAAAATTCCTTTAGCACGGACAATAGCAGCTCTCACTGACTCTGGCAGATGGCTCGCCTCGGGCTCTCCAAGCCAAGCCTCTTTTGTTTACCCCTGGGCTCGATGAACACACTATCAGTCATCCTTTTCACTCTATTTCTGTCACTCCGAACACCATACCGGGAGATGAGCCATAGATCTTACCCTAGAAGATGTTGTCATACAAAAAGCAGCGGATTTTCTGAATTTGTAGGTGCTGCCTACAGTGGAGGGCAAATGAAGGGTGACTGATCACAGTTAATGGCAGAGAGCCACTGGTGCCTTCCATTCATGCACTGAGATGCACATGGCTGGCTGGAAGCATGCATGGCCTCAGAAATCTGTAAAACTCAAATCCTTGTACTGACACTTAACTGTGATATGGTGAAATCAAAGGGAGATCTTACAACTCTGAACTCAGAATTAGAAACTCATACAATAGTAATATACAATATAGTGTTGACTGTAATGCACCTGTTGTTGTTTTCTTTCTGAGGGGGCATTGGTGGCTTACCTGGTCAAGACAATACATGACGTAAGAAAAATAAAAACTAGCAGTGTATCCCATGATTTGTGTGCAGAGTGTCTCTGGTGCAAATATGGTTGTAATGCATAATTGTTTAAATAGACCAAACTATATACAGTGCCTTGCGAAAGTATTCAAACCCCTCCCAGACAGAAACACAGTATCGGCCCAGATCCGGCCCACATCTGGTGGTACACATGGATTCCACTTGGTCCAGATGTGGGTCGGATCTGTGCCGACACTATTTTGCAGTCTAGGCTTCATTTATTTCACATTTTGTTATGTTGCTGCCTTATGTTAAACTACTTTAAATTACTTTTTTTCCTACACTCCATAAACCATAATGACGAAACAGATTAGTGACAACTTTGAAAATGTATTAAAAAAGAATAAGTAAAATAAGCACATTGCATAAGTATTCACTTAACTCAGTACTTGATTAAAGCACCTTTATAGGTTCAAGTCTTTTTGGGTATGATGCAACAAGCTTTGCACATCTGCATTTCCCAATTTTCTGCCGTTCTTCCCCTCAGATCCTCTCAAGCTCTGTCAGGTTGGATGGGGACCATCGGTGGACGGATATTTTCAAGTTTCTCCAGAGATGTTCGATTGGGTTTAAACCCAGGCCAGCTCTAGGAACAGTCCTGGTTGTTCCTTACTTCTTCCATTAAGGATTATGGAGGCTACATGCTTCTGTCAGCCTTCAATACAGCAGATTGTTTTCTGTAGTCTTCTCCAGATCTGTGTCTTGATATGGCAAGAACAGATGTTTTAAGAGGCAACATTGAGGAGCTATGGAGACTTTACTGGCACATGATGCTCTCTGTGCCAGTTTGCTGTAAAAACAAGAGGGGAAAGTTAGTCACTGTGGTTAAGTTGTGTCATGAGTGCACTCACCACAGGCCTAAAAGCCAGGAGAATCCAAGTTCTCTAACCGTCTGCTTGGAAATTAGCATAAAGCTGTTCTGAAGAAAAGGAGGAGAGCTTATTCAGAGTTTGTAACGACAGGCTGCGCTTTCTTTAACACATCTGCTGCGTGCATGTCCGTACAGCTCACAAACAGGTCTGTTGACAGCATCTCCTTTCTTCAGACCTGAAAGAACCTTCCCACCCTCTCTGACAGATAGCCTTCATTTAAATCAAAATAGCCTCCCCGCCGAAAGAGAGAAAGGAGAAGCACCACTCCAGCGCACCCCTGTGTAAAGCCCCTAAAAGCCGCCTTCTCTCCAAGAAGAAAGAGTTCTCTTAAACAGCCTGATACTGAGCCTAATCACATACAGAGAGAAAGAAAAGAGCTTGTGTCCCAGCCTTAGGCTTTATACGCTTTTAAAGCACAGATCCTCTTCCTTTAACATGTCTGCCATGACACACTGTAAACAGCCACAATAAAAACGCTAAATCCAGGCCATGTTATAAACACCTTTATTTTGTCCACGTGCAATGAATCTGAAATGTATTTAGGTGGTTGTACCTCACAAAGCGGGCTTATTTGAACATAACACAAGATAACAAGGGCTGGCAGGACAGTACAGTCCTAATTTGCTTAGGCTCAATGCATAATGGGAACGATGATGTAAGACAGCTGGGAATCAGAAGCTGCGTTTCTGAAAGTACCAGCTTGAATCACGGATACAGGACTAAGACCGTGTCTAATGTCATGAAGTTATTCTAACGGGAGAACGACCAAGGAAAACAGAAAACTGGATGCAATTATGAAACCCTTGAAATAGTCCATATCAAACATCTATTTTATATCAGACACATGCTGTGTGAGTTTCCAAGGTCTTACATACTCTGTTTATTTCAAACGCAATATCTTTTTTGTCAGTCTTGTTTTTAGTTACATCCTCATAATCTTACTTGGCGTGAGAGAATGTGATGAGGCTGCATAAGGAAAAAATCTTATCTATGGTTGTGGGTGGATCAGGATGTTTTCCTTCAAAGGAACATTCATTCATTTTTAGGATGACAACCAGGTATAAATACAATGTTTAAGACTTTGCGACAGCTAGCACTTTTAGATAGTTAGCTGTTGTGTGTGTGTGTGTGTGTGTGTGTGTGTGTGTGAATTTATATATACTTATTTTAAAACCCTGGTAGTCAAAGTAAATCAGAAGTTTTCAATTTGAGAAAATATATAAAGTTTGGGGTTGGTAAGATTTTTGAAAGAAGTCTCTTATGTAACATTTTAAATGTCTTAACTGTCACTTTTAATCAGATTAATGCATCCTTGCTGAACAAAAGTATAAATGTACTTAAAAAACAAAACAAATGGCAGTGTATACTGTATTTTTATCACTGTTGCTATAGTATCTATGCTTAAGCATTCATTTGCCTCAACTGACACTCATATTAATTGTTTAAGCATAGGCCTGTTTTGCTTCCTAATTCAGAAATTAAGATGAATTGGAATGTGAGGTCAGTGAGCGGATAACATTTATCAGACCACAGATCCGAGCAAATACGACCGGGCTCCGACTGTCAAAATAACATGATTATACTAACCACTTTTTGACAGCATGAGGAAAACAGACTAGGATTACAAATGGTGATAAGCGAATCGCGTTTTACCAAAGTCAATAAAATCAACTAATGCTGTTCTGGAGTCATGCTCACATCAAAAACAATCAGTCTTAGCATAAAGAAAAACACTCTACATGGAAAGTTTTTGCTGTGAGCGATGTGTTTTTCATTGTTGAACTGAGTTCCAGTACGGGGCAACATGCTTCATTTGTCATATCTCATATACACCACATGACCAGAGCCAGAGTCTAACTCGGAGTGTAAACTATACAATGACTTTCAGGGAGGTCTGCAGTTTAAAAAAGTCATTTTTATAGGAATTTTTTTACAGCACAATCTGTTGAGGTTCATCTCACGGTCTCCAAATTGTCCTTTTAGCTAACTACCAGAGCACTGAATGTATTAAACAAAACAATTAAGCATTTTGAAAATATAATTCTCAAATGTAAATCTATAATAATGACTGCATTTGTGTTTTCTAAATGGTTCAATGGATAATGATAAATCACTCTTGTAATTAACTGTTGTTATTACTGAAACATTTGAAAACACTGTTGAAACATAAATAGTTTTAAGGCCCTTTGGTCTGAACCTTTAATTTGACTTCCTTTGGGGGTTCATGCCTTAATAAGGGGATCACCCCCCAGTTATTAAAACATGGCCTACATTTTAACAGACGGCGAGAGGAAATGAGTGAGATCCTTAATAGTACTGCAATAAAATTTCATGTCATTTTTCAATTCCTGTGATGTCAAAGCTGAATTTTCATCATCATTACTCCAGTCCTCAGTGTCACATGATCCTTCATAAATCTTTCTAATATACTGATTTGCTGCTCAAGAAACATTTCTATTATATTATTATCAGTGCTGAAAACAGTTGTGCTGCTTAATATTTTGTGGAAACCCTGCTACATTTTGTTTTTTTCAGGATTCTTTGATGAATAAAAAAAGTATAAAATAACAGCATTAATTAAAATTAGAAATTATTTGTAACATTCTAAATGTCTTCACTGTCTCTTTTGATGAATTTGTGCCCTTGCTGAATAAAAGTAATTTCTCTAAAAATAAATGTGTTCTGTGAATGTAGGGTACGTTTACAAGTCAACGATGTACTAAAAAAGGAAAAGTTTTTCCTTTGCGCTTTTCTCGTGCAGACGACAATGTAGTCAAAACCATCCCCATTCACACGGATCCACAGAAAAAAAAAACTAAAAACGCTGTATCATTCATGCCAGGCCAGTAGTTGGCGATGTCACATTGTAAAGAAACACTACGCGCCTATAATACGCATTCGCATGACGTCATCGTTTCTACAAATTCACATTTTTTTAGTTTACATGTAGGCGATTATCGTTTACAAAGGTTTGCATTTTCAGGCACCCAAAACACTGTTGTTGTGTAAATGAACAGTCAAAGCGTTTTTAGAAAACGGTGTCGTGTACTCTGCACTCTTTCTAAAATGCCTAGTTGTGGCTATTCACAACATAGCACGGCCTCTCGTACATTATCGTCAATGTGTCCACACTCATGTACCATCCTTTCCTCTCCTTCGCTCATTAGGACATGCCGTCTCTTCAGAGCCCATGCCATCTCCCCTGTATTGTCTCTGTTGGAGCTCCATCTTAAATTAGAACGGACAGTTCTGGAGCAGCACAATGGGCCTCATTGTTGGGCCCTGAAAGGCGAGCATGTGCTTAGCTAATGCTGCAATCACTGCAGCCAACCTCCAGGACAACTTCTACATTCAGCCTTTGATTAAGGAGGCACATTTAGGCATGGATGACTTCCTCAGAGGTGCCTGGGGGTTGTGGGAAAGAGACGTGGTGCAAGTGTGGCCTTGTCTATGGCTGCCGCCGACCGGACTGAATACAATCAGAGGTTATTAATAGTGGGTCTAATATGCTAGTTGGTTCCACGAGGATCGAGACATGAGGTTACCCCAGTTAATCTGGATGGGACAGGAGGTGTTTGAGGGATTTCCTCAGAGTTGAGAGATCTTACATAAGTCTCATACCTCAGATCAAGTGGTTTCAAGAGCCCAAAGACTATGTGGATAGAGGGTGAATGTTGAGGACAACAGGTGGCACTTGTACGAGCTTCAAACTTGTCCTTGTGGATAAAAGAATGTGTTTGGCATCATTCCATAACTTCTGTCAGTGTAACCACACTCTTTTAGGAGACCTACGCATTTTCAGAGCATGCAGACGGGGCCAATACACTTTTAACTAATTATTAGCACAGTGTTTAACAGTTTTTGTTTAACACTTTACAATGAGAATTTAATTAATGTCCAATTTGTATAATTTTAAAAAATCTTTTTATATTTTACAGTATTTATTAATGCTTATAAATGTACTATTACATGCAGAATTAACATATAACCTATATCTTAATAAATGTAGTAAAAGTATTATTCATTGTTAGTTCATAATATGCAATGCAATGTTAAAGTATAGAATCTTACTGTAAGGTGAACATTATTTAAAATGGTTTAAATTATTTTTCATTTTTTTAAATTATTGTAAAATAAAATAATCATGCAACTTCTTTTTCAAAGATACAAATAATTTAATATTTTCTTTTTTTATTATTTATATTATTAATACTTTTTATTACTGTAAAGAGAACCGTAATTCTTTATATACACTGTAAAAAAAATCTGTAGAAATTACAGTATTACTGGCAGCTGCTTGCCAGTAACTTACTGTAGATTTAAATTGATGTTATTTACTGGCAACAGTTTGTTCAAAGTTAAATGAACATTAAACATTAACAAGTCTTTATCTTTAGAGAATAAAACTAAAATAACAGCCTCATGCAAAGCATTCTGGGAACCAAAATCTGAAGGAAAAAAAACAGAAAAAGGTTGATGAAGATTTCTGGTTCCCAGAATGCTTTGCATGAGGCTGTTATTTTATAGTTTTATTCTGTAAAGACAAAGACTTGTTAATGTTTAATGTTCATTTAACTTTGAACAAACTGTTGCCAGTAAATAAATACATTTAAATCTACAGTAAGTTACTGGCAAGCAGCTGCGAAACTACAGCAAATTTTTTACAGTGTAAATTATTGATTACCTAAACTAATCATGCAACTTCATTTTCAGATACAATTTTTATAAGGAAAATAATTTCAAAAATAATTTTAATAAGGAACACTCGCAGGAGAATATATAACATCCACGTTAATTCTGACGATACCGGACACTGAACAGAAAGAACTCGAGGCTTAAATACACAGGGAACGTAATCAGAGAGAACAGAAACAGGTGTGTGGAAACCAATTAACAGCCAGGGAAACTAACTAGGTTTACTAATTAACACAGTTTACTCGGGAACAATGGTGTTCTTTCTGGAAGCATCATGTGATTGAGGAATGTTTACTCTGCCACAAGCGCTCTGAAAAATCAAAGTGACCACAAAATGAAACATGGACAGATCATATGACACAGTTATCAGTTGTGGACATTCATTCGGTGTAAAATCCCTCTATTCACTGACCTAAATAAGTCTAACTGAAACCGTAATGGGTTTTCATTTATCCTTACCATAGAGTTTTATATTGAGCTCAGGTTTTTGCTCGGGACAGTGAGTTAACTCTGATGAAAACACTAGTGTTATGAAAAACACGGTTTATGTTGGTCTGGTGATGGTGGACCAGCACAGCAAAGATGAACTGGTAAACACAGTCAACCAGCTTTCTGATGAAGCTAGCTGACTAGGCTAATCCTGCTTGTTAGGTTTTAGCAACCTTGTTGGCATCAAAAACACAACATATGCCGGTGCCCAGTTACGCTGGTCTTTACGGGATACCCAAGATGCTGTTTTCCCAGTCAGATTCTCTAGATGTGGTCAGAATTACACTCCTGATGTCTTACCACAAAAACATTTGTGGTAAAATAATAAAAGAGGTTCTATGGCTGAACTAAACATGAAAAGCAAGCTGACACAGAGAGAAAACAAGACAAGAACTTGTCTGTCATTGGGAAAATGAATTAAAGGATCAATTTAATCCCAACTGTGCAAAGACTAATCATAGTCTTAATGGCCATACTCAAAGGAGTTTGTCTGTCATATCACAATACTTTTTACAGCTCATTTGAGCCACTCAGTTCCTTCTTTTAATAGCCCCATATGCTTACAGCAGTTTCTTAAATGAGTCCAACTGTGGCGAGTTAACCTGCTCCTCTGTGATTCCTCTCGTGGGAAATCAGGATCCTTGTAACCTGTGCAAATGCAGTCTGTTCCCACGCTCACTGTACGAGTTTGGCAAACTCACCAACCTCGGCTGGCTCCGTAAGACCTCCACCTCAATCTAGTCATACCACGAGTCTCTGTCCATTATACATTAGCATTCAAAACTCTGGGGTCTGTATGATTTAAAAAAAGAAGACGAAATTAATAGTTTTTATTCAGCAAGGATGCATTAAATTGGTCAAAATTGACAGTAAAGAAGATATTTATAATGTTACAAATGATTTCTATTTCAAATAAATACTGTTCTTTTGAACCTTCAATTCATCAAAGAATCATGAGACAATGCAAATATTTAGCAGCACAACTGTTTTCAACATTATTAATAATGTTTCGCAGCAGCAAATCAGCATAATGATGATTTCAGAAGGATCATGTGACACTGAAGACTACCTTATACAACTTAAAGTCCTCCATCGTGCCTACTACACAAAATGTAGACTTTCAAAAATGTACCCAAATCTTGATGATTTGTGTGATCGATGTAAAGGTGACAAGGTAGACTTTTTTCATATGTTTTGGACATTCGTTCATGGGGGGGGGGGGGGGGGGGGGTATTGTATAACTTAATTGTATTAAGTTATACAATCTATAACTTAAATTGTATGAAACTTTCTGTTAATGCTTTGAAAAAGTTTATAAATAAATGATATAAAAAAAATAGAAAACAGTTATTTTACATTGTAATTTCTATTTCACAACATGACTTTTTTTTTGTTTTTTACTGTATTTTAGATCAAATAAATGCAGTCTTGGTGAGCATAAGAGAGTCTTTTGAAAAAAATAAAAGCTCCTTATTAATTCTTCTGTTAAAACGTGTATTCTTATATGTATTATTTTAAGGTTTTAAGCATTAGAGTCTTTTCTACTAAACTGAATGTAACTTTACACAGAAAAAGTTAGCAAGCGATTTATCACACTAAAAATCATGGTAACATGCATGTTGTTCACGTCTTGTAGATGTACAATTTTAACAAAAAGTATTTTAACATTACAGACTGGCCTTATTCACTTCCATTTTAAGTGACTTACCTTACATTTTTTTTAAGAGAAGGAAGGACATGAAAATTCATTTTAAAACCACATTATAGCATGCGGTTGATTGAGCTTAACTGTACAGAACCTGGAATATTCCTGTAATGTTTTCTAAGGAAAGAGTGAGAACATTCAGTAAGAGCCTGGGTAGTTTTTCATCTGATAATGTCCTGGAGAGATGGGGCACGATAATGTTAAGTGGACAAAACCTAAACAAGAAGGGTCCTGTTTAAGTAAGGCGTCGGGCCGTGCCTGCTCTGCCTCTAAAAGCCTTTTCAAGGCCCTCACTGAAGCTGTCGGGTCGTATTGAGCCGATTCAATGCTGGGACGGACGCTGGTGTCCACCCACTAGAAAAGAGCAGGTCTGTGACCCAGTAGGTGGATACATGGGCTGGCATGTTTACTACTGACCCTGGGAATGAGCCAGTCTTATAGAGAGCCAAATAGAGCATAAGATTCAGTCAGCTGACCAGTGCAGCACGTCTAGAGAGAGCAGGAGGGGATGGGGGTCTGTGCATGTGTGTTTGTGTGTGTATTAAGAGGGGGGCAGCTGATAGCAGACAGACTAAATCTGTGTTTAACAGGTGGTGGTCTAGGTATCGTGTGGCGTTTCTGACCCTACCCATGCACCCGACTTGACTTGTCGTAGTCACAGAGCTACTGCTACTGCTCTGATTAATTAATTCAGAAAATATACTATTGACAACTGTTTTCAACACTGATAATAATACAAAATGTTTATTGAGCATCAAATCAGCTCACGTGACACTTAAGATGGACTAATGATGCTGAAAATTCAGCTTTGCCATCACAGGATAAATTACATTTTAAAGTATATTCAAATAGAAAACAGTTATTTTAACTTGTAATAATATTTCACAATATCACTTTTTACTGTATTTTTGATCAAATAAATGCAGCCTTGGTGAGCAAAAGAGACTTCTTTGAAAAAAAGAACCGACTACAAAGTTTTGAATGGCACTGTCTATATATTTGCAGCGCCTGATAGTTCGATTCGACTGAATTTCTCTTTCAAATGAGTTGAGAAAAACATTCAAAACAAACAAAACACACATTTGTTTTTTAAAATAAAAATAAAAAAAATAATTAAGTAATAATTTTGGATAATTTTCTCCAAAATTATAGTAATAATTTAGTAATAATTTTCTCTTTCAGTTGAGAAAAACATTCAAAACAAACAAAACACACTTTTGTTTTTCAAAATAAATAAATAATAATAATTAAGTAATAATTTTGGATTCATGAGAGAAAAAAACGATTTTGTGTAGCTTTGAATGAATCTGGATCAAGAAAATGAAATAAACCGGAACTGAATTATAATCAGAATTATAGTTGATGACTGAAAGATTGATGACGGTTAAAACCTTCAACCTCACAAAGCACATTACAGCCCCAAAATATGATTTCCTGTGACGCAAGGCAGACAAGTAAAGCCATAAGAACCCATGTTAAGGCAGTTTGTCTTTGGTGATTATCGTGGCCGGGCTCTGTGTTTTGTGTTGTGCATCCAGCATATGTCTCACATGGCTGTAAAGTCATTTAACAACCTCACAGTCACATCTGCTTCACATTGAAAGGACGTAATTCCTCTGGCCCCCATGGACCACCACATAAAAGACACCTTACTCTACATCCTAACACGGGCCATGCGAAAGGTTTTCTTAGTGCTGACAACCTTAACGTTATTCGAAGACTGCTTTACAAGACACAGACTAGAAGATTATCTCACAGAGACTGTTAGAACTATGTGTCTTGTTTCATTGATGCTTTTTTCCATATCCTTTTCTTCAGTGAATTGAACCCATAACCGTCAAACTTCAATAAATCAAACACCGAAAATCTGATTAAAAGACACCACAAGGGACTGAAACCTGAGACGCCGACTGCGTAGTGGGAAATAAAAGCAGCCAAAACTGTGTAATCTAAAATGGATTATACAAGAAGTGTATTATTACAGATTGGCTAGATTGCTGACCTTGAATGGCCGTCCCATCTGTCATGGTTTCTCTTCCTGTGTGTACAGTGATTGAGCAGCAGCAGGGTTGAGGGCCCAGGCATGGCACTCACATGTTTTGGGCCTCTCTTGATGGGGAAAATTAGTCAAACTGGGCTTCAAAAGCCAGCGGTTACTGTACCAGAGACAGATTGACTCCATGGGGCCACTGGTGTGTCCTGAGCCCTTGAGGGAAGGGAAGTCAGGGGGTCGTAAAGCCGGGTTCACTGGGAAGCAGATCAGGTATCGGGCTAGTGCGAGGCCCAGGACCTTTATGAGCTCTGAGGGACTCAGGCAGGTCATAATGGTGACATTGAGGCGCCTGAGACCGGCTCTAATACTTCTTACCTGCAGAGAACACTAACACAAGACTGAGACCCAGACCAAAGCATGGGAAACAGACAGACCTCACAATAAATGTGAGATCTTGAATAAAAACAAAACATGACCATGAAAAAGGATTCTGTCCGTGCTAATGTACATAATATTTTCTCTCAGCTGGTTTTGTAATAATATTTAAAACATTAATATGAAGAACGGCTTAATTTTTATCAAATGCTGTGGGTCTGTCTTATCAAATTTGCTAAACTAACAATCACATAACAATAGCAGATATTTCAAATGTGCTCCAGTTGCTCTTAACCAAAAATACAAACATCAGAGAGGTTGGGACAGTGAATGAGTCTCATTTCTGAGAAAAATATTGAACAGCAAAAATACTGGTCTTCCAGAGTTCCAGTACAAACTTTTTGCATCAATTCACAGCTTTTTCCAAAAGTAAAATGGTAGCCATCTGTGAAACTGATCTGTGAGACTAGCCTTGAGGTAAATGTTCCCCATAGACAGTATTTTAATGTTCTGATCCTTTAAATGGATAAAAAAGAGAGACTTGGTGTGGTGGTATGTCATAAGCAAACCGCACATCAACACATTCCAAACATCAGTTAGCAATGAGCTCCTGTTATTTGGTCTGCTACAACCAATAAGTACAACTAAATTTCACTAAAGTTTTATTTTTTATTTAATAACAGTATTTACTCTACCATTCAAAAGTTTGGAGTTGGTAACATTTTGTAAATCTCTTATGCTCATCAAGGCTGCATTTATTTGATTAAAACTACGGTAAAAACAGTGATATTGTGAAATATTATTACAATTTAAAATAACTGTTTTCTATTTGAATAAATTTCAGCATTATCACTCCAGTCTTCAGAGTCACATGATCCTTCAGAAATCATTCTAATATGCATATTTGCTGCTCAAGAAACATTTCTTATTATTATTATCAATGTTGGACACAGTTGTGATGTCTGTCTGCCACTTTTGATCAATTTTAATGTGCCCTAGCTGAATAAAGGTATTAATTTCTTTAAAAAAAATTACAGACGCCAACATTTCAGTGAATTTCTTCCAGCATGGATAAATGAGAGGTTAAAAGAAAAGCAGTGTGCATTATTATTATTTCTTAAAGTCACTTGGATGTTGCGTTGTTAATTTAACAGGTAACCAGTTACTTCACTCTTTACTTGGAAAAAAAATAAGATGATTACATGATGCATTACCCCAAGACTGCAAATCAGACTGGTGAGTCATTCACTAATTCATCTGATGTCTGTAATATTATTTTTTACAGTGCGCTGTTTAATTAGGGATTACTACTGAAGCAAACCACACTTTATCTAACCTTGAAAACACCCACTGCTTCACTAAGTCCGATGAGACCAAAAAAAACACACAAAAAAATTAGGACAAGTGAGCTCATCAGCCAGTCCTATCAGTCAGTGCTATTTTTCCCACGTCTCACGCTTCTCCCTCAGTGTGTGAACTGCGATTAGCATCACACACACAAAAAGAGTCTCAGCGTTTTCCCAGCACACTCGCTCTCTCCTGCTCAGCACTTTGTGAGAGTTCCCTGTGAGATTCTCACACAGCAACGCTCTGTCATCCTACCCCTCCACAGACGCTTTCTCTCTCTCTCTTACGTTTGCCTACAGTATCGCTTCCCAATGGCTTCATTCTTCCCCTTGTCCCGCATTGGCAGATTGTGTCCCCTGTGACTACACAGATACTTCACATCACAAAGCCCATCCGAAACTCAACATAGCTGACACAAGAAAAAAAAAACGAGAAGACATGGGCCAAAAAGAACACAATAAACAAACAAAATCAAGCAGGACAGCACTTTCGGTCTCGACTGTGTTAATTGGTACGGCCCCGGGAGGGACGCTGTTCTCACTGCTGTTCCAGATCCACCCCCATGTCCTCTCATAAACTAAAGCCCCAGTTAATATACAGTGGATATTCTCTGTCTCACGGGGCTGTAAGGCAGTCACTCATTAGCAGGTTCTCAGGATAACAGGACGGGGTCAAAGGTGAAGTTATGGGAAGAGAGTGGAAGTGAGGGAGGGGTGGAAGTAGGACAGGAGAGAAGAAAGGTGGGGGTGGGGGTCAACAGTTATGCAAATGAGTGGGTCCAGATAACAAGACAGTACAGACACCAATTAGCACAATAGATTATTCTGGGCTGCTAGATGTCATACTGCTTTTATGAACCAAGCAATAAAACAGGACCACTGACAACTAAAAGGCACTGTGTTTTCCTCTTGGGATGTGCACTTTTAGAAACTATAGCCTGATTGGGCAACATGTTGTTCTTGTTACAGCGACAAGTAGACATGAAAACAAACAGATCAAGAATTAATTTTGGAGCTTGTTGCAGTTAATGAGAGTCTACAGGGGTTTTGTGTTTGAAGCTGCCGTCCACTTACCAATGCTGAGGCTTTTGACACTTTGGACAATGACTTTCACGCTTGCAGGTATGACTTGTGTGGCCTTCATCATCAGCCTGAAATGACGTTTTATGGTGTTTAACTTACACACGCCCGTGCCACACACCAGTTTAGTGCGACATCTTCACATCCTAAACCCTGTGCTGAGCTTTCACACCCAACTGTTGATTGACACCATGTTCAACACTCATAATAGCACTACAGCAGTGTTTTAGTCAAACTACAGTCTTCATCTGTCTTTCCAGGTATACATGACGCATTGCGTAACCAAATATAAGAAGGATTAAATACACGTTGCACATCATCTCTGTCTTTCTGAGCAAGCGCATAACGCAGAGGCCAATTGTAGACCATACCTGCTGAATGAATTAAGCAGAGCTAAAATCGTACACTCTCAGAAAAAAAGGTACAAAAGCGGTCACTGGGGGCTGGACCTAAAGAGTGCATAGTACCTCAAAGGTACATATTGAGACCAAAAGTGTACATAATTAGTACCAAAATGGTACATATTAGAAGCTTTTTAAAGGGTACTGGCCCAGTGGCAGCTTTTGTATTTTTGTGTATAATCTAGGTCTGTTATTCTGATTTGCAAAAAATAGACTGATATGACTTTAGTCACACTAAATGCTGGAATACACTAGACTTGCCAATGTACAGTATGTCAATGTATGTGGAATGTCTGATTTTGGCCAGTCGGAGTTGGTAGATTTCACAGAATGTCAAATAATGTATGATGGGCACAAAATTAGATTTTTTAGTTTCAGACTATGAATCTATCCTGTTGATATTTTGAAAATATTTTAGAACACATATTGTTTTCAGTTTCCTAGCAACAGTTTCTGTCAGTTTCTTGTGTTCAGAAATACTTGAAAGTCTGGAATGGTTTGATCCTCAGTCATTTAGTTTATGACGCTGAGTTTTTATCTGTAACCATTTACAAATCCAACAAATGTATGATACTTAGTGTTTTAAAATCCGGTCATGTAGTGTATTTCAAGTTTAAAATGTTTATGTGACATTACAAAAAAAAAGAATTACTGTTTCAGTCTGTCTGAAATCCAATAATTTAAAATGCATGTAAACACACTTAATGAGGCTAACTAAACAACACAAATACACCATGGCTATCCTGGGCACATTCATCCAGGTTTACATTTGAATAACAGTGGCTTATCTCTCCATTAATTACCATTGAAAGCACCAGGAGATCCACATAATGAGATCTCTTGATATTCTCCCAGAGGAGCCATCTCAGCATTCCCAAATGCCATTTAGCATTCGAATAACCAAAATAGGCTGGAGAAAAGGTAATTCACCTCAACAGCGGTCACCCCAGCCAAACCCCACAGCTGCAATATCCCATTGTTTTCAATGAAAACAAAGGAAACTGTTCAACATCTCAGTGCCTGATACCCCAGGCCATTTAAAGCTACTTGCTACAATACAACTGTATAGAACACCAAGTATTTAAGGGGGAAATCAAAACATATAAGATAAAGTTAAAAATGTGGTCACTCTGACAACAGCATCATTGCATAGATCAGTTTGGAAGAGTCATGGCTGGAATGAGATCAATGAACCCAATTACAAAAGGACATGGGGTTACATCATAAAAACTGGCAGCGTTCTCAGAACCCAAAGGTGGGGAAACCCAACTTACAAAAACCCACTCGAATTTGTGGCTGGAATGTGATGGGTGCTTCTAGTGACAGGCCTATTGGCATGCAGTGAGCTATTAGAATGAGAATAGAGGCCTGATGAGAGAGACCTACAGTAGTGCTTTAGAGCTTAATGGGCTTCGGGCAGCACAGAAACATGTCTCAGTTTTCAATGGTTGGTTCATTGTCTTGCTCAGCAAGGTAGTGGCAAGCTACAAAAGGGAAGGGTATAGGTTGAAGAGAACTCTTTCAAAGAGGCTGAGTGATCCAGAGCCTGATTCTCCCACAAACAGCAGCGTCCTTGTCCCAACTTCACTGTTCCAGCACTATACAAAGAGAGCCAAGCGGCTCCTTTCCCATCATTACACCTCCCACTTCTTCCCCAAACGGTAATCAGCCACAAAATGTTACTTTCAAAAGGTTGGGGAGATGATTTGCTTCTGCTTCTTGTATGTAAATCCCACATATGGTTCCATTGCTTCTCAAAAAAAAAAAAAAAGTGTTTAATTGCGGTTCCAAATGGTTACACAGGAAATTATTGAGACGAATAAGCAGTTAATTAAAGTTTTCCTTATGATTGTAATTGTAAATGGTCATTCGTGTCAGTGAAATATTTAATATCACTTAGAAGAGTTCTGGGAGCACTACGTGTGTTATGTAATTTTGCCACATTACGTACATTGAGCATTTGTGGCTGAGGACAAGCCCGGACTAGCCAGGGGTGCAATCTGACCCCCCACTGCTACAGAAAGGCCATTTAATCCATTGCTAAATTTCCCATAATCCATTTGACATGGTGGAAACAAAGCACAAGTTACAGCAACAGCAGCTGGCACTGTGACACAGACCCTGGCGTCCAACATCTGCAATAAATGACAGTCCAACAATCTGCAATTCTCAGAATAACAAAATTGAGTCTCCTCTAAAGGATAGTAGGATCTGGCGAGAATGACGGGTGAATCAAATGCTTGGATGAGCCCTGGGAAAACAGACAATGTTTATTTGTTAAAGTTGCAGAAAAGCAGAGGTGCAAACCCAAGTCACCCGAGTGCATTTTCTCATTCAGGAATATTTATTCCAAGGCTGAAATAAATGCGCCGTGAGAGAGAAGGACATGATGTATAAAAAGGGCCGTGGCAGAAGCCAATAGCTCTGTTTATTCTCCCAGCATGGCTGTGCTAGCATTGATAGGATTACAGGTCACACCAGAAGTGAGAGCCAGGGGACTCCGCGGCCCCTCAGAAGCTGCATTATGTTTCCCTGCTCTGGATGCAACCATAGAGGATATGCTCCACGGGATTTATAGCCCCAAAAAAGACAAATAAATAGAGAATGTTTTCCCCTCATCTGGCTAGAGTACATAGATACTTTTTTCCATCAACTGAAATAGATTTTACCCAGATGGGATGAATATAGTTTCATTGTATCACTGTGTCCTTACAAGAATTATATCACTGTCTAGAATCCCGTTTCATCCAAGAGCTTTGGAGAAATAAACCTGGAAAAAAGAAGGAAAGACACAAGACAGTGAGACACTGAAGCTCCAAGGACAGTCTCACACTTGGCAGGAATTGGTGCTTGTATTATTCAATCGAACATTTCACAGATCCCCATTAAATATGTCAAATGGCCATGACCACCATCTCAAAGAGCCATTTTCCCCTTTAGTTGGGGAAAGAGATGACTGTATGTCATCTATTGTATTCAATATTTGAAAGTTCTGCTTTGTAACTGGCCAAAAGGAAGAAATGACCCTCCAAAAACAGATAAATGTTCCATTATGTGGATCAGAATGATAAACAGGAGACTGTAGACTGACAGACAACCACTAACCATCCCACTGCATCCTTGTATATATCCACTTTACAAGGATACAGTGGGACGCCTTGTAGCCGTCATCCTCACATACAGCTGTTGTGAATTTAACCTCCATCTTCAAAGAATTTGCCCAATCGCTGGAGGGAAAAGAAAAGGCAGAGATAAAAAAATAAATATGGAACGGATGAAGGAAGGATGTGCCTTTATCAACATGATGCCATTTTACCACTCCGAACAGACCGCTCTCATTACCCAGAGTATCTATGTTTGTACTTGTGGGTATTACGATCAAAGCGAGTCAGTTTGCATCAAGGGAACTGTTTAAACTGAATGGCCAGATAAGACAACTCTGTCCTCAAATACAGCTAACATGCTGAAATTGCTTTGTTTACCCTACGCAAACATTCAAATCCCAAATCAAACAGTTGCGCCAAGCCTTAAGAGTTTGTGTTTTGGCAGGCGGGAAAAGGGGATATTCAGACAGGGAGCATCCAGTCTCATTTAGCAAGGATGCTTGCCACACGCATTGATACACCTCTCTTTTGTGCTACACAAATTTAAGTGACTATAAATAGCATAGTGGTAATCATATCCATTCATCTGAAATTCTCCATCATTCAGCTCCAGATGCCATGGTGGGATAGTGGGAAGGGGTTGCAGGGTTGTTACAGGAATGGGGTTGTAGCAGGATCACTGGGCATTCTTGTGGGGAAGCGGGTTGCGCTTGATGGGAGATTTCATTTAATTGGAATTCGGCGGTAATGTCTTCAAACAGGGAAAGATCCAGGATGTGGTATGGAGGGCAGATGGGGGAGCCTTTTTTTTTTTGTGAATGAAAGAGAGGATGGAAGAAAAGAAACTTTTTTTTCCCTTTTTTGTTATCCACCAGAGGAGGGGGGGAAGGGGGTGACTGGCATGAATCTGGGAAACAAGCGGAACTTTCGCATTGTGTGGTTTAGTCCTGCTTTTCATTGCACAGATTGTCTGAGGAGTCTGACAAGGAGCCTGTCAAAGTGTTCCTCCATACCAGAGTAAAAAAAGGGTGCTGATCCTAAAAAAGAACAGAGGCCGGGGGAGGTTGAACCCTCTGCCTGGTTTCTTATACTTGTTTTAACACATTTTTTTTGTTGGCTGCTTCAAAAGATTAACAAAAGATGCTGTCAGTCTGTTAGCAGCACTGGAAACTTTCACGCTTTGTCTTGGACCTGTAGAATTTCTGAATGAGCAACACTTTTTTTTATTATTCTTAATTATATGTTCCAAATGACCATTTCTTGAGTGTTAATATCTCTTTTATCAAAAACCAAGTTAGTTATTCAGCCTGACTTGAGAGTGAGGCCTAAAATGTGGTGTCGGCTGCTTGTTTTGCAAGCAAGCTGTTGAGATGGCTAGGATCTAAAGCATTTAAGTCTGTCACCAGCAGTTGCTGAGCTGTCAGCTGGAAGTCATGGTCAGGGTCGTGCTCCCAGCTCTACAGGCTCTTCATCGCAGAAGAGGCGCCATTTTAAAGCAAGCATAAGGATCATGCGGTTGTTTGAAGGCCTCACAAGGTCAGCTGCTGTGGATTGACTGGAGCACGCCATCATTGTGAGCTTGATTTGAATGCTGACGTTGAGAAACGGCTGGTACTTGATGTGATTCAATATGCCTGCAGTTGATGCTCCATGTCAGTAGCAATCTTATTCCTCAGAGGTGAATCTAACAAAGACATGTTTTTTATTTTTTATTTTGCAATAACAAACTGATGTCTGTTTGTGGGACAATTTTGCTTTGTGACAGTCATGTTCTCATTACTGTAAATGTAAGAGGTTTGCAAATTTAAAGAGTGCAGTGAACTCTTTACTGTAGGCTGTGACTTTAAATTTAAGTTTAAGTAAACTTTACAGAAAACTCAATCATTTATATTCATGCAAAAATAAATAAACAAATTGATTTATAGAATTGATGGAAAAAATAAAATAAATAGATTCTCATTATTTTCTTTTTTAATTTTGGGGAAAATAAGACCCCACTTATGTATTATGTAAACAGTATGCTTACATGATGTAACCCATGTTGCAATTAATAAAAATATATATTTACATATTTGTACAGTTATTTTCAGCCCTGCTCCTGATAATGAAACATATGCAATTAACTGTGATTCTAGCACATACATAGTTTGTTTTAAAAGAGCATGCACTTTGAAAATGTTTAGGCCTGTTTGTCCTCTTCACCCTCCCCCTCTTTGTCCCTCGCCTGCTGTCCTTTAACGCGTCCTCCCATTGACAGTCTCTCTGCGGTTCCCACAGCACAATAGCCATCAACGCCCCGCCTACTGGGCGTGACCAATGCTGAGGGGCAGTTTATAAAAGCCCCTCCGAGTTACAATGAGGAGACTCTCTCAGCGCTAGTATGCTGCAGCTGTATGACACGCTTGTTTTTTAGAGGAGGCTATTGGAGCGAAGTTTAGATTAATGCTGTGTATATCACAAAGAGAGCGTCCTTCTCTTAGAGTTTAATAAACATGCTGAAAACGTACGGTAGTAAAGTTGCGCTCTCCCTCGCGGGAGCGACAGTCACCTGTCTCGCGCTACTGTTATTTTTGTCGCAGCATCAGCGGATTCAGATGGATGAGATGCAGAACGAGAGTGAGATCGGGTTGCGCTCACTGCAGAGTCTGGGGGAATCAGAGGTTGATGATGGAGCTCAGCCTGAGCAGAATGGAAAGAAAGGATTCTCTGCCTATTTTTCTAAGCTGACCCGCAGCAGGAGGGAAGCGGATAAGCCCACCGAGGCGTCCGGAGCGGCGACAGACGCGCCGCCTGCTGAGGACATCAGCGCGGATGACATCTTCATCGCAGTAAAGACCACTAAGAAGTTTCACCGGTCCAGACTGGATCTACTGCTGGACACCTGGATCTCCAGAAATATGCAGCAGGTATGTCAGTTTACACTGTTACAAAATGTTTCCATAACTTGTTGACAGTTTTGGTTAGGTAGGCTACATATTTCACCAGCCGGAAATAAATGGGATTTTATTTTCGTGATGGCTACGAGTGTTTAATATCAAGTCACGCTTGTATGTATCTTTATACATTATATGTAAATATAATTAATTTAAATAGTACTAATTTGAGATTTATATATATAAAATGTTGCACGAATATATATATATTTTTTTTCCATCATAATTGTTGCAAGTTTATTTTCCTTTTTGTAGCTTACATTACCTAATGAAATTACTTTACTTGTGAACATTGCTGTTTCATGTTAAACATACAGTAGTATAATGGTGTTCCACTTCAGAGACCCTTTGGATGATGCCATTTATTAACATACCTAATAATAATAATAATAATAATAATAATAATAATAATAATAGACAGCCGATTAAGTAAAAATGTGCGGAAAAATATCTTATCAGCCTATCTATGGTCTTAATGCTAACAAAGTGTATCTACAAGCAGGAACCTAAAACTTTTAAAATAGTTTTTCAATAGTATTATTTGCATGGCATATTAAAAAAAGGGGGAATAAAAAAACAAAAACAAATCATATTCATAGTCTCTCTGTGCTGTCTGTAGCAATTGCTGTGTTGCTCACAGAGCGATGGGTGGCTGTAAGTCCCCCCTTCTCCCCTCCTGCTCCATTGTTTGGGGTGTCCCCGTGAATACGCCAGGGCTAAGGATGCATCACAGCAGCGGCTTCAGAGCTGTCCCCTTCTCAGCACTAACAAAGCGTCTTTCTGAAGGGGGAAAGAAAAGCTTTGCCAGCCCCTTGTCTCCCACTCTCCATGGGAACCGGGGATCTGGAGCAGAGGCTGGGTCAAGCTACCCAAGCGGTGGGAAAAGAGAGTCTTCGTTATAGAGATGCTGGGTGGCACAAAGGGACAGCATCTATAGGCAAGGAAAGGCTTTTCAGCAGCATGCCGAGTGGCTCACAGTATGAAAATACAGCTCTGAGAAACAGGCCTCTTTTGCAGCCAGCACAAAAGCATTCTCGGCACCTCAACAGCAGCAAGCACAGAGCAGTCAAAGTGATTTTACCCACCACCTAGAGTGGTCGCTTATACATTTTTATAAAAGTCAGTTTAATTTGCCTCGGGGCTCTGTCACAATCAGTTTCTCTCACACCTTAGACAAGAGGGGTTTTTATTATTGTCATTTGAAAATGACACAGCTATAGCAACACTTTTATATGCTTGCAGAGTCTGAGTACAAAGATCATTATGTCTGTGAAGGTACTCTGAATATAAGAGCTTGTGGAATGTGAAAATTTAAATCAGACAACTTTAGCTTCTGCACTCATTCAGTCAGCTCAGATTTGTCTTTCACTATCCAGCTAAACTGACATGACCACTCCAGGCTTCAGGCGAGATTGGAAAACTAAGAGTCGATGGAAGTTAACCCACATAAGAGAGAGTTAACAGCAGGGATTAATAGCAGCAGCTGGTGGGGAGCAGTGCAGACATAAAAGACCAGTGCAGAGCAGAATACAAGGGGGAGTTCTAGGAGAATGAGTGCCAGGTGGCCTGGTCTCAAAGAACAAAAGATGGTCCTAATGCCAGCTATATGAATCCTCACATGTACACATGGAGGGCCGCTCTCAAATTATTTTAACATTCATCAGTGCAACACCTGAGTATGTTAAATCCCAGTTATTGTCATCTGAACGGCCGGGGATTATCCCAAGGACTCCGGTGTACTGTTTGGCCACTTGCCACAATGGCTGGCACCAGACAAGTGTTTCAACGGGCCAGGCATTGTTAGACCTACAGCATGGGAACTTTGTCACATATGCCAAGTGAGATGTTGCGTGACCGACATTGTGAACATGTTCATAGGGGTTAGAATCTTGTGTAGAAGGATCTTTCTAACTTGCTTACCTACTTCAAATGCTTCCCTGACGGGTGATGAACAGCTCACTGTCTTGGGCTGTTTACATGTAAACACTGAGAGTAGATCCAATCTGTGTCTGCTGTTGACACTTATGGCAGCCTGTGGCTCTTCTTGGTGGGAAACTGTCTTGTCTTTGTTTAGAGTTAGTCACGGTCAGCTAGAAGCTCCCCTACCCTTGTCAGTATTTCTCTGAGAGAATGAAACCCTAGAGCTCTGTTGCTTTCTGAATACTTGTTTCTGATTATTAAAAGCATGCTTTATAATTATCTTGACTTGAGTCAGGACTCTTGAATAGTGTTATTCTTTTCAGTCAGATCTGCCCCATTTTGAATTGTTCACGCTGCAGCTTCTGGCTTCCGCTGTTTCTCTAAATTTCCCCCCTGGAACAATGCAGCTTCCCCAGTGAGAGAAATTCACAACAATGAGAGAACAGCCTGTGCCGCGGCTGTGGTATCCGGTGTCCAGTTACACAGACAGCTACCAAATGCCATTAAGATCAAATGCACACTTGGTTGACGCAGAAGAAGTACCATGACCAACCTCATTACTTCTATCTGAAATACTTAACTGCATAATTACTCACTGTTTAAGGCAGTAGTTTCTCTGGCTTAAGCACAAGATGGTTAAAGCTGTGCAGATCTATTGTGGCACGAGTCTGTGCAAGTTTCTGGTCTCTTATTGGCACAGGTAGAGGGAGCAGGGCTGTGTGGTGTTTAATAGAGGGAGTAACATCTCTCCACTTCCTTCCTGGGTAAAAGGAGACAGACAGCCAGGCTCCTTGCTCTCCCTGCCCTATGCCAGACCTGCCTTTTGGGGGGGGGGGGAGTCCAACCAACCTCTGCCCGCTCATCAGAACTCTAAACAACCGAACGATAACCCTCATCCTTTCTTGTGTGCCGAGAATGCTGGGAAAAGTGCATTTAGAAGACAAGACTTGACATTTATGAAAGAAACCACAAAAGGGTCATTTTGGCTCACAATATCTTCAATAAAAGGGAAACGGAGAAACAAAGCCTTGTACCAAGAGAGGCCTCTCTTTAGTTAACCACTGCAGCTGTATGCAAATCCAGGCAAACATATTTAGGCTTTACCCAGTGACAGCTTTACCCACTCCTCATTGTCTCAATGCAAAGTGACAGTGGGAGCAGGGTTGGGGGTGAGTGGCCACACACACACATTGTAATGCACTAATCAGCTCTGAGGTTTCTCTCTCTGTCAGTGCCTGGCCTGCCTTGGCAGCTGCCTGTGTGATTAGTCTGTCCTTTCAGCGGAACTCTGTGCAAACAGCGCCAGCCTCTGATCCTTTACCCGGCCCAACCGCCAGCCCTCCCTGAACAAACAGAGGCCTTGGGCCTTGGCCCCCGAGTGCTGCGCTAAACATCTGCTTAGAGTTTGTTCTGCAAACCAATCAAACATTATCTTGCAATGTTTGAACGTTCAAAAAAATGCGACTGTGGAAAGGGGGAACCAGTCCACGTGTGTGTGCGTGCGTGCGTGCTGGCATTTGAAAGGCAACAAAACATGAATCCACTGTTGAGATAAAGATCACAAAAGAGCTGAAGCTCATAAGAGAATAGTTTTGTAGCGTAGGTGTACATGTTCAAGGCCAGTTGGGTGTGGGCAGGTTGATCTGTTCAGACACGTGGCTGTGATAAGGCGGCGGGTGGCAGGTGCTGTCTCACCTGAGGTGGAAAGCAAACAGGTTAACGACAGTGCATGACCAGGGGCATGCCGCCTTTTCATCAGTCTGTCTGAGGCGTGTGGCGTCTTCTTCTCAATGGCTCCTTTGAGCTGGGGCTGCTGCCTTGCACCTGCTCTGTCTTATCTCCCACAATGAGTCCTGATCCCACCCCTTCTATTTTAACGTTAACAAAACCCTGAGGGGTCAGACGTCAGTGAATGCACACTGGGGAGAATGTATATTCATCAATCCGAGTATGTTTGGGAGAATAGGACATGGCGCTCCTTTCTTTTCTTCCAAATGACTTGGCCATTCTTTTTTGGGACATTTTTAACATGTCTGAAGTGGATAGAGGGATGAAGAATGGAAAGACTTGGGAGGCGGTGAGGGGCAATGGAATGGGGGTGGAGTGTTGGGGGTGGTGGGGGTAATTGGGGTGGTCTGCTTCCCGCTTTGTTCTGGGTCTGGGATGCTTTGGGGCGCAGAGCAGTTGCCATGGAGAGACTGACAACAAGAACAAGGGGCCTTTATTTTTGGGGGTAGAGTTTGGCTTGTTTAACTTGCTGAGTTTTCCATGGCGTAAAACTCAGACAAAGGTTCCTAATCAGTCCGCTTGGGATAAATAGCTCTCGAAAGCACATGATTCCAGTTTGGAACACGCCAATTCCTGTTTCGTATTTGCTCTGGTGCAGTGATTAATTGACGAACTTGTGTGACTGCATTGAAAGAGCTAACCGGGCTTTGTCTTTGTTTTTGCAGACGTACATCTTCACAGACGGCGAAGATGAGGAACTAAAGAAGAAAATTGGTGAGTGCAGCTTCCTCAAGCAGAAGTCACAAGGCTAGAAATAAGCAGACATTCCCTCTTTGATATGCGCATAGTTTGGACTTCTAATCCTCTTAAAAATCCTGTGCTTAGTCTACGGGGGCTGGACTGTTAGGGGGGAGATGGTAATAGGGCGCGTGCAAAGTCACCTGACCTATCAGATAATGGCCATTTCTCAAGTGATAGACATAAGTGGAGTATTACATGAACACTGACAAAGTATCCATCTTCTTGTCCAATCAGGAAGCCATGCCATCAACACCAACTGCTCTGCTGCCCACAGCCGCCAGGCTCTGTCTTGCAAGATGGCAGTTGAGTATGACAAGTTCATTGAGTCCAGAAAAAAGTAAGCATTGTATGATTATTGTTACATTATGAGTACCTGTTTTAGCGTCAAAGCAAACCATATTGGATGTTCTAATGATATCTCTGTCTGGTTTAGGTGGTTCTGTCATGTGGATGATGATAACTATGTGAATGTGAAGACATTGGTGAAGTTGCTGTCCAACTACCCTCACACTCAGGATATGTACATTGGCAAACCCAGCTTGGACAGGCCAATTGAAGCCACAGAAAGACTTGGGGACAACAAGATGGTAGGTTTTCCAAAATATCCTCAATTTGTATATACATTGGTTGTAAAGATGAGGAGGAGTGTTAAGAACAGAAGCTGATGTTTTTGTTTCTCCATTGCAGAGACCCGTCAATTTCTGGTTTGCCACGGGAGGTGCAGGCTTCTGCATCAGCCGTGGGCTAGCTTTGAAGATGAGCCCTTGGGCAAGGTGCAAAAACTTTTCAACTATCGTAATGCAGCATCTAAAAACACATTGTTTTAAGATATTAATAGACTTTGTGTTGACTTTTTTATGACAGTGGTGGCCATTTCATGAACACTGCTGAGAAGATCCGTCTTCCTGATGACTGTACCATTGGATACATCATCGAGTCAGTTCTTGGGGTTCCTTTGACTCGAAGCAGCTTGTTCCACTCACACTTGGAGAACCTGCAACAGGTGTCCAAATCAGAAGTACACAAACAGGTAATGCGCTTTAATGAAAGCTTGATACAGGAACATCTTGGTTCTGTAAAATACAGTATAGTTGTATTAACGCATTGTTTCATTCGATTTCATTTAGATTACATTGAGTTATGGAATGTTTGAGAACAAGAGGAATATCATCAACATGAAAGGGGCTTTCTCTGTTGAGGAGGATCCATCCAGGTAAGACAAATTTCTTAACATTCTAGATCATATTTGGATGTTTCTCTTATTTAAGTCTACATGCATGTACTAATATAATTTCTTTTTTAAATCTCTCTCAGGTTTAAGTCAGTGCACTGTCTGCTGTACCCAGACACTCCGTGGTGCCCTCCTCAGGTTGCCTATTGAGGCGACCGGCTCCTCTGTTGTATCCTCGTCCCTCACTGCCTCGGTATCTGAAAGGCATGAGGGACCAGTGTGTTATTGAGCCGTGTGGCCTCTGCATTTACTCTGCAGTGGCGCACGGCATTCCGTGGTTATACTGGGCTGCTGTGCGGCCCGCCTTTAAACTGTTCCTTCCTGCCTGGTGCCTGATCTTCCTGTCCAACTCAGACATGACGGAGGGCCCGGCTTTCAGAAGGACGCTTTCAGCGCCAAGCTTTGCAGGCAATCAACTGTGCTTTATGTCGTTATTGTTGCTTGTATTCCATTTGCAATTCTCATAGAATGTAACTTTCTAGTATACCCAAGCCTTTTGCCAGCTTTATGTGCTTAGTTTTAAATTTTAATTAGCAAATTAGAGCATACTTTATATTTTTTTCTCTCCAAATACCATTCAGGATGTTCTTTCCCTCAGGTTTGATTTAACGATTGAAATCTTTAAAATAGTCGGAGCAGATAAGTAACATGGGTGCTTTATTATTTAGTTCTAAAGGACTCCGGACAAATTGAATGAAATGAAGGTCTTTTATTTGCAAATTTATTTCTTTGATGTCAGTGTTATTATAATTATTATTGCTATTATTTTTTTTTATATATATTTTGTGCTGGCAATAGGCAAATTTTCCAAATATGCTGTCAGGTTATTTTAATCTGTGGCGTATGAGGATTAAGCACTTTTCTCCCTAAATCCTCTGGGCATTTTATGGTGATTGAACTGTTATAACTTAAAGCTGTGTGAAAATGCACCAAGTGGCCCAAATTTTTAGATCTTTACATTATTTAATGCCAGTGCATTTACACAATCTTGGCAGATAGATATGAGATTTCTGGCATGATTTATTATATATATATTTTTAGCTTTCGCTCAAAGATGTACTGAAGTGGGAGTTGCACAGCTTGGTTTGAATGAACTGTTGGTTGCTCAAGTAAAGTATCGCTTAGCAATCGCTAACTCTTTTGAACTGGCACCAGGGCCACTGTCAACACAATGTACATTGTTAAAACAGATGGCAGCTAAAGTTTAAGACGTGTTTATAGCACAAATCCGAGTTCTATGATTCCTCTTGCACAAAGCGGTCTGGCCTAGAGCCATAGTTTTCCCCATTCCTTCACGGCTGGCAGTTGGACATCACTATGCCGACTATACAAAACATGTTAAGTGTGAGCTTTACATGAGCAACAACAGTGATCCTAACAGAGTTTCGGTTTCTCTGTGGGAATGACCCATATTGGGTGAGTCTGTATATATTATGTAATAGCAGTATTTATGTACTGTGCCATTTTAAAACAATTGTATTTGTACATAATTGTTTAGATATTCTATGCATTTTGGTCACCTATGGATCAGGCCTAGTTCTGATGAGGCCTTTAAAATGTCTCTTTCTTTTTTAAATGCTCTGAAATTTGCTAATGGCTGTAATTTATAGTCCAGTATCTGGATTCTTTGTTCAAATGTTGTCCTCTCAGGGATCACAATCCTGATATTTTTACCATGGGCTACCTTGGTAATTACCCATTCAGCTTTTGAATAAAGCAGCATATTTGCTAAGAAACTTTGCTGCACTGTTGTTTGTTTTCTTTCTGACACACTACATACATATTTCAGATTTAAAGGAAGATTGGCCAAAAAAAATAAATTCTGCCATCATTTACTTACCCTCATGTTGTTCCAAACTTGCACAACTTTCTCTGTTCCGTAAAAAAACAAAAGGAAAAATTAAGAACGTATTTTTTTATTCAATCCAGTTGAATGGTGACAACAGATTCAGTAGTTAAAAACTTACATTTTTGTTTGTTTCTCACTCAAATCTATGAATCTATGATATGATTCATAGGGACCACTTTTTTCATCCACAATGAATGGTGACCAGGTGCTGACAATCTACTTTCACTGTATGGAAGAAAGCAGCGTTGTCATTTTCAAAAACTTTTCCTTCCAGTTCCTCAAATGAAAGAAAATCATACTGGTAACGAGTACAAAATGACATAATTTTCACTTTTTTTTGGTGATCTATCACTTTCAACAACATATAAGACAAACAGTGAAAAGGACAAACTTAGCGCAACACAGACGACTTGCATCAATCACTGGAAGTAAAATCATTGCCAGACCGCAGAAGTTCAGAGGCCAGTGTCTCTTACTCTGTCAAAACTGTTGTGAACTGTTACTGAAGCATGCAAACAAAACAAACTTGGCCTCTCGTGGGTTTCGAGTGCTGGCACTGACCCGTTGTGTGTTGCTTGCTGAATTAATGAAACACACTTGAAAGTTTAGTCTCACTCACACATAATTTATTATTCTACAACAAATGCCATGGGAAAGATCATTTCCTCACTACCGGTTCTTTCAACACACTATATAAGTAACGCCATCTGAGGCCATCAATATATAGGGGAGAACGAGTTAAGATGTGTCACCACCTTCATTTAGCAAGCTGTGACCATTAAAATATTCTAATACAGAAATATTAGATGTTTAATATAGTTGTTCTAATATTAAAACTTTTTCTTGGTGGTAAGTGAGCAAGTAAAAGGGCTTTTTAGTATAATTCTTAAAATGTCCACCTTCAAGTCATGGCACATGTAAAATCTTTAATGATTTTTATAAAGTAAACATAAGAATAACTTTTTACATTGTTATATTTCAAGACTATCATTTACTGTCCCGAAGCATTTAGGTTACTTGATAATCTATTCATCAATTTATAGAAAAATCATGTTAAAATGTAACAAATGACACATTTGAGTGTCATATTGTGAGATATAGAGTGACAACTGCTATTTATATGCATTTTATGCAAGTAGTCTGCTATACTGGTAAAAAGATTGAATTACATAAGCTGTCAGAATTTTATCTTACTGTAAAAAGCAATCAGTTGGGAAGCCATTAAGTAAATAAACTTAAACTTAAATTATTAAGTAAATAAACGTCATGCGTAATTGAAAAAAATAATTTATGTGAACTTGACAAATCCACATAACTTAATTTTTTCAATTATGCATGCAGTTTATTACTTAATAAATTTAGGGCAACAGGTTTCCTCACCTATTTTAGGTTAAGTTAACCAATCACTTTTTACAGTAACAACAACAACAACAACAATAACAACAACAACTGCAACAAATATTAGAAAGCATATTTTGTTCTGCTCTACTGTAGATAATGGATGGACACAGCATGAACACATGAAAAAGTTAAATTTAGTTAGTCTGGTCTCATTGAAAACGTCAAAAATATATAATATGATTTACATAATCAGAATCAGTAATACGTGCAGCAGCCTAGAAAAAGCCTAAAGAAACTGAATTTCTTTCATTGGATGAATTAATACATTTTAAAGACTTATTTTCCTTCGGATGAAGGAATTCCTCCACATAAATGGGAGGTCAACAACAGAGATGTTGTAAATGTTATTGCAAGTAGATACAAATCCTTTTATTCCTTCAAACATTAATAACAGGCTGAGGTCATATTTTGAGAACTCAAACCACAAACATTAATTCCACACCCTGATGACACTATTTAATATACTTTTGAAACCACAATTTTTTACATTCCAGTCAGATCACAAAGATCCTATAACAAACATAATCATGTTTTTATTAAGTCACATCTGTGCCTATTTTAATGGTGTGAGAGTTTATATTCTTAAGCCACGACTGCCTGTTTTCCCATGAGTCTGAGGGCAGAGAGGGGATTTCTGCATTCTTTAGGGTAAGTCTGAGACACGGATCACCCCAAAATTAACCACTGCACCGAAAAGTCTTACTTCAATGAGTCTGAATCATATTTCTTCCTCCCAAAACCCTCTTTAAAGACTTCACACAGTCCATATGTCATATGTGGCTGCAGATGTCAGAAAACATGTCTGCAAGAGCCGAAGAATCAGACACATTTGAGCATGTGTTCGTTCTCACTATACTGTAATAAACCAAACCTATGATTATGGGTACTGGTCTTCAAGTCTGCATTCCAAGAAGCTTTTTTATTTAGGCTGAATTCACACTCAAGGTGGATAGCGAGATTGAGTTATGCAAAGCACTCTTTGCGAGGGCAGACAGCCAGAGAAAGGTGATCTGCCTAAAGGAAAGATAACTGCCTAAACACTACTGAGGTAGTTATCAGTTAAAAGAAACCAGGTGCCACTAACCCGACTGTACACAAAACACCCAAAACATTACGTCTTCAGTGTGGCATATAAACAAAGCTGCCTGTACCGTAACCAAAACTACTTGCTTATGACCTCAAAATTATAGTGAGGGTTATCAGTGTGTAAGCTACACCCAAACATTCATGCCATTCATCAACCTGAAGGGCTTATTAATGAGTTCTGCTAACCACTTAGCTAGTTAGTATGACAAACATTACAGAGAACCGAGCTTTAGAAATAGAATCCATTTCCGTTCTCATCCTCGTGCCAAATTCTCATTTGTAATTAAGACCTCAAGGTCTGTTTTGACTGCTTCTGCACTGATGCGTGAAATACAGTCAGACCACACAATGTCTGGGTCCGAAAGAGACTGGAAAATGACTAAAAAAGTAAAAAAACTAAAAAACTCTTGGATTAAAACACAACCTATCGCTCCCTTTGACACTTGACCTATATGCATCTCGCAATGCCAGTTCCACCTCAGAGAGCCCAACAAAAACACTAGAGCTTAACCAAATGCAAAAACATCAGGCTACAAACCCACATAGTGGTTTGCCAGACAAATAAATGGTTGCTTGAGCAAAGCGACCGTTGCATGGTTTCTTGAAAAGAAGATGGCAATGTTTTTATTATGAGTCAGAGGGTCCTGCAGATCCTCATATCTTTACATTCTCAAACCTTTTGAACTCTCGAAACTGATCATAGCAATAAACGGTCTGTATTTTTTCCCTCTGTTGTTGTTCAAGCTACATTCATATCGAACTTTATATTATCTGTCTCTAAGTAGAAATGTTTTTGTTTTACTCAAATTCAGTGGCATATTCTATGTCCGATTAAAAAAAGGTGGTGAAAGAAATGTTGCGCCAAATGTGTACAGTCCAACATCACAAAACTTATGGGGTGCGTAAATCCAACAGAAAAAAAAGTAGAACAAAAGGATCCGCACACACCGAATAAGGCAAAAGCTCTCCAACTGTTCATTTATTACTTCAACAGAGGCCTCAAAAAGACATGCAAAAAAGTGCTGTGCAAAACGTTTTTGAGTGCCATATACTAACAAAAAAGGTAACAAAACTGTTTTCAGTGAAGAAAAAGGGCTTGCAAACTCATAGTGAAAGCTTCTTTTAGATAGCAATCAGACAGGCTTCCTGCCAATTCTACAGAAATAACTCCTCTCATAAAGATGTTACTTTCACTAGCGCTATCATCTTTGTAACATCTTTTGTGGTTACTAAAATGTTCTGAGCATTTTTAGCATGTTGTTATGCAGTTATTAAGGTGTTTTGAGCACTGTTATTGTTTATGTAGTTTGCGAAGTTACACAGTTCAATACGTTAGGGTTAGGGGTTTGTTCAAGTGAGGTACCAGATAAAAGTTTGAATATTTAATAAAAAGAAAGCAATGGCAAGGTTCCTTTTATGTTAAATTTGAAAGTAAACATTTAAGTTTAGCATTAACACTAGTCACCGCTGTCATGCTAATCTTAAATGTTTACTTTTAGTCACTATAGTAGCCCTTTTCACTCAGTAATCCCAGAACTAAATTACCGTAAAATTACCAGAATGATTTATTGGTAAATACACAAATATGCTGTTTACAAAAGTTACGGCGTTCTGGCTTTTTACAGTTAACAGACCATTCACACATTAGCACAAAAATACTGGTGAATTCTGTAGTTATTGGGAATTATCTTTAAACGCAGAGGAGAGGAGAAGCGCTTTAGTTTTACAGTCTGGTCAATTTGACAACATGTTATTATTTACATCTGACAGCTGTATGGTATGATCACACTGAACGCATTTTTGCTCTTAAAAACGCGAGACGCGCATATCTAACTGCAGAGCCGTAGCGCTGATGATGATTGGAAAAGAAAGCAGGGTCAATAGCACGATGCTGAAAAAGCTGTCAAAGATCTCCATCTAGCGCATATTTACATAGAAAAACTATTAAAAAGCAGCTGAACTTTTATGATTGACCCAAAACGTGTTCGGACCTCGTATGTTCACACAATGAACAACATACCGGTAATTTACTCTGTTTCAACTTCTCATACCGGTAAATTGCCAGAACTGAATTACTGGTAGATTTTAAAAGGTCCTGTTCACACATGATCTCCTACCGGTAATTCTCTTCAGTCAACTCTTTTGAGAGGATATAATTACAGCGAGCAAGCGCCTGCACACCCCAGCAGTTCTCCAGGCCTCCCAGCCACTGGCTGGATCTGTAATCCCTATGAACATGTGCTCAAAGGAACTGAGGGACAATCTCCTAATCCAGCTATCAGATATCCTCGGCCATAGAGCCTTTACCTCACAGAGCAAAAATGTCTGTTTCAGGGATTCTCATGGAGGGTTATCAAGCATGCTGAGAGATGTCTCCTGGGTGTCCCACGTGTTGAACACTCATTCATTCAGCAGTTCATTTGTCTGTAAATTTTTTTGTTGACTTCCTTGGCAAAGCTGGCAAGATGAACTCTCACCTGATGACAACAAACAGTCAACTAATTTCAAGGTTTTGCTCCACATTTTAGAAACCAGCATACATTTGAAATAAAACACCAGGAGACGATGTTCTGCCAATAGCAAGGCTAAATGTTATGTGTGATCTCATTCTCTTCTTCCTACAAGCAGATCTTTCCAATGGCTCATTCTGGAAAATGTGATCTTTCTTTGGGCCCTTTTAACTTTCTTTCATCAGTGTCTAGCATAGGATACATCTGCATAAATTAACATTTGACTATTTGCAATTGAAACAAAGTTTGGGTGGGCCACACACACACACACACACACACACACACACACACACACACACACACACACACACACACACACACACACACACACACACACACACACACACACACACACACACACACACACACACACACACACACACACACACACACACACACACACACACACACACACAGCCAGTAAGCTTTACTTCACACATCATCTACTAAGTACATTTCCTTCTGTCATATTTTACATTGGTTATTGAGGAAGCTGCATTATTTAAACTTTTACTTTTTAAATTAGTAGTTCAACAACAATCAAGGAGTTTGAAAAAGCAGTTAACTACACCAAAAAGTAACTAAAACAGAAGGTGCAAGAAGGTATTCCCCAGCACAGACTTTACGGTCTTAAAAGTTATGTTGAACAGGAAGGGAACATTAGGAAGGAAAATTATTATAAAAGTGTTTGTTGTGATGTTAATGTTAACTGAACTAAAACTATTAAAAATAGCTTCAGAAACAAAATAAATCTAAATATTCAATGAAAATGGAATTGAACTAACCCTAACCCTATAGTAAGTATATGTAGTTAATTATTATCACACAGTAACACGGACACATAAAGTGTAATTGAAATATCTTACTAAAATCATATGAGGTACTAAGCTTCATCTAATGGAATGAGAATTGTGCTCCCGCAAAGCTGGGATGAGTGTGTGAACTATTCAGGGGAAAGTGATATTTTGGTGATTCTCTGATGCAAAGCAGAATGCAAATCAGTTAAACTCAAAGATTTCTCTCAGGGCAGGGCAGGACAGGACAGGATGGTGCTATTAACTGATGAACACGTTTATTCACTCTAACATCTTCAGTTGAGCCAATCAGCAACTGGATTGTTTAACCGCAAAGGTGCATAACAGGACAGTAATCAGTTAGCCCCTTTCACACAGCAATCCCGGTAAATTACCGTAAAATTGCCAGAATGACTTTACCTGTAAATACACAAATATGCTGTTCACACAAGCAACAGCGTTCTGGCTTTTTACAGGTAAGGGCCATTCCCACATCAGCTCCAAAATATCGGTAAATAGTCAGTCATCGGAAGTGATCTTTAAACGCCGCCTCGTTGGCTTCATCCGCCCACACAGAGCACATTACCGGTAATTTACCAGTGATGTTACAACTTCCCTTACTGGTAAATTGCCGGAACCAATTTGTCAGGATTTGAGAAAAGGTTAAGTTCACACATGATCTCTTACCAGTAATTTGCCAGTAAAGACTGTATGTGTGAAAGGGGCTAATATCAACAACCAACTGTTATGAGTAATAAACCCAACTGCTTTCCTCCTCAAGGTTTCAGTTTTGACATGTCATCTTCAACGGACACAACAGACCGAACCTCCTTTAAAGGAAATGAGTCATGTTCACTTTAACTGGAGAGCTCAATGCCGTTTAGCACAATGCCGTTTTGGTGTAGAGCAGCTTTTCCTGCAGTTGTTCATTCTTGAGATATTCTGGGGTATTCAGAGGCAACGTGGTGCACTAATGTGGGTTATACCTTGTTAACTTTCCCTTGTCCCTGCGCTGTGGTGGGAAAGAACACGGAGGTATATAAATCGCAACCGTGAGGGGGAATAAAGCTGACAAAATGGGTGAGAAAAGAGCGTAAGGCTCAGAATAAGCAGCCTTAGATGTTTCTGAATGGTGTGGGTATTAGAGAAGAGCAATGGGTGGAGTTTGAGAGAAGTTAACTGACAATCAAAGCCAGCACTGGAGGAATGCCTGCTTCTCCACACTGCTCTTAAATAAAGGAGAGGGGACAACAGGATTGAGTCTTTCAGAGTGGCCTGCTCCTTCCTGCTGGTGGAGAATGATGTTAAAAAAGACCCAGTGGGGTGTGAGGAATGGGTATGCAGACCCCCTGAAGACAGCTGCCCTTCTGTATGGATCTGAGGAATCTGCCCTGTCACCGTGACTCAAAATCTTTTCCATCTAGATGGAGTGTAAAGACAACTGAAATTTACCTTTCGTTAAGCCCCGCCCTCCTTGGTTGCTGTTGCATTCTTTATTGTTACACGGGCCGGACTGAATTTTGATATCGGAAAACATTTTTAGGTAACACTTTTCAATAAGATCTCATTTGTTAACAGTAGTTGATGCATTAAATAACATGAACTAACAATGAGCTACATATTTTACAGCATTTATTAACCTTAATAAAAATGTGCATGTTCATGTTATACACAGTGCATTAATGTTAATCGATAAAAAATTAAATGTTGAAATTAACATTAATCGAGATTAATAAAAGTACTGTTCACTGTTTCTTTAAATTAACTAATGTAATTAACTAATGGAAACAAACCTTATTGTAAAATGTTAGCAGTTTTTATTTCCATTTGTAGTTCTTCAAATAAATTGTTAAATTATGCAAGAATGTTCCATAAATGTGAGGACTAGAAAAGTTCTCCAATATTGACAGCATAACAAAATTAACATCTGCTAGGAAAGCCCCCAACAGTTTCCTGACAAACAGAAATCATTTTTCAAGCAGATGGTTGCAGATGATAAAACCCCTGAAGATATATCACCTATGATCAGACACACTGATATGTCCACAAATAAAAGGCCCAACCGTGAAGCGAGGGGAAGCCACACTAAATGTGCTGGCATTAAGCCCTGTGTCTAATAAAAGCAAATCTGCTATGGAGGGGTGTTTCAGGAGCCTGCATGGCATCACCCTCATTTCCATTCACTTAACCACTCCACTGCATTCGCAATGCATTCCTGAGGCTCAACAATAGGGGCCTAACTCAATTTCCAATTAGGCTGTGCAGAATTCCATTTGCGATCCCAGTTACGGAATAAACCTGTGGCATTTTGTATTAGAGGGAAAAGTGGTCCTGTAACACACACGCAAGCGTTTCATTTGTGTGGATTGGTAAGCTAATTTGTTTCTTTGATGCCTGTTCACATTTTGAGTTTGTGACTTTGTCTGGCTCTCAAAAAAAATATACGTTTTACATTTTTATGGACAATGGAAGGAGACACGCAGGGTGTGCTCTGTGTAGAAATCCCTTGATTATGTGCTTTGTGTTTTCCCAGAAGTCCACCCTCTTCCCCTTCACGCACACACAGGGCCAGAGAGGCGGCGGCTGACAGGAAAGCCACTATGGTGGGTGTCTGTCCTGTTTGTGACACTGACCCCCCCATGACTGAGGTCATAAACACAACACTGGGATTTTTGTTTTCCTAGCTGTCAGCTCCCAGACAGCATTCAATGCATTGGAAAAATCTTTAGGCAACATTTTAAAACGTAACACACAGAGCTCCAAACATTCGCACATTCAGAGAAATAAACAACAGTGAAGTTGTAGGAAATTTTGGTTAGATGTTACTAAAGGCACATGAAAAATTTGGTAAAAAATAAAATAACTTTTAACAGTAGCTAATAAATCTTTGTGTATGTAGCCTATGTATGAAAAACAGAAATTATTAATTAAATGCATTATTAATGTAGTGAAATTCAAAACCACATAGGCCTACTCTTAGTCTTCAGTGTTATATAGTAAGTATACAGATTTCCAGTAGCCTACGTAAACAATTCCCTATAGAATAGACCAACTACATGATATGAGCAGTAAATATTAGACCTTTTTATGTGGAAAATTGCATCCCACGATGCAATGCTCTCGACCGTCCATTTCCAGTGTATTTGATGAATCTGTTGCAATTTTTTCCATCTCTTTCTTGACTCATTAGCCTACTTAATGAGACTGACAAAAGCCATTATTATTATTTCACAACGTTTGATTAAAAGTTTTAAATTACTAGACAACTCACCGGAAACAGTGAAAGTAACATGATAGGCTACGTGATGCCACGTGACAACAATATATCGAACAAATAGCATTTGAAACGTTCTTGGAATAATAAACTGTTTCACTTACTGTTTAAAAAAATATATATAAAATACTAGGTGGTAGGCTATAGCAAGTAGTAAGCTGGTATAGCCTACCCTTCCGAACTTGTTCATAGTAGCCTACTTTCTTTTGAATGACACAATGCTGCCCTCCTGCGTTTAGGTTTATACGCTAGAACGAAGTCAACGGTGCGCTTTTATCCACAAGCCATAGGGGCAGTGATTGAGTATAAAAGATGAATGGAGAACGTACACTCATAATAGGCTAAATACATTCAATGCTTATATAAATTTCAGAAACCGCTTTCATGAAGACAATATCATTGAATAAGTGTTAAAGCTAGCTTTGGAGATGATGCTGTAGTACATGGATTCGTTTGCAGATACATTATTAAACAATCAGTATATGTATATATATATATATATATATATATATATATATATATCATTCTCATTCTATCACTGTCTCAGGTCTTATATTTCATATAGCAAATAAGTTATAAAATATATTTCTGATCCTGAATATAATACAAAACAATTAGGCTGAAGCTCATGTGCACTAAAAAAACAAAATGTCTAAAAGCGGCTTTATATATATTTTTTTTTTATTTATACTTTTTATATAATTTTTATTTTATATATAATAAAAGTCTTGCTGTAGTGACACAGAAGATGTCCATGGCCACAGTTTGCTATTTTAAAGAGTGCGGCTTATGTGGTGTGATATAGCCTAATTACAATATAAAAAAAGGTTAATGACAAGTAGGCTAAAGATGATTAAAAAAATTAAATGATCTTTCACACTTCTCATGATGTTGGATTAATCAAAATAAACACCATTATAATACTGTAATATAAATATACTCACCATAGTTACAAATAAAAGTTCTGCAGCAGAGAGATCAACAAGCTAATAGTTAAACATAAGACACGTGTATCAGTTAATGTTAGGTTTAATCTTAAAGTTCAAGCTCAATAAAACATTTACAACATTTTAGTAACTGAAAAAGGTCATCCTACAGTGAAGTCATATAAAAACATCTTGATAAAAGACCAAAATCATTTATTCGCATGAAAGAGACAAAATATTTTGTGCTTGCTAATATGTCTAAAAATATGCCAGACTAAAAAAAAAAAAAGAATAAAAAAAAGAAAATTAAAAATGATCTGTTTGTACTACAACAATTCCATGTCCTTAATGGGCCATTTTCTTGCAAATATTTCCTTAATGTACTGTATATACATTATTTTTGCAGTATGACATTACCAAGGAGTAAATGGCGACATAAATTCAGAGATCGCATCATCACAAACGTGGTCATTTACAGAGAAAAATAAAGATACTCCCACAACGTCAAGCTCATGTTCACAGGTGTCTCATTTGGTTGCTCAGGCCACGCAGAGCTCATGAGAAAAAAAAGTCCACTTTAAAGATGAAAAACATTTAGAGATTCACAGAAGGTACAGAGCTGTTGGTTATTGGCACAGTCAAGGATGTACAGACCTCGTTCACTGATCAAAAAAAAGCATCAACCGAGAAACCAATGCAAGCGTCAGTAGCACACAACATGGCTCCATTCCACATTTATAGGATGACCATGCTTTGAGAAGCAGAAAAAGAAAAAAAGAAAGAAAATGAAATAAAACGCTCACAGTAAAATAATGAGCTCTGTGTTTATAGCTGTGATACATCCCTTTAATTCTCCTAACCATGAAGTTCTTGCTTGTTTTCATAAAAGTCTGGGAGTCTCTGAGCAACTTTGTCACATTGGCATTTGTTTTAAGACCCACATCCCCATCCTCATTTACAAAGCATGCATGCAATTCTGCATTCCCACACAACTTTCTGTGAGATGGAAAATCAGGACTCAACAATAAGAATGACCCACTCGACCGGGGTCAGCATGAAACTTCACTTATGAACCTTTATCATTATTCATTTAGAGCTGTCATTATTCACAGCTCTAAATGGATACATACATACAAACTTCATATTTAATGTGAACAATATGTAAATATATATTAATGAAAAAAATAATAATTACACACATATCTTCAGTAATTTTGGGTGGGGCAAGTGAAAATGTTGGACTAATAAAAACGTATTGTTGAGCCCTGGATATGTGGTAAGGACATGACATGGACTAGGCGTCCGGAAATCCAGACGTTGGCAGTATGAGGGAAGAATGTGGTCCTGAGGTGTGTGAATGTGAGACAGATGATGCCCATGGTATGATAACATTGGCACCCTTATATGAGGTCCAGAGCACCAGAGAGAGGTCTTTTGAGGAGACAGGGAGTCCAACCGGATCAGATGCCAGCTTTTGGCCTTGTCTCATGTGCGTCTGTGCTCTCATCAAGGGGAAAATATTCAGTCTGACAACACATCACTTTTATGTCTTCTTCAGGGATGGCAAGATTCCTCTCAACTCTGGGAATGGAAGCAATTTGTGGTACAGAAGCAACAAGCCCAGGAAATTGTGGGCTTTTGAAAGTCACACTGAATTACAGCAAAAGTTACTGAGGCTTGCGGTCTCTCTTCTGTTTCTTTGAGAAGAAGAAAAAACAAGACGGGCCATTGATGACTTCACTTCCTGCCATATTGGTGTCCCCCTCCCTGAGGACTCCACCGATCAGCAAAATGAAGGTTCAAATGTTCAGTTTACATTGTGTACAGTACAATGAACTCCTCTCCCAGCCTCTCGCCTGGAACTGATAAGCGATGATAAGTCGTCTTTGAGCTGGTCCCAGTGTCTCCGTATTTGTACAGTATTAGGACAAATGTAATGTTCAGATAAGGTCCCAGCATCAGACAAAGCAATTTTAGATTTTTTCAGATTAAATGGAGTTGAAAATATTCAGATGCAAATGCAGTTCGAGGTTGTCCAGATCATCAGCGTTTGGTCAAAATCCAGATCATCAGGGTTTGGTCAGCAATCTGAAATTCTCTCAATTTCCTCTTTGTTAGGCTGGTTTGTCTGGCTCCGTTTTTCCAGGTTTTCCAGCAATGGCAGTGGATATAGCCAAGTTAAATGAGTAGTTTGTTTAATGCAGTCCATGTATATTGAGAAAAAAATCCAACAAGGATTTCATTAGCTACACAGCATCTACAAACCTTAATTTCACACCAAAAACTCAAGCCTTTAAATGAGATGAAAAGATCCATTCTTCCCACAACCAGCGTATGCTACAGATTTAGGCCTGAAACGTACTATACACAAGTACAGAAATGTAAAAGCTAAACTAAACTAAAGTTTGCTAAAGCGAGCATTTGTTTTTTTTAATCTTATTTCAAATTTCTGTCTTTAAGATCCATTACTCTCATGACAAAGCAGCTTTTTGAAGAGAAAGTTGGGCTGTGTTCGAAATCACCCCCATAGCCTTATATAGTGCACTATTTGAACATTATTGAGTATACTCATTCAATCCCATAATGCACTGCAATCGATGTACACTCAACAGCTGGCCACTAGAAAACAAGCACAACAAGCGTCATGCCAAATGAACTTCTGCATCTTGACAAGTGTCCAAATTCACTCTTTAATTATTCACTTATATTAGTGGAGTATATTAGCAGTTAGTAGTGAATGAGTGTATAGGAGGAAATTTCAGAAACATCCTTACTCAGCTAGCAACCTAAATAAATAATTTAAAAAAACACACATCTGGCTCTCTATCACCCCCTTGAGTATGAAGGTTAGCGCCACAGGATGTACAATACATTTATACTGCATTTCTGTACTAGTGTAGAGCGTGTTTCTGGCCTTCTTTCTCAAACCATTTCATTGCTATCCAAGCCAAAAATAAGAGAAACCCTTAGACTCTTCCTTAGAGTTCTACGGAAATTCTCAATGCTCAAGAGTTTCTCACGCTATTAAGATTAGATTGGTCCAGTTATATTACAGTAGATGCCACTGATGTTACCTGTATAGAGTTGGACGTGGCAGTAGGTCCTGAAAATGGAGAAGGTCACATTTCTTCAAATGACCAGAGGACAGAGGCCAATCAGGAATGTAGGGTTATGGGCATTAAACCCTGTCCAGTTTTTCAGTTCTGGATCTTTCTGAACCTCTGGCAAGAGCACCACACAATTGAGCAAGGGCAGCATGGATCAACACACACATACACACACACGTCACTCAATGTATCTGTACGTAATGTAGTTCATACTCCTCATAGATGCTCACACACACACACACACTCACACAAACACTCAGGGCTGAGAGTAACCCTTCTGTTGCCGCCACGCTGAACTAGCTGCCTGAACTGAACCGGCCAACTGGAAACAGCACAAGAGGCCTCTGGAACATTCCTCTGACAGCAGTATTTACATGATGCAAGGACGTTCTTTATCAGCTGGGTAGGAGAGCACGCATCAAAGATCAACATGGCTAAATGAGTAGGCCTGGGGTGAAACTTGTCTGGGCTGTGGGAACAAGACGTGGATGAGGGGTAGCTTTAGACTGAAGGGAAAGGAGACAGTGTTCCTCTAGTTTGCTGCGGAGCTGCTGTTGGGGTCGGGTCGGGCGTTTGCCAGGTACTTGGCCCTCATGCTGGATGTGTACTGGAGGGAGACAAAAAAAACAAACATACAAAATCATTTTGATTTTAGACTTAATTTGGCTTTTACACAAAGAACAGCCACTGATATTAAAACTGTGGCCAAATACCAAAAGAAAAACTAAAATCAGTCATTTTAAATGCCACGAGTGCATTTAGGCATTATAACGTTATAATGTGGAGAATGAAAAATGGATTTTCACTCTGAGATTCGCTAAAAATTACATTTAACGTTATTAAATTATTAGTGATCTTAAAGAATGACTGGTAATCTAGATGCAAAATTAGAAAATTAAGATATTAGCACACATAATTAAATAACCAATATTGATGCCAACAAACTATAAAAGGTCTGTAACATCAGCTAATAACAAATGGTAAAAAATGGTTTTAAGCCAATTATTTGTATCTTTTGCTGTAGTGTGTCAGTAGGGAATAAACATCCCTTTTGCCATTAATTGTAATAATCCAGTGAGATTTTTATGCACAAGCAGTCTGAAAACAGCCGGTATGATCCACACAGAGATCTCATCTCACCATCATACAACAAAAGGAATAAATAACTGGCTTAAAACCATTTTTTGGGGTGAAAATACTAACGTGCCTAGGACTTTAACAATACTGTATAATGCATGGTTTCCAAAAGTTATGATTAGATTGCAAATTTCCCCCCCAGAGTTGTACTTAAAGATTTGATATCCTTGTTTTGAGACAATTACAGTGTTAGTTAAGTTCACAATTGTTTGCAGCACTGTTCACTTTTGAGTGAATCACACATGGTGGATGTTAATAACAGTTGTAAAGTGCTAAATAAAATAAAAATAAAAAATAAATAAAAAAACATTTATCATAATAGTACAACTAATAAAAAATTATAATAAAACTGCCACAGCACACCTAGAATCATTTAGACAGCCTTGTAGATGCAATATTATTTGGTTTGTAAAAAGCGCACTAGTGCAGTTAGTATTTTAATAAATAAAAATGGCAAAAATTGTAAATTTCAACTGTTCACTCTAACAAAACAGCAAGCAGTTAAACTACACTATGAAACATACAACTAATGTGACTTAATAGTCAAGAATGAAGAGACATATTCCTTTATACTTCTAGTCCTAAAATGCCCCAACACTAATGTAAAGCCACTTTTGCTTCCATTGAGCTAATTTTATTCTCACTGTCTCAAGTCTTTGACTGTGGCATGAATGTACTCTGTCTGCCTATAACATTTGCAAAGTGGCTTGTTCAAACTTAATATAGTTCTCAATATAGTTTAGAGCATAATAACTTATTCCTTCAGTTGGAAAATCACCACGCTCAGTCACGTACGCTTGTTTCTAAATGAACGAAAAGCCTGTCCAATATGTACATTCAAGTCCAATGTACACTGATCCTCAACAGTGACAGGAGCTGGCAGCACTTAGTTAAAACTTAAATTTGAACACGACATGAGGCCGATACTGACTCCAGTATTAATGCATCCCTAATAGGACTACTTAATATGTACTTTTGAAAGATAAAAAGTACTAATCAAAGCCTGACATGCCTACTGTTGCAATCTATCGAGCTACATGAAGTTACTTTCGTTCACAAGACTTAACGGACAATCACACTGAAAGAGTTTGCAATGGCAAAGCGATAAGAAGTCGATCATTTGTTATAAAGACCAATATCTCTGGAAAGTTAAAATGCTCGTTTGTTGATATTTCTTAAGATTTACCATAATCTATTTGATTTGTTCATGATAGTTGTTAATCTCTAATGATAAGATGCTTATCAGTTTGTGGTCAGTTTATATTTTAATTGCCCCAACTCTTGATTTTTTTCTCCATTCACATTTGAATATTCATTACTCTGTATAATGAGAGCGTTGCAGGTCTGTGTTTTATTGGTTGGTGTATCCCTTCTTCCCACTCCCTTTTCATGCCCATTTCTTGAATGTTTTTGTCACTTTGCAACTGGATTATTGCAGCATTTATTTTAAATGATTTATCCGTGCACTTTTTTTTTTTTTTCAAAACTGCCCTTGTAAACTTTAATCAAAATAACTACCCTTTGCAGCAAGATCTCTTCTCTTCTCTGATGACGTGTTTACAGGCGTAAGGGCGGGACAACAACCTGTCACTCACATGACATCACAGCAGCAAACCACAACAATCCAATCAATTCCCCATGGACAAAAACAAGTCCCGCCCAGTTTTTCTTGTTCAAGAAGCCGTTTCACTCAGATATACATCATAATAGGGAAGAAAAGACTATTGTAACTTCCGTTTCATGACGACTTTAAACAGTGCTGATTTTTAGCAACATGACTGCCAGGGACCATTATAAAGAAGACAGAGCTCAAATTTATTCAAACTAGACTTGAATCTATTAGCACTGCGGCTTGATGACCTCTGACGTTTTAATAACTGTCAGTGTGAATTCACCTTTAGGATGCTAATCATTAGCTAAACTAAATTAAAAAGCGGTTCTCTCCCTTAATGTCTGTGTTAATGCATTTATCCCTCTCGGTGTTCTTGGAAATTGGATTCTATGTCAGATACATGAAGAGTTAATACTGGTGGAGGGAGAACATGCTGCCCCACAGATGACAAGACCAGGGAAGCACACAACAGAAACACCAGGGGCGAGGGCAGCTTGCTTGGGTCGGGATGAAGGTGGTTTGGGGAGGAATCACGCTGTTGTTTTCTTGTTTTTGTAGGGAGGGAGGTGGGCCAATAAGTGGGAGTGGGGCATTTGAGTACCTGTTGGAATAGCTGAGGCTGTTACCAAAACGAGCGGGAACTCTCCGATGGCTTTAACTGCCAGCTGTGACGGCTGTTACTGTCCGTGGATGTCAAATACAACTGTGTGGATTTGCAGAAAAGAAAACGACAAGAAACTGTAGAGCAGATAGACACCACTGACATCTCCAGCTCAAGAAACACGTACACATGAACTCCCAACACACACAAACCAACACACAGGGTCTAGAGGACACAAGACCAGACACAAAGGTGTGAGGGGACACAGGTACACGGTGTGAGTGGGAATAACTTACACCAGCAAGTCCAGATAATCTGTAGCTCGCCTACACTACAGGTAAACTATAAAGTATATGTACATGAAATTTAGATTTTGTTTTACTTTACAAATATTAAACGAGCAAGAATTCTTAGCAAAAAACAAAAACATTGCCACTCACCCAGAAGTTATATAAAAGTCCATTTAAAAAATATACACTAATCTGGTAAGCAATCTGATAATGGTCTCATATGCAATCGAGTTTCTCTTAAAAGCGGATTCTCTTCCAGTGGGATGCATGACTCTAACGAGAAGCAAACATGCCAGTAAAAGTGTGTTTATATTGGTGAAATTTCACATACAAAAAAGGCCCATTCTTTATTAACGCATTACTTTAAAATGTACAAAATATCTGGTACATTTTCAGATAAGTAGTATGCAAGTACATTTTTTCCCACGTGTCTGACAGCTCTCCTGTCCCCATGTTGAGAGAAATCATAAGTTACGAGGCATTGAGTGAACATGATGGTTATTGTAGTTCTAGACTAAATGTGAGCAGGCATTTACTCACCTCACTTGCACAAAAACAGGTTTAGTATTCCTCAGAATGAATAAAAGCAGTTAAATGCAAACAAAATATTAAATATTACGCAAACCTGCATTAATTAATTACTTGGATAGATAAACATCCCATGTGTGTTTTTTTTAATTCCTAAACTAAGAGTGCTAAACTTTCGGCAGAACGGTTTGTTTTAACTGTGCCCTCTAATGTACAGGCGTTAATTTGCATTTCCTTCAGCCTGAGGCTTATTCATTTCACTTTTGGTGTGAAAGAGCCTTTTTTCTGTTATTAAAAACAAACAAGTAAGCCTAGGTGAGAAAAAGCAAAAAAGCAAAAGTAACGTAACACACATTCCATACAAAGCAACTAAGTAATGCAATTAGTTACTTTTATAGGGAGTAACGCAATATTGTAATGCAGTACTTTTCTAAAAGTAACTTTCCCCAACACTGCATTTGGATGTGTCTGAAAACACACGTCATTATCCTGACTTTAACATCACGTATCCACAGTGCCACCTAATGTGTGCAGTTGTAATGGTGATGGGCTAAGTGAACTCAATGGGAATGTTTATTTTGGTGCTTACAGCAGACAGTTGTGCAAAGGAAAATCTATTTTATAATGTTTTTACAAGTCAACAAGGAGGTGCAGAACACTTACTCAACTAGTTAATTATGTGCACACATTCTTAGCGTGTATCAGTGAGCGAACGCTAACAGTCCCACCAAGTTTGTTTTGTTGACTTCTCTTGTTTGCCAGATTCTTGCAGAGACAAGAATGAAACTGCCAAAATAGTGTCTGAACTTCAAGCTACATCCTGTTTTTACTTTTTGCCGCAGAAAATGATAATTGCAAACAGTCCAGAAAGAGTGCTGTCGTGTCCATGGTGCTCTCTTACATTTGCATTGCGCTCCAGTTCTTATTTTGGAAGAATCATATTGATCGGCTGCCAAAGTAAGGTGTTAAAAACACATGAAAGGTCTATGTGAAATGTCGGAGGCACTCGTTTAATCAATCATCTCTAAACGGCGAGTGTAACAGCGTGATTTCACCGACAACAGGTGACCTGTGTTGACATCTCGCTTCCGTTACCCAAGCGTTTCGGGTTGGTAAGTGAGCAGCTGGCTCAAAATCTCTCTTCTCCTTTTCCTCACACATGAAAAATCAATGCGACATCGATCTATGACTATAAATCTCCAGTTTTGTAAGCTTGGTCAAGCAAGGCAAGAAGTTCCCACTTTGGAACTGTTGCCCAACAACAGTTGGCTTTAGAGGTCTGTGGTCGGTTCTCTCTTACTCAATCGTCCACAATGACTTGATTTACTTGCACAGAGTTCAGGGCTCTTTGTAATGACTTGCTGTGTACAGTGACGAAACTACAGTGGGGGAGATCACTGATTTACACAGGCAAACTATAAGAATGTGCGGTAACACTATTTTAAGGTGACGTAGTTACACGTTACTACATGTACTTACTAAAGTAATAACTATAAATGATGCATAATTACAAGTAACTAACCCTAAACCAAACATTGACCCTAACGGTAACTCTACAGTAAGTAAATGTAGTTAATTATTATTACTCAGTACTTATTTGAGTAAGTACAATGTAACTACGTCACCTTAAAATAAAGTGTAACCGAATGTGCTATTTATGGTGAATATTTAAGCATTCAGGCTGTCGAAATGACTCTGTGACTTGTGTGTGTGTTGGATGAGTGCAGATACTTACAGATGGAGGAGGAGATTCTCTCCCAATCAGAGGAGTGTTCTCACAGCGAGGGTTCTGGAAGTTTGCATTCTGGGTCCTGGAAATGAGACACGCACACTTTACAAAGATCCAAAAAACTCCTGCATTAATGTTACAGATCTATTTCAAATTTATTGTACTCAATTACACTACGGTTCAAAAGTTTGGGGTCGGTAAGATTTTTTCTTTTCTTTTCTTTTTTTTTTTAAAGAAGTCTCTTTTGCTCACCAAGGCTACATTTATTTGATCAAAAATACAGTAACAGTCATATTGTGAAATATTATTAAAAGTTCAAATAATTTCAATATATTTTAAAATGATTTGGTGCCTTATTATTATTATTATTCTAAATTTTGAAAACTGTGCGTGATTTGTATGCTTAATATATTTTTTTAGGATTCTTTGATTAATTAAAAGTTCAAAAGAACAACATTTATTTGAAACAGAAATATTTTGTAACAAATGATATTTACTGTCATTTTTGATTAATGCATTACAGGCAATTTTTTTTATTTATTAATTTCTTTACCTCACTTTTGTTACTTTTAATAGAAATGTGTCATATTGCACTACTCTAATTTTTATAGAAAACAAAGTGGTTTTATAGATTACATTCCATTCTCTCTCTTCCTGAACAGTACTGCTAGTCTTGTGTTTTTAGGTACTTTTTGCTGTTTTTTTTCACCCGTAACATTCTGCCAGGTTCTTGGAGAGGGTTTTGGTATCCCTCTCCAAGCCCCTGCATCACCCCGTTCCCCCATCACTCCTCCAGAGACACACAGCTGGAGAGGAGCAGCTGTTTGAGGTTCTCTCATCCTCAGTTCAAGACACCACACATATGGAGCAGTCGATGGCAGCGCACACCAGATCCCTAACAACGTTCAGTCCTGCTCGTGTGCAGCACATATGGTGTGAGAGAGAGACAGGCAGGGCAGCGATCAGCTTGAATGGGATGAAATCAGCCAACTATTTTTTTTTAGGATGGATGAATACTGATTACGTTTGTTTCGGTGTCTGATAACTAATATGTAGAACTAAATTGTTGTTTTATATCTGATCTTTATATCTTTGACAGAAAATAAATCAGTATTATAACAATAAAAACATAATATGTATTATGACTGTCTTAACAATACCATTATTTTTTATAAATTAGTACTTGTTATTATAAACAAGACATTTTTATAAAACTATTACTACTATGACCAATAATAATAATAATAATAATAATAATAATAATAATAATAACTATTATTATTATTATTATTATTATTATAATATAACGATATGGTTTTAATTATTATTATAATTGCTATTATTATTAATTATTTTAATTAATAATAATAGCAGAGGGCGAAATAATAACATTATTTTCATAAATATAATAATACTTGTTATTATAAATCATGAATTTGTATACAACTACTACTACCAACAAAATTATTAATAATAATAATAATAATAATAATAATAACTGTTATAATACTATATAAATATTATTACATAACTATATGGCTATGATAATAATTATTATTAATTATACAACATCATATTATACTACTATATTTCTAAAACAAGAACAATAACTACAATAATAAAAATAATAATAATATTACTAATAAAGTGGTAGAATTTTGATAACAATAACATTACTTTTATCATACAATATAATTCATATTATTGTGCTACTACTATATTACCATAACAAAAATAATTAATACCAATAATACCATTATTATTATTATTATTATTATTATTAAGCATCATCATTGTTGTTTAGTAATCTAAATAGTCCCAAATACATTTTCATATATTTCTTTAGGTTCTGATAAAATTGTTTTGCTTAAATGACTATTTTTCTCACATATAAATGAATGGTGGCACATGGAAGAATCAAAAAGTGATCGCGCAGAAATGTGGGGGTCAGTAAGAAACATTGGTCAAAGTGATTGAGCCATTTCTACACACACCCCATGGATCCTTCACAGGAGGGTAAAGGTGACCTGAATGTGTTCAAAGACATGGGTTGTTGATGTTGTGTGTGTGTGTAACTCACATGTACTCAGTAACGGGAGCGTTACTGACAGTGTGTGCTCCTGCAGGGATGCTGGTCTCGCTGCCGTAACTGCTGCCGCAGCTGTAGAGGCTTGGCATGTGCACTCGGTACAGGTTATCATGATTCTGTCTGCCCCCATGAGCCACGGACTCCTCCTCACTGTCTTCTTCAGGCCTGTTCGCACAAAACACACAACATACAAATTACTCCTCGCATCAACTGTTTTTATATTCAAAGTGACTCAATCCCGGGACAGATCCATCAGATTAAACTGGGTTGAGCTCAATGGTGATAATTCATAGATTTCACAGGACATCCTTTCCCACATCTTTGTTGTTTAGTCTTTTAACAGAACCCAATGTCAAGCAAGTTGTGAATTGCTGTGTAGTCGCCTCACTGAAAGTGCGAGCCATGATCGCAGTGGGAGTGTGAATTGGAGTAAAACTGCCAGTTAGTAGTGTTAGACACTGCAGATAGCAGACAAGCACTGCCAAACTCAGATGGGACCCTCAAGACATTAGAGGAAGCTGTCTTCTGTATACAAAACAAGTGAAATACTCTCTGTAGATTAGCACCAGCAAGAACAATGCTGTGTCTACAGATAAGCAGAGGAAACATACAGAGAAAGTTCTCAATGTCCAGAACAGAAGTAGGTGACAAAAACATTGACTTTTTATTAGAAATAAAGTTTTCCTGATGCTTAAAATTAATATTAAATTACATATATACACACACATATATATACACACACATTATATATATATATACATATATATATATAATAAAATAAAACACAGTGAAACACTACTGTTCAAAAGCTGAAGATGAAAGATTTTTGAAGATGAAATTAATACTTAGGCACACATTAACTTTTGAACGTCAGTTTATATTTCAAATAAATGCTGTTCTTTTGAACTCTCTATTCAGTCCAGCTTAAACAGTACCACCCTTTTCAACTTTGATAATAATAATAAATGTTTCTTGAGAATCAAATCAACTTATCAGAATGATTTCTGAAGGATCTGAACTGTAGCGTAACTCCTTAACATGAACTTCACACATCACTGCTCTACAGTATAACATCAGCTTTGTCAAGTCACTGAACATACCAAATTAGCAAACAACAACAATTTAGATAAATGGATGACTCCATTAAGAATAGGGAAGAAATGATGAATCATATTCAAATATTGAGAGCTATGTCCAACTGTGAATTAATAAATTCTCTCTGATGTTCACCATTAAAGCATCACACTGTGGTATGGACAGCAGAGGGCGATCTCAGCTGTGTTTCTGATGACAAACAGGAAGAGCACACAGGCATGTGTTTGCCATCCTAAATCTGATTTGTATCAGCCACAGAGAACAAGACAGCAGTGTGTGATCCGCTCTTCTCCATTTCCTCTTCAGAGGGAGGACATATTACCATTTGAGGGAAAGCTTGGAATCACACAAATACCTGCATCAATGACTGTATTACACTTAACAGTCTGTTCTCTCGTGGCTGCTGTGATTGCATATGATCGGGAACAGAATGGGATGCATCAAGAGTGCTTTAGCTTAATGGATGTGAATGAAAAAGCTGATGGAAACCAGAGGGAGTAAAATAAACACTATCAGCAGGACTGTAAAACAGTGTGGCGCTATACAGATCTGCCGCCCCCTGCTGGTCATTGGTGGTACATAGTTTCATGAATTGTTTAAAAAATCGATTTTATTCATCACTATTCAATGCACAATAGTTTAGCTTCTGTACTAGTGTAGCTAACACTTAAAACTTAGCATTATCATTGGTATAAAGTGTGGATGCGTTATGTCCACAAAGGTGAGCTTATCAGAAGTGATCCAGTGCACAATATGAAGACTTGTTTACACCAAGTCATAGTTTTCAGTACTAGGTTTAATGACAACAATAATATTTATACATTTTTCGTTTCTATGCAGAAAGAAAAACATGACAACTGTATAATAATGAGATTTTTGTTTAACACTTTTGTGCCATTTATTTGCAGCAGATCATGTTGTGGGTCAATTTGACCCATTTCGATTTTTGATTTGCCAGAAATAGCCTACTTGTTAACCTATGATAGCCTACTTGTTAACCTACTTGTTAACCTTTTATTGAAATATTGACATTTTTAATTAAGGGTCATGAACAAATGTGCAAAGTCTCGACTCTCTCATATGTTGTGGAAATGTGTGTACAATTTCTTTATGGTTAATTTGAGCGTATATTGCATATCCCAAAACAAAAACAAAATACATTTTAAAATAAATTCAGTTTCTCGACTACACTGAGGACATTTACATGCATTCGGCAGATGCTTTTATCTGAAGAAACTTCCTTTCTTTTCCACACTCCTTATTTAAAATTTGTAAATGTTTAAAAATAAACATAGTAGAAAAGTTACAATATTGTTGTATAATCAGTTTGTGAAAAAATAGCTGTTAAATACAATTTTAAATATATACTTTTTTGTAAAGTGTGAGTTTAAAATGCTAAAACTTAACTATGTTAAATGATTGAACCCAGATTTGTAACCTAATACAAGGGGCACTGTCTTTTTTGTAACATGAGCTGGTGGATTTACAGCCTAAGAGAAGTCACCCATCATTGATTTATAGACATCGAAAGACAATGCACTCATATTACTATGAATGGGAGAAAGTGCAATGCGCAATATGGCGGAATAAGTCCCGCCTTCTGAGTAAAAGAGCCAATCGCCAGCTAGTTAAGTCATCGCATCACTGCAGCTGCCATTAGAAGAAACTCCTGTTGCTACATTTGCTGGACCAGCCTGGAAAATGCAGTCTGGTGTCATGATATGAGAGTTTAGAAACAATTTATGAGACGGTTGTCGTCAGATTTCATTGGTGATTTCAAATGAAAATGATTTGAAATTGAATAGTAAGCTTGGTGAACAGCTTTAATTTGATGAATTTGATGTTTCCCCATTCAAAGATATAGGAGCTGCACTTCCATTACTGAAATAGCTGCCCGAGAGGAGTTTCAAAGATGGCCGCCGAGAGAAATGACTTGCCTTAAAAGGGACTTTGGTAGTATTTAATTGGTCATGTGACCAACATGTCTGCCCCCATGAGGGACCCACTATGGTTTAAATTAAATTTTTTATTAAATGATGATTTAATTAAATGATAATTCTTTATATTTGAATGCAGATAACCGATTAACCTAAATCCAAATTTTTATATAGGTTTTGAGAGCATAACAAAAACAAAAGTCTCACTATGCCCCAAGCACACAATTATAATGATGTTCTCTTTACAATGTTATGAAGCCTATATGACAGACTTGCACTTTTCAACATGTTGCACTTAACTGTATTTTCCTTTTGTTTGATGTCAATAACATCATGGCGAACAGTGCACATCTGAAGTGTCTCAGCTGAAGGAAATAATCCATTATTTATCTGCTTTAATATATCGACCAAATTTTCTTATCGGGCAGATAACGATAACATTAAAATGAATATATATCGGCCGATACGGTGGCCGATATATCGTGCATCCCTAGTTTTAATAAAAATAATTTTTATTAGGCTACTAAAGTGACTGCACATCGTTTTAAGCTTTTTTATTATTAAAAAAGTACTATTAATTTTTTAATCAGGAAAAAATGTCTAAGTGCACCTTTAATGCCAACAAAAAGTTATTTGAATATAAAAACGCATGCAGCGACTTTTCCCAACACTCCTCGACACTGCACTGCCTGCCACAGCCTGTCTAAACTCATATTCAGAAACTGCTATTTATCTATAATGAAGAGGTAGCGTGAATTGCTGTGTATCATGAGACGTACACTTACGAGTGTGATGATGATTACATAATGTGCCTAAGCTGGCGTCTTTGTCTTTTCTATCTCTCCCAGTGTAATCCTGTTTGCCTGATGCAAGCCTGTCCTGGCAGAGCAACTGCATGGGTCTAGGCCGGGGAATTATTAAATTTTATGTAATTATGGGAGGAAGATGTGAGCGATTCCCATACAGAGCGCTTGAAAGGAAGGAACAGGGGGGGAAGAGAGCGAGGCAGCTGTTTCCGTTTTGCTCTTGACCGAAGAGTGTGATGGGAACATGAGGTGTCTGACCATAGTCTTCACAACAATGCCCACGGACACACAAACATACCACTAACCATTTCCACTGTTGTTTTATCTTTGGTTTAATCCTCTTAAGTGTATTTAACTACAAAAATTGGGATGTTCCACTGAATGAATGTGTCATACCAAAAGTATGCATGGGAAAAGAACAGTAAGTTTTATGACAATAACAAAACTGCACCTTTCACGCTAAAGCAAAATACAAGCCAGATAATGCGGATTTAACAGTGCGTATTAGTGATATGAATACAGAAATATATAGCATAAGGTCACTAACAGATGCATACTGTCATTAAAATAGTAGGTAGATATAACACTGAGGTAGACAAGCACCTCAATTTCACTTTTTGCTTGGCTTGTTTGTTACTATGAGACCAACAGTTGTTTGTTCGACTGGAATACCAGAATACTTCTGGACACATTACACAAAAGATCATATCTTTTGGCAGTGCTGGGTACATTATTAATAAATTGATTGCAAATTACAGACAAAAATTGTGGTTAGTAATAGGATAATATTGTACAATATTGATATAAAAATACAAAGAGAAAGAAAAAATATTAATTTCTTTGTTATCAACAACATGAAGTGCATAACATATTACATCACATCAGGGTTTCCAAATATTTTTATATTAAAAAAATCTAAATACATTAAATAAAAGATAAAAAAAAAAAAAAAAAAATTACTCTTTAAAAGAAATTACCACCAACTTCAGAGAATATTTTAAGATATGTCAGTGCAAGTTGCTTTTAGTTGAAAGAGCTCAAACATGCATTTTAGCCTGCGACAAGCTTAAGTCTTGTCTGTGAAAATAATTACTTAATTCAGTACTTAATTTTTGGAATCTGATTATGTAATCCAGATTACATTACATTAGAGTTCAGTTACTACCCAGCACTGCTTATTGGTTGGTGATTTCTTTTCCACCAAACAAAGGGTTTTGATGTTCTGAGAACCTGTTCTCATTTAAAATGAGACAATAAAATGAGATAAAACAAACATTAAAACAAAACAACTATAAACAAACAAACTAATTTTAATTTAGCCCCTCAACAACTTGTTTTTCTTTGAAGAACCAGGGCTACGCCACAGTCTACAAAACCCTATCTGAGGTAGACTAATTTTAAAAATGTGATTTCTAGATATGGGAAAAGTCATGTAAATTAATAAATCTTACTCCATGGGTAATTCTGTTTACCTAGAAATGTAAACATTTCTTAGTTATGCCAAGCTATTTAATATTTTATCAGGTAGAAACTGTAAAAATATTTTCCATAATCTTTATCTAGTAAATCACAAACAACTTGAAAATGTATGGGCTCTTTGAATATTGTTGTGATAATAATAATAATAATCAGATTGATTATTGACTATAAATAAACTATTATTATTGTCATATATCAGTTTATTTTATTAAATTATAATTAAACGTAATAAACATTACTTGGGCCACTTATATATATATTTTATAAAGATCTCACCTTTTGCCATGCCATGTGTGCGGCACGCTGCAGATGACAGAGGTGAACATGAGAGCTGTGATGAATGAGAACAGCACCAGGTAGATCAGACCCTCCAGCCCATCATAACACACTCCGGTCAATGCCTGCACATAATCCTGCACAGAAACAGACAGAGGCAGCATTAAACGCACAATCCCAGCACTGCACGCAAACACTGCCTGTTATTAAACAGATGAAAATTCGGTCATTAACTCGCAGCCATCATTGACTTTCTTTGACCACTGAAATTACATAAACCATTTCACTTTTAAGAAGCGTTTTCTCAGCATTACCACATTGCATATCTAATCAACTCCTGTCGAACACATTAACTATTATTTGAATTATCACTCAGCAAGTCATTTAATTATGTTTTGGTATTTTGGATTTATTTTAAATATATTATTTAATTGCAGTTCCTTCATGAACCTCAGTCTGGGAAACTCTGATATAATGTGATGTTTAATTCACTTCATGTAGTCGATAAAGAATGGAATATATACAGTAGTCAACATTTGAAGTGGATCAAAACCTTTCATCAAAGTTATACATGAATTTTGAACAATACCCGTTCTTTTCTTAGGACAACTTTGATGAATTCTTTTGATCCACTGCAGCACTGCTTGCATGAACCAAACGGATACAGAAACCAGCCTATCTCTGCTGGGTATGTGAATAATAAAAACAGAAGAAATGATAACATCCAGTGCTAGACTCTCTAACTGAGAACTTCCTGCAGTAGATGGCACCACATGCTGCAGAGAGAAACAGGGGTTTTTAATAATAAATGCTGCCTGAACTGCAACCAGCCCTACACATGCTGCTATCAGAGAAACATGGCAGCGTCTCCTTCCTCCAAATTACCGTCATTATTAACAGCAAAATTGCTCCATTTGTAATTACTGCCGGCACTGTTCTGCATCTCCAGCACAAACGCTCCCACATACAGCCCAGATGTACGGCTTGGACGACTGTGAAGGGTGTTATTGCTTTTGCAGTATGAAAACACCATTAATAATGTATAATACATTTCCAAAAGTCCATATTTTATCCGTTACTTTCTGTTCTCATGGGAAGGAGATGCATTTTCAGGACCACCCACACAGCAGGTCTCTGTCTTTCAGCCATGAGGAGGAACTCTAGTCATGCTGAATCCTGAAATATCAGACATTTCCATCTTGGAGACGAGGACAGGCTCCAGACTGCAGCAGTAAGTGCTGGTGAGGTTTAAAGCAGACAGAAGATAGAAACACACATGTGTGTACGAGTGTTTGTTTGTGAGTGGACTGCAAGCCTTTGGTTTTTCATGTCAACAGAAACCCACAAGTTGAGGTTACAGTGAAAATCTTTGCAAGCTGTGCTTTACTTCGAGTCTGAGTGGAACCGGATGTGCAAAGTGGTCATATACTCTAAAAACAAAACACTATTTCTCACCATATGCAAACTGCGGCAGTCCACAAGGGCAGTGAGCTGGTGCAGTCCAACCTCAGTGGTGTTCAAAGCCCCCTGAATTTGCTCAAGGTTTCCCTAAAAAACAGGCACAATAACATGGTTACTCTAAATGTAAACTCTAGATAGATATGTTAGGTATACACACTACTGTTCAAAAGCTTGCTTACTTATTTGATCAAAACATGGTAAAATAGCAATATTTTGAAATATCAAAATAACTTTTCTATGTGAATAAATTGTAAAATGTAATTTAGTCCTGTGATGTCAAAGCTGAATTTTCAGCATCATTACTCCAGTCTTCAGTCACATGATCCCTCAGAAATCATTATAATACAGTATATGCTGCTCAAGAAACATTCCTTATGATCATCAATGTTGTGCTGATTAACATTTTTGTGGAAATTGTGAACTTTGATGACTAGAAAGTGAAAAAACAACATTTATTTGAAATAGAAATGTCTCTTTTGATTAATTTAATCTATCCTTGCTGAATAAAAGCATAAAGTATACATTACTTTAAAAAAAAATGTACTGACCCCAAACCTTTGAACTGTAGTGCATATATTAAGCATAATCAATTTCAAACATTTCACAATTTTAACGCTCTATTCAGTTTTTATGAGTTCAGCACTTGATGGCAGCAAACACATGACAAACAAAAACATTCACACAGAAGGATGTCAAAGAAGAGCGGCTTGTTTTCTTTCTTTTAAAGGCTCAGTATTGTGTGAGGTCTAAGTTGTATAAAGCTGCAGTGGTAAACAGATTTTATCTGGTTCTAAGGGTGAAATATTTCCATTGATTCAGCATTTTCTCTCAACGCTTGTGTTCCAGCGAGAGGACGGCTTTCTTTCTCACATGTACTGAATGTCAGCCATTACTTTGTGCCAGAACACACACAGATGCTGCACAATGACAGAGGCCCAGGGGGAGAACGAACACACACACACACACTTTAGGACATTTGTGTATCGGGAATTGTGGGAAATGGACCGTACATACAGCATGCATGCTCTGAAACACACACACACGTGTAGATACCAACATATGAGTGCTCACCTTTGTGTTGGGGTATTCTCGGACTGCAGAGCGCAGTAGTTCTGACACGTCGTCCTGCATTTCCACCAGTGCTTTGTGACTCCCTGACAACTTCTACAAGAAGACAAAAGAAATCAGTTATATGATCTGTGCAAATGTTATCTTATAGATAAGCTTTTACTCTTCATAAAAACTTGATTCAGAAATCAATATTTTCATTTTCAACATTTACATTCTGCATTTTTAAGTTTACTTTAATACTTTTAATTTTTGGACAACAAGATCACAGAGAGGAAAAGAAATTATAGGAATCAGTATTTTTTATATACTAAAAGTAATATTATCTAAACTATTTTTGTTAAACTCAAATATACAACAAATAAGAATTAAAATAAATTTAAACTAAAGACATTGGTTGAAAATCAAATATAAAATAAACAAAATTAGTAATTTTCATCATTGCATATATATATGCAATGATGAAAATTATAATGATAAATTAATGATAAAATTATATATATTTATATTTATACGCAACTATATTTATAAGACTTCCCGTATAGCTTGGCAGAGACACTTTTGTTAAAAATTGAGGTTTGTAAGATTTAAAAAAATAAATAAAGTTTTACAACTGTTTTCTATTTGAATAAAATTTAAAATGTAATTTATTCCTGTGCTGTGAAAGCTGAATTTCCAGCATCATTACTCCAGTCTTCAGTGTCACATGATCCTTCAGAAATCATTCTAATATGATGATTTGATGCTCAAGAAACATTTCTAATTATTAGAAAAGTTGAAAACAGTTGTGCTGCTTACTATTTTTGTGGAAACTGTGATAAATTGTTTTTAAGGATTCTTTGATAAATATAAAGTTCAAAAGAAAAGCATTATTTAAAATAAAAATATTTTGCTAAATTATAAATTTCTTTACTGTAATTTTAAAAAAATGTAATGCATCTTTGCTGCATACAAATGTGATTACTGATTCAAAACATTTTTGTTCTTTTTTTAGATTTAAAAGTGCTACAAAAGTTGAACCACTTCATCACGTCCTTAAGCATAATTAATGAAACTATCACATTATTAATCAGTCGTTGTTATTGTTTGATCGTAGTTATTTTATGAAAAACACAAAAAAATACTGTTAAGAGCTAGACAGGTTATATAAACTGGGTTGTACAACTGCCACTTCCTGGTTCCTGCCCAGTGTAGAAGTATTTCCTCAGAGTTCATTCACCACTGTGCACTCCACTCTTAGTACTGCAGCCGGAGTCAGAGCTGCTTGCATAATGCAACAGTGCATTTACACCCAGCAGCAAAAGTCAGTTCAGGCTCTGGCACCCGGCCATTAAGGACATTTTAAAGTGTCATGGAATATTTCAAGAGCGGAGGTCTTGAGAACATGAATATTTGAGATGCCAAATGGCCACTGTGTCAGCTTTGTCTGTCAACAGTTCTACAATGATAGGCTGGAAAATTTGCTGACATTCACTGAGAAAGAAGCAGTGAAAGTACGTTCTTTACAGAGCGCACAGGAGACTTTTGGTTCCAGTGTTACGTGCGGGCAACATTGCTAGAAACTAACTTCTGAAGACAAAAGCCAGTAGCTAGGACAAGCTTAAGGTGGGCTTGCTGCGGTTGTCGGTGGTACACAGCGTTCGGCCGTACACTAATTACATTACTTGCTCACCATGGCACCGCCCCCACTGTCGTTTTGCTTTTTTATGGAAATAAAAACCATTTACTTCAGTTAGACAAGCGACGCTACAATTATAAACTGAAAGTTTCTGCTCTGCTCTACAACACGAGCTGCAGAGTCACAGCAGTAGTCAGATTTCACTTATCACGTGATGAGAGTGAGGCGAGGAGAGTGAGGCGAGATGACTGACAAAACAGAGGCAGAGGATTTGGTCATTGACAAATATGAAAGTTTTCTTGTCAAATGTGCGGTCATTACCGCTGCTTCCAATACACAGAGAACGCATTATAGCAAATTCGAGAGTACATTCAAAATACCAAAAATACCATATTGATAGCGGCTCCTTTATGCCAGCAAATTATAGGCCTATATACAGAGTACACGCGATCGCAAATTCGAAAAGCGAGAAGCGAAAGTGAAAAGCGTGCTGCCAGTTGGGCAGGAATTATGAAAAGCAATATGACAAACGCTGTTCCAACATTCTTCCAAAATTATGCTGCCTCAAAGATACACTTTGTGTTGCTCAAATTCTGAGGCAGCACTGTATACATAGTTCAAAAGTGTGGGTTTCTTTAATAGAAAGTACAACATCTATTTAGCAATGACACAATAAATTGATCAATAGTGACAGAAATTGTTTGTAACATTATACATGTCTTTGCTATTTAAAAAAAAATCTTTTGAGCTTTCTATTAATCAAATCTAGAAGAAAAATGTATCATGGTTTCAATTTAAAACAAATCTGAAAATTCAGCTTTGCCATCACAGGAATAAATTACATTTTAAAACATATTAAAATAGAAAATATCATTATTTCAATTGTAATATTCTAGATGAAAATGACCTATTAATTGTCATTTAAGTGAAATAACTAAACTTAAATATACGAGCTTGATAAAAAAGATCATTCTAGAAGAAAATTTCAGATGGCACTTAGAGGCTTTTGCATCTGAACTCTTCATATGTTTTTACATTGCTTTAACTCATCAAAATAAGTTAATAAATTATACAAGATTCAACTAATTTCTTAAAGTCTGTTTAATGTCATTTCTAAGTTGAAACTTAGTTGATTGTACTTAAATTTAAGGCAGCCACTTTTTTTTTACAGTGTAGTTATTTTAAAACAAGAACATGTCTTGTGTGAACAGCCCCTTAGAAGGTACCTGACAGTAGATAGCAAAGTAGCTCTGATGTTTGAACTATAAAGCATTAAATTGGTTGCAGAATCTTCAACATTTCTCTTTAAATGTTTTTTAAATGTTCCTGGATGACATTTTAAGCCTAAAATCAATATCCATTCCACTTATTTGCTGTCTCAGATGTGAATCAGGAAGAGTTCATCTGTATGCTGCATGAGAACTGGAGGAACTCCATTTTGAAGCATCAGCTGACAAAGTACAACGTTCTATCTCCATATGGGCATTACCCTTCATTCAAATTAAGTGATATCAAGACAATGGAGCTGTCACTGACATAATAGATCAATCATGATCAGTTAAGAGCTGTGATTTGTTTGAATTATGCACATGCATTAGTCAAATAAAGACTTGGAGAAGGACTTCATTAACTAAAGGGAGAGGCAGGAAGCCAAAGGAACACACATTTCCATCGAGCTCTCGCAACGAGGAGAATGCTAATGTACAGGGACAAACGAAGCAGGGGGCGTGTGAGTGTGAGGAGGGAGAAGATTGGCTGTCTTCCAAAGACCAGTGAGATGCCTCGCTGTCTATTGTTTACACTGGCAACTACCATCTAAGGCAGCTTCCTTACCACAACGAAATCAAACTCTTTACCGAAACAACAACATTAATGGTCCCTCACACCTCACGTTACGTGCACACAGGACTAAGTTAATTCTCCCAGAGCATCAGTGATGGTATTGTTAACTAAAACTATTCAAAATCGTTTTCAGTAACTGAATTAAAGCTGAAATCAATTAAAATATAAATATCAGATGAAAAACCTAAAATGTACAAAATTTGACCAATTACTAAAAGTAAAATAAAAATAAGTTACAGCTAAATATATAAAGCCTACTCAAAAATATTGATAATTAACAGAATATAATACTATAATAACACTTAATATTTGCTGAATATTTAAACCAAAAACGTAACTTTATTTACACTACAGAAATGTAAAAACCTTATCGCAATGCATTCTGGGATTACCTTTTCCTTGAACCAGACCAGTAATGCTGTGTTAGAGTTAAGCCAAAAGAGGAATCTAGAAGGGTGTTTAATTTTACAGTTCTCAAAAGCCTTTGCATTGGGAATGTGCCTAAGATGCCAGGGTTTGGAACAGAGCCGATATACACTCTTGAGGACATCTCTCAGAGGTTTGAAGGTGAGGGATTTAGTTCATAGAGTAAATCTGAATCAAATAATTAAACGGATATAGTTTTAATATCTATGGTTACCTGTTGGTAGGGGTTGACCTGACCCACGTTACATGTGAGGTAATACTGCAGGATATCTGTGAAGAAAGAGAGAGAGAGAGAGGTGTTAGGTCAGAAGAAATCAGCATTTAACATCTAGATGAAGATCCACTCATGGCAGTGTTTTTCCATTTGCTTGCCTCTACAAACTTCTTATTAAAATTCGACATCAAACGGAAGTTGCGATAGACTTTTACTTTCCTTCTGTGTCCTATTTCCAATTGAAACGGCATTTCAAACAAGAAAAATGTAGGGCGGGACTTGATTTTGTCAATGGGGAATTGTTTGGGGGATTGTGGTCTGCTAATGGTCGATCTCATGTGAGTGACAGGTTGTCCCACCCTAGTGCCAGTAAACACGTCACCAGAGAAGACGAGATGTTGCTGAAAGAGGGAGGTGAAGTTTTGACGAAAGATTTTTTTTTTTTTTTTTTAAGTTAAAAAATATAATCATTCAGAATTGTCCATTTGGACTTCATGGTGAATAACAACAAGCACTGCGAGTCATTACAAACCTGCAACAAGCTAAAAATCTTCTCAATTCTTTCCGTTTCACATCCGCCCTAAGCAGAACTCACACTGACACACTATCATTTGCTGACCTCAGAGAGCCCACAGCAGCCATGTCAGGTATTTGACTAGCTATATTTCCAACCACGAGGCAATTTAGATTCAGTCCACGACTGCCTCACTCAACCAAGATAAGCCTAACATATAATTTCTCTTCTGTAGAGGACAATTTCCCAGTCAATGCAAAAGAATCAATAACTAATCCTAGACTAGACCAGATTTTTTTGCACCGATATTAGAGGAAAATCTGTGGAACGGATTCAGACATGCTAAAACATGTTAAAATTAAGCTGAGAACACTCTCATTGGTAGCTTTAAGCATTAAAAAAATAGCCAAAATATTGAATAAATGTAGGCTTTCAGTCTTAGGGGTGCTCAAGAATAACTCTTGCCTCAGGTGCAGTAGGTTGCAAGTTCAGATCTCACTCAACTGGACATTAATAATTGCATATGCTCGTCAGTAAATGTGTATCAGTAATGGTTGTCATATTTGGTAGCAGTTTACATTAACACTTATAACATCACTAGAGTGTAACGTGTTGGGATGGTAGAAAAGGAGAGAAGCTTCTGACAGCAGACAGCTTAATGCAGCTACTACTTTTAGCAAAGGTGAAGAGAAAAATCACAAATCGCATATTTGAAGAGTGTCGATTTGTAGGAGGACTGAAAGAAAGACAAGACCTGAAGACCTCCTAAAAAGAAGCACTAGGGTTAGTACCTCAAACAGTTTGACAGCTTGACACTAGTAACACCAAGGTCATGGGTTCGATTCCCATAATATGGAAACTGTATGCCGATTCGCTGCTCAAGAAACATTTCTAATTATCAATGTTGAAAACAGCTGTGCTGCTTAATGTAAAAATAAAAAAAAAATAAAAAATTCTTCATGACCCAAACCTTTTGAGCAATGAATCTGACGTGTGACTGTAACGATGAAGAGTGCAGTGAAGATGTAGACTGCAGGGTTAAAAAAAAACAACCTTCTCTATTTCTGCACCGGAAATACTAATTCACACAGTCCTCTCATAAACCTCCACACGCCAACGCAGATGGAGTCTTGGGCCATCTTCATACGCAGCTTGCAGAGGGTTGCGTGGATGAGAATCAAAAACAGACACATGCGTCAGAGCAGTGGGTTTGTTGAGGAGGAGTGATGTTTTCATCACTATCATTACACACGTGGACAAGCGCATGGCACCGGTCACAGGGAAAAGTGCCAGCAGTGGTGTCTGTAAAACCTGCTTATGAACAAGCAAATTCTCCCATTGCATACAACCGGCCTCCCTGACTGCATATAAACGGTATAATTATAGCAATAATGAGGGAATAAAGTAGCCTCTCAATTCTACCCATGGATGGCTGTATATAAAAGGCTGAAGTGAGCGGTGTTGGTTTATAGTGCAGTTTATGGCTGGATTTATAGGTTGTAATAGCATTCAGGCTGTGTGTCAGGGCCCCATAGTCTCACGTCATGTGTGAATGACCTCCAGTAATTGGACGCAATATTGGTTGACTGGTGATGCCTTTATGAAATAAAGACAATGGAGCGACTTCCAAAACGGTTCTGAGAGGAGGCAGAGCTTTAAATCCCACTCTGCGGGGTGACTGCAGGCTGTAAAAGATCCTGATTCATGCAAGACAGGAAACACGCCAGATCTTCTTTATGAAGGGTTTCACTGCTTTTCTTCAATGATGATTCTTCTGAGACGTTACCAGATGACTAAACCGTGTACATCATGGAAGACAATTATAGCATTAAATTAAACACTTTCCCCATTAAAAGTAGAGATATGTTTGGACTATTTTCATCTTCTGGGTTTGAAATCAACATTGATTGAGGATAAACATTGTGACACTCTTGTGAGCAACAATGTGAATTATTATTGGTTAGCCAATAATAACAGGTGATTTATAGCCTGACGTCGTCATACTCAGATTCTAGTCAGAATGTGGGTCTGATACTGCTCCATTGGGATGTGATTACGGGGCGTGTTTCAACCGAACCAGGAAAGAAAATGCCTCTGCACTCAATTGGACAGACCTACAACCAATCAGGGCAACGGAGTAAGTGACGCATGTTCTTCATTCATCTTTCCAATCGACAAATGATCGCGGTTTTCTGTTCCTCTTTTAAAATTAATGCGCTGTCGATATCTTCTATGACAGACGTGATGGCGGAATCTACACATCTCAATTCTCCAGCGGCAGCCGTCTTTGTTGTAAACAAATTCAACCCAAGCACTCTTTGGTGACGTGGATCATTACGTTACTGTTGATCATCTGTCCATCATCGTATAAAGCCCGACCTGACCATTTGATTGGTCTGAAAAGCTCTGGTTAGAGCATTGTTGCTCCACAACGTATCAAGTCCAGACCGAACTTCCCGACCTCAAATGTTGTGGGCGGGGCCAAGTTCGGCTGGCATCCAGGCTAGGTGATTTACATACTGAAGTAGCAAAAGCATTCAGTCTAAGGGGCAATTTGAACGACAGAAAACAGAAAACTGTTTTATTGGTTTTGGCCGTTCATTTACATTTGAGTGTCTGAAAACGCAAACTTTTTTGAAAATATAGTTATAGTCTCTGTGTAAACTACTAAAATGTGAATTTGTGAAAACAGTGACGTCGTGTGTATGCGTATTATGTGTTCAGTCTATAGGCGTTTTCTTTACGTATGTAGTGTTTCTTTACAAAGTGACATCGCCAACTAATGGCCTGGCATGAATACAACGTTTTTTGTCGGGTTTTTTTTCAGATCAGTGTAAACGGGGGATCATTTTGACAACGTTGGTCTGCAACAAAAAAAAAAAAAAAAAAAAAAAAAAAAACGCAAAGTAAAAAAACTTTTCTGTTTTTAGTACATCGTTGTCATGTAAATGCACCCATATTCTAAAAGTTTTTTGGAGTAAGGAAATAAAAAAAGGACCCTTTTTTACATTTCAAAATGTTAAAGATGTACATTTTCCCCAAGCTAAAACCCTCCACTATTGTTTTTTCATGACATTACAAACTCACAGCAGTGTTTACTAGTTTTTTTGTTGTTGTAATGCCAGGCTAATATTAAAAAGTATAGTGTTATATAACTATAATAATAATAATAAAGTTTGCTAGATTTTAATTATTGCATAAATGCACAACAGTCTGTAAAAAGTCTAAAACGTCTGTAAACAACTAGACTGTGTTTTAAACACCACAGCACAGAAGACATGCTGGAATACATATTGAGGTTTTCCTCACAGAAGACAGACACATGATGGCACAGGGACATGCGTGCTGTTTGCAAGCACAGAGAAGTCTGGGTTCTATTCTGGGGAAACGCAGTATGACTTGTCAGTCTAGGACAGTGATGACCTGAGGGAACACACTCAAAGCTTCACTGATCACTTTTTCTCTGTGGATTCCATCTACAGCCATTAATGCTTCCGGCTGAATCACTGCTCCAAATCTTTTTCTGGATTAAAGGGACGTAACTTGTGCAAAGGTGTGAGCTAAAGTCTGATGTGTTAGTTTTAATTAACAACAACACTGCTTCAAAAGACTCGAGGCCCGTTCACAACAACAACAACGATAAATATAAAGATAACCATAATGATAACTATATTATCATCCACACCAGTGGACTATATCGTTCTGTTTATTCTAAGCGTGTGCTGGTCTTTCACCTTAAATATGCGAGCTTGTTTACAGCAGGATGGATTCTGATTGGCTCATCAACTGGATAAAATAGTTCTGAAAGTGATCCCAATGATATCGTTCCTCTGTGTCATTATCATTATAGCTGTGATGTGGACTTCACTATTCTTTAACTATATATTTATTGTTCTCTTTATAGTAATCATCCTTGGTGTGAACGGGCCTTTAGAATATAGTGCACAAGTCACATGGAGCACTTGTGAATTTTTGGTGCTTGACTGCACATGGACACTATGAACTGGGTTAGACAAAAAAGTCTGGGTAAAACAGACACTTATTATTTTTATTGCCACAGACCCCAAAAAATTACAAATTGAAATTACATCAGGGTGAATAAATAACAGCACAATGTTCAATTTTGGGTGAACTATCCCCTTAAGGAGTTATTTAGAGCAAATGAGAGAAAGACTGAAGATAGGAAGAACAAAGATAAGAATAGAGCCCAGAAGACACACAATTTCATGGGTGTGTGAAGCTGAGAGTCACACAGTTTATCATCCCCATCCTTCAGCGGTTTTCTCTTCCTCTCCTCTTATCTCTCTCCTGTTTTCTGTTCTTCAGAAGTTCTCTTTGCTGTAGCTCTTCTCTTCACAGCCGACTAACAAATTGATTAATCATAACAGAGGCCAAAGCTGACATATCGAATCTGCTTATGCTACACTAAAGCATACAGGGATCCACATGCATTCATTATTACACTTCTGCTTACTGCGAAGCACCAATGTTGCAGCACCTCTCTTCCCAGTCTGACGCTCCGTTTAGTTCCTGTCTCTATGACACCCCTCCTTCCGAAAAGCGCAGTGTACTCTGATTGGCTGTCTGGACCAGTGTGTTGTGATTGGTCAGTTGCTTCGAGCGCATTTCAGAAATGTCACGCCCCTTACTATAACTGAGTTTCAACACACTACTAATGCAACTCAGCCAGGCCTTGCACTTTTTCTGTGGATGGGGATTGTTTAAATGAGGAATATTGTGATGTGTACGTTCCTAAAGAAAACTCAAGATTACAATTGAGGCGTTTGAGGGAGTTCAGAAAAAGTTTGGAGTGACTTTGTAACTTTGCAGACCTTTTTCATACTTAAACAGTAACATTACACACTAAAGAAAGTTGAAAATGTAAAGCAGGATAATATGTCCTCTTTAATAGGATTCACACATGTTCAAGCCAGTGAAAATGCTTCCTTTCCAGGGAATAAGTCACAGGAAGACCATTTTTCAATGGGCCGTGCCCTGAGTCCACCTCGATTAGGCTTGACCAGAATGTATGATCTCGCTCCGGCCACCCAAAGAGGAAGGGCTTGGACACACAAAACAAACACAGGCTGGTGGATGAAACACCCACACAGTTGTCTCTTCCCACTGATTTACTGAGAGCATCCAGCCTCCTGTGGATAATAAGGTCACTTTGAAGAGGAACTGCTGTGTTGAGTAATGCTGATAAAGAAAGGAAGAGAAAGTCAGATGGAACGCTTCCTCTCTGAGCCAACAGGAAATGAAAGCCTGTGTGACTGTTCACTCCTCAGAGAACACGCTCCTCCGTCAGGAGGTGTAGGACAGTCTATATTCAGACAGACTCGCGAGTGATTCACAATAACACTTGCTAGATTAAGCGTCTTACTCACAAATCAGCAGGAGGTGGAAGAAAGAAAATGGTGGAGAGAACTGAATAAAACGTACCTTTCTTGATAAGGGTGTACTGCTCTGACACCTTGGTAATGTACATGTCAGGTGCCGCACAGAAGTCACTGAAGCCCTAAAATGAGAGAAAAGCAATTAAATAGAGTATATTCTACACTTTATAGCATGTTATTTTCCACTGAAGTTCAGAAATATTCTTCAGGACCAATTAAACGCCTTAGTTTATTCATTAAATTAATCAAAACTTTCATTAATCATTTCTATTTCAAATAAACACTGTTCTTTTAAAGTTTCATGACTTTTCTTTAAATCACAGTTTTCACAATATTAAGCAGCACAATTGTTTTCAACATTGAAACACTAGACAAAAAAAAGTTTCTGCCTTATATTTGTAAGTACCTTAAACTTGGATACTAATAAATTACATTAAACTGACAATTACAGTAAAACTTTAAAAAATGAGCTGAATCTTGTATAACTTATGAAAACCTATTTTAAGTTTAAGCAATGTAAAAACATGTTGTCATAACTTATTGATCATATAATTTTTTACAGTGTAATAGGAAATGTTTCTTGAGCAGTAAATTGTCATATTAGACTCGTTTCTGAAGGATCATGTGACATTATTTTAAATTGTAAAAAAAAAGTACTTAATTTATACAGTATTTTTTTTAATCAAATAAATAGAGCTAAAACCATCCTGCTGACATCAAACTTTTGAATGGTAGTGTATATATTTTAAGTTGTTATTTTTAGCGGCAGTGATTTAAATAGCGTCCTGGCAGCTTGCTGTGCTTTAGCTGTTTGACAAGTGTTGTATTTTTATTATGGCATGTCAAGTTAAAAAATTAAAAATAAAATAAAAATTGCACCTTTGAGATCCCTGATTTATGTTTCATTGCATTTTGCACCAGCAAGAAAACATCTTATCCAAATTCCCCCCAAGAAATGCATGCAATCAGGGTCAGGTCAATCTGAAACTAGCCCAATCAAACAGGGGCTTTCCATACAATTGATTTGCAAACTAGTAGAAGGCAACCCACTGACTAGATGATTTTGAGGTTTGTACAATCCTAATATGTAACTGTCTTTTATGTGAATTTAGTAAAAGCAGCACCATGAAATTGTTTTATGAAGTTGCTTAATGATAAATAGGAGTTGATATGTAAACACAGGTGGTCGCTGTTAATGTGCTAATGGTTCTGACGTCCCAACCATGGCAAGTTCTATTAATGTCCGGTGTGGACTGGGGAGGGAGTTTTGCATTGTGAGTGTTAAGGTCCTTGCACACCGAGTCCGAAATTTGTGTATGCGTTTTTTCGTATTCGTCATTCGGTGGCTCTGAACTGTCAAAACACTTCTCAAATTGCTTGCTACAGATGCGAAAAAACGCAGAAAATCGATTGAACGTGAACGTGATTGACACAACGTGCGGTCGTATTTATTTTTTAACGTGCAAAAATTTCTGACTATGTGCAAGTACCTTTTAGAGTACATCTACAAAAAAAATGGCATGATATCTCCCCTTCAAAGCAATAATAAGGTATAACTGTGCTAAACAGGCTGCTAATCAGAGATAAGCTATTACTGGCTGCTTTAGGTAATTCCACAGATATAATTCAATATTGTGCAGGAAAGATCATAAGAGGAAGCATCAGTACAATACTGCCCTGCCTCTGTGTGGAGTAGTGTTGCCATGGAGACACTCACCGAGGAGACAGTCAGTTCCAGACCCAGTGAGCCCCAGCTGATCACCAGCGCCAACACACCCAGAAAACACACCCTGAGAGAACAAAGATAATGATTATCTCAGCCATCATTATATACAGTTTATACATGTTATGAACATTTAAATGGTTGGAAACCCCTCAAAGGGTTATTTTTGCTGGGGAAAACCATTCATCCCACAACAATTTCCATTACTTTCAAATATAATTAGAATTTAATGGAGGTAAAATTATGGAGGCAGCAGTGGGATTAAGCACACATTTATTACCATCATCCATATAGCTTGTTATGAGTATCATCTTTGTCTAAAACAACCAAAACATCTGCTCATCTTCACATCTAAAGGCCATATCTGAGCATATATAACATATTGCAGAAAAGCAGACTGCAAATAATTAACAATAATAATAATTTATATTATTAAATAATATTAATAAAATGAAATAATAAATAGTATATATGCACACACTAATTATTATCATTTGATTTTATTAATATTATTTAATACTTAACTAAAATACTTATCTAAAAACTAATATATCTTAAATATTTAGTTATATTAAGTTTATTTATCTTATGAATGAATGTTTATATATTTTAAACAAAAATTCTGAACAAAAATGACAGTTTGCAGTATACAACTCTAAAGTTGTTTTCTAGAAAAAAAACATATCGAATGGATTTTTTTGTGATTAATTAAACGTACATTAATGCACATTATGGCTCCATCTGTTCTTTTAAATTAAGGCCAAATTTAACAAAAGGATGGTATCTTGGCATCATGAATTGCCTCAAGTCAGGAGTGAACTATAGCAACCTCAAGATGTCGTGATTTTAGCAAGTAGTAACTTTTATTACTGAGCAAATCAATATCCTGACATTTACCTTCTGACACGGCCTCAAGTCAAACAGGCTTTTTTGCTATATAATGTGAATGCAAAATGTTAAATGTCTGAACATATAATGGGTAAGACAAGCCAGAGGAAATCGGTAATCCAGCTACAGGATGGAGACACCAGGCTTTAATGTGAGCTCTAGCCCGGGGAAACAATGCACTGCTCCCTTCTTTAAGAAACGGCAGGTTATCAGTGGCTAATGAGACGGCTCTATCTGTTTTTTGGCCGGGCTAGTGGAATTGTTTTGCACAATCTACTAAATGACAAAACATGATTGGTCCCACACCATGCACCTGAGGTACTCACAAGAACCTGGTGTACCCACAAGAAACAAACATACAACAAAAAAGTGACCATCCAGCCAGAGATGGACTCTCTAACATACACAGACAATATCTCTGCTTCAAAACCTGGTTTGCAGGATAAATACCTAAACAGCAAGCTCCTGACACGAAGGCGGTTTCAAAAGGTAGATGAGCAACACGAGTTAACTATATATATTTTTATTCTTTTAGTATAGCGTGCAACAGCCGGGTCCCAGATTTAAAAATCCCATTAATTGCCTCCATAGAGAAATTAATTTTTAACGATAACTTATAAACCTTTAAAGACAGACCTACTGTGAGCTACACAGTTAATTGATGGTATTTGCTTTGGTTAAAGCCATCAGCCACATCATTTCCACTTATTTTTTAAATATTGTGTTCAAGAGAAGAAATCCCTTTGAGAAACCAAAAAAACTGCACCTATATCTGTCCCCGCCCACTTCCATGAAGCACTACGACAAACGATTCAGTCCCCCGGTTTCACAGACAAGGCTTAAGCTAGTCCCAGACTAAAATGCATGTTTGAGCTGTTTTAACTGAAAGCAACTTGCAGTGACATATCTTAAAATACAGTAATCAACATTTGAAGAGGATCAAAACCATTCATCAAAGTTATACATGAATTTTGAACAACACCCGTTCTCATCTTAGGACAACTTTGATGAATTTTTTTGATCCACTTCAAATGTTGACTACTGTATGTCAGTGCCAATAGCTACGTTTACATGGATACTTTTTGCTTCAATCATAATTAATTCATTCCAAATTCTATAAGCACTGAAGCTCTATTTTCCCTGGTGTACCCCACATGACTCAGACACATCTAGAAGAACCTTCTTACCCAATCAGAGTTCCTTTGGAGTTGCGTATGAGACCGAAGAGCACCAGAAGGCAAATAAGCACATCAAACAGCAGCAGACCCAGGTAGCCCAGCCACCTAATGAGGACAACACATTAACATAATACATTTCAACCGCAGCAAATTCTACAGCATTAATGTCACTAACACTAACAGATCAGTTGTCTATTGTACGCTACCAAACCTTTATTCTGCACGGATGCATTACATTTATCTTTTATAATGTTACAATAGATTTCTATTTCAAATAAATGTTGGTCTTCTGAACTTTAATCAAACAATCAAAACAAATTTATCACGGTTTCCACAAAAATATTAAAATATTTACTGTATTTTTTTATCAAATAAATGCAGCCTTGGTGACAGACCCCAAACTTTTGAACAGTGGTATATACTTAAAAGGTTTTTTTGAAGCTTACTCGTGCAAACTTTCCATCACGATGATAAGGGTTTTTGCTAGATGGCATAAAGTTGGCAACATTTGTAAAAAAACATGTTTAGAAAATGAACATTTTGGGAATCCATACCAAACATGTTTAGTTTTATAGGCTTATCCTGTTTTGGAAGCCTGGAATGCAACTTCTTTGACTTTTTTAGGCAAACTAACAGACCCCCACGGCTATTTCTTTCACTGAGAAATGTAAATGGTTGACGGGAGGTGGAAAGAGACAGCGAGTGAACAGAATACTAATTTCTATTCTCTCTGAGAATGCACTGTTCACAACTTTTGTGACAGAGAAATCCTTTGAGCGTTTTTTTTCTCCCAATTTTTTGGGGGGGATGTTAAAAAGGTTTTACACAAACAAAATGTGTGTCACAACACCAACATTTCAGTTACCAATATAAGGAAGATAAAAATGTATATTTCAATAACACCCCACAATAACACTTAAACTAGTAATAACATATTTCATTTGTTTTTATTTTTATTGTTTTTATTTTAAACAAAAGCAAGCTATTTTCCTTTATTAAAAAGAACTAAATGTATAAATTCTTGCATCCGGATACTGAAATCTGTATTTTTTTTTATTGTTTTAGTATCGACTTGGTACTGAAGTACCAGAAAGTTTGACATCCCTACAGATTTCTTTCACTGATCTCTTTCTGTGACAGATATGAATGTACGTACCTGTACCAGTCATATAGTTCAATCTGGGTTGCCAGATCCTCCAGGGAGATGCTGAGATTGTTCCAAAAAGGAATGTCAGCCAACTGATGGACCAGCTCACCCCGCTGAGCCTGGAGTTTCTGTATGATGGACAGGTAGTCTGTATGCTTTGCATACTGGTCCTTTAGTAGCTGAAGATTCTCGTCCACAGTCTGGCTCTGAGCTGATGTACTTTCTGACACCTACAGAAACACACATTTACTTTATAAGCTCTTTTCTCATGAGCTAAGGATCAGTGTAACAACGGTAAGTCAGTGAGAATGGCAAGCTCTGGTGTGTTTTGGAGGGATGGAGAACCATTTCAACATAACCCAGTGTGCATCAGTGCCTCACCAGTCTGTGTATTCCTGACACGGTGCGGTTGGCATGGCGGAGGGAGTAAGTAAGTCGATTCACGCCGTCACAGGTCTCTCCGTTCCCGTAGAAACCAACAGCAATGCCGGCACTGTAAGGACACAAAAAATTAAGGCCTTCAGTAGAGTCGTGGTAACCCTGAGGAATAGGTCAGTAATTTCTAAAACCCTGCACACAGCCGGAAGAAGATAACACAACTGAACGACACATGATATGAATGACCCATTAAATAATAGTTAAGGATCACAGATAATTCAGGATACTGATAAACAGCAGTCATTCCCGACCAGAGGCACTTAAAAGGATAGTCCACCCAAAAATGAAAAGTCTGTCATCATAGTAATAACAGTCATTCAGCTACTGAAAATACAACAAATGTGTTTATATAAACCACCATTTGGGTCGTGTAAGATTTTTTTGTGTGAGAAATGAATACTTGTAAATGCATTATTTTTGATTTTTTTATGTATATGTTGTGATTATTTTAACTCCTTTTCTATGTAAAGCACTTTGAATTACCATCGTGTATGAAATGTGCTATATAAATAAACTTGCCTAGCATATGCAAAATGTTTCCATTTAAAATAAATGCTGTTCTTTTGAACTTTCTATTCATCAAAGAATCCTGAAAAATCATGGTTTCCACAAACATATTAAGCAGCTCAACTGTTTTCAACATTGATAATTAAGTTTTCAATAGCTTTTAATCAGTGACAATTTTATTATATGTGTTGCCTATGTGATGTTTCTATTTCAGATGATATCTTTTTCTCTTTTTGTGTTCTGTGTTACATTGTAAAGCACTTTGGTCAACTTGTGTTGTTTTAACTGTGCTATATAAATAAAGTTGCTATTGCTATTATATATGGCAACCAAAAGGTTGCTGTTTTAAGCCTCATGAAAGCCTGTGAATAAGACAAACAGCCATTTGCTCTAGGGATGCACGATATATCGGCCACCATATCGGTATCAGCCGATATGTGTTCATTTTTAATGTTATCGTTATTGGCCCGATAAGAAAATTTGGTAAATATATATAAAAGCTGATAAATAATGGATTATTTCCTTCAGCTGAGACACTTCAGATGTGCACTGTTCGCCATGATGTTATCGAAATACTTGAAATATGATTGGAATCACTTTGAAAAGGAAAATGCAGTTAAGTACAACATGTGTAGAGCAAGTCTGTCATATAGGCTTCATAACATTATAATGAGAACATCATTATAATTGTGTGCTTGGGACATAGTGAGAATTTTGTTTTTGTAATGCTCTCAAAAACGATATAAAAATTTGGATTTAGATTTATCGGCCAATTTAGCCTATCGGTCATAGGCTTTCGGATATAAAGAAAAATCGTATCGGCCAAACTTTTCATATCGGTGCATCCCTACTTTGCTCCAAGGGGAGGTCCCTAAAATTTAGTATAATCTAAATGACTACTTGCTTGCTTATTCATTTGTAGAGTTAACAACTAACAAAATGTTGTCTGTGGCTTTATACAGAGATCCACACAGAGAAACATAATGGTCAGATGGATATCACTCTGTGAAACTCAACACATCACTGACACCACAGACTGTTGGGCTACTACAACAGCGCTGGGAAAAGAGAGATGAAAACGAATCGATTGCGCTAACAGCTTTGACCGACAGGGAATCAGGTTACAAACACTCGCTGCCCCACAAACCCACTGAGGCCGTTCACAGCAGCGTACTCCCAGCAGCGGACCACCTGCACCATCTGAACCAAAGATACAGATCAAGACCATTAACACATCTGATTGAACTTGTTGCCTCTCCACCAGGTGGCACAACAGTACAACCTGCCAGTGGGGCTTTCAATCCCACTCATTCCCATTCCCCACCCTCTCTCGCTCAAGCATCTCACCCAACTCCATTGTAAAGCATTCAATGGCAGCTACAATCAGAAGCCACCCCATTTACGGGGGGTTCTGCGGCTAAACAAAGAGCTATTCACGACAGGACAGGCCCGCAGCTCTCAGCTAAAGTACATTTAAGACGCATTCCATGCGTTTGCCAGTCTTATTGTTTGTTTCGTGGACAGGCCAAAGACTAAGTATTAAGATTTCACAATAACGTGGATTTGAAGGTCCTATTGTCAGTGAGGAACTACGCAGGAAGGAAGTCACTTGAGTTGAATCGAGTGACAGTCTCTTAAACTAGTTCAATATTTTCTAAACAATCAGCTGGTTGTGTTAAACTGATGCATGGTGTTTTGGTTTTATGCTCCAAGCGTTGTCGTGTTTAGTCGGGGCGTGTTGCGGCACGAATGTGCGGATCAGGAAGCAGATGTCACCTCGTCGTTCCCCCCTCGAGGCCACGGTCATGTGACCCACATTAGAGAGGGCTCAGTGGAGTTCCGAGCATTCCCACTACACTGCAAATCTGGTTGATAATCTGCAATAGCAAAGTTAACTAGCAAATACACAGTCGAATCTCTCATACCAGGTCATGAATGACTAGACCGTGAGATGTGAGCAATTTATTTGCTCAAATTATAATGCTACTTTTGTGTTTACACAAAAACCAAAACTGTGCAATGACTTCACTAAGAAATTATTTGTTTGTAAGAAGCAGAGGTTCATATTTGCTTAGCCATAACTGCTGCTCAGAGTAAAATATCAAAGAATACAAAAGGTTAGTGTGGTGGCACAATGCTGGTTTCAGATTGCAAACAGAGTGGCCCCAGAAAATTATCTGTACAATTTTGGACACTGTGTTTGAATCTCACAGCACTAGAAGCAAAAAAAAAAAATCAAACCAATGGCATCTGAAAATAAGTGCTTGAGCTTTTCTCAGAAGAAACATTTTTGCAATGACTTTTTAATTATGTATGAAGTCAGTTCTCCTCAAGAACAGGTGTCCAGTCAGAGTTCACCACACTGTATCTGTTGTTTTACAATCTAAAAAAAAGAAGAAAAAAAAAGACACAAAACAAGTAAACTTATTTACACTTTTTGACTTGTGTACTGTTGGCATTTTTCTTTCAAAATAAATGCCTCTTGGTTTTATATTTTGTTATATGTTACAGTTTCATTATCATATACCATGGTACTTAAATGATAAGGTACTTCACGTAAGGTACTTCAAAGAATACTATGGTATTACCATTGTAGAAGTGTCAATAAAACTTGAAGAAAAAGCAGAAGCGGGAAGCAGTGTGGTTTATAGGATCAGATGCATTCAACCATACAAAAGACATCTCCGATAATAGTTATGCTGAGAGATGGGAAGTGATTGTGGGCTCTAAGGCAAGATGTGACCCGAGGACAGATCAATCAGCGGTCCCGCAGATGTGGCCTATGGTAGGCCGACATCACTGCTATTCTGTATTAATTAAAGTTCAGTCTGTTAGACGGTCTCTATTCGGAGCCTAAGTTCTCACAGGGCAATACAGACATACTGAAAACAAATAAATAACAAAAAATAAGCCACATGACTCATTGAAATCTATCCCTGGGCTCACTGATGCAAGGCAGCAGACTTTATTTGAGTAGCATATAGAATAAGTAATGACCTGTGAATGTTGATCGATGTGAACGGGGTTAAACACTCCTTAGAGAATAACACTCCATTGACTGGGCAGATCACACCGAGCGATCTCATTACTTATGCTCGTTCTGGTGCACCCATCCCCCTAAAGCACAGTGTCCTGAATCAGTGGGGATTTGGCTAAGTGGAGTGTCACACGGTTAAGACGAGACAGGTTTGGTCACAATGTGCCTGAAGAGTGAGCGGCCTTTGGTGTTCTTCCCAAAACAAAAGGATCTCATGTGCGGATTCATTTAATGACTAATTTAAAACCAGTTTGAATCACTATTCAATAGGACAGGGCAAAAAATTTATACGTCAATATTTTGCCAAATTTTGCCACTGGCTCTATAAAGTCACAGAGTGGGGTCACCGAGTGCATGTGGTGACAACGCTCTGCTGATTCCATAGCTGAAGATTTCCAAACTTCCACTGGCATTAATAACAACACAAAAACTGACAGTGACATGACGTGAAGGCCAAGTATGGTAACCCATACTCGGAATATGTCCTCTGCATTTAACCCATCCAAGTTAGTAGTAGTAGTATTTGAGGATATTGCCATATCAGCATCACCGGCTATTACATGGCAGATACATATTAAACATTTAACACCATAATATCATAAGTACAACATAATGAAAACAAATTTTGACAAAAATAAAAAAGTACATGTGCAAAACGAACGCAATTCTATAAAAGGTTCTTTAAAAGTACTTTTCTGGATCCATAAATAAGTCCTTAAAAGTTTGTCCTGATAAAAAGCGCCGTCTCATAACATTAAAGATTGTGTAGTCCAAAAGAATATGTTTTACAGACAAGTTGGTACTACAGTATTGACATTTTGGTGCTAGTATGGACTATCTGACACCTTGCTCGTGTCTTGATTCAAAAGGGTAGACACATCTCTTCCCAACCACAGAATTTATTTCAAATAGGCCTAATTTGTTATTCTGACATTCTACCCATTCTGCTTGCCATTTCTCTAATATGTATGGGCTGATTAATGGATTTATGTCCCCATCCAAGTTAGTGAGCATACATTTAGGAGCAGTGAGTAGTGAACATACTGCAAACCGTGGACAGTGGACACATACACCCGGAGCAGTGGGCAACCATTTGCTGTGGCGCCTGGGGAGCAATTGGGAGTTAGGTGCCTTGCTCAAGTAGCCTGGCAAGCCAGACCTACATCAAGATGTTAGGTCTGGCAACTCACCATAGACGCGGTTTAATCCGAGGGCCGGGATAAACGGCTGTCTTTCAAATTCCCTCTGCACGCAATAGGACAGCGCTTCAACCAACCAGAGCGTTTTCCCAACAGCGGAGCTAGTTGATAGATTCAACTTTTGCCATATCTGGCCGGCAAAACTACGAACACATCTTCCTTTTTTTAAGAATGACTTAAGTGCCGTTCTTTGCTCTTTTCTCAAAGAAAAACTTCCTCCAGAGTCGCGGCCAAAGCCGATTCGAAAGACCGTTGTTCTCCATCAGCAGCTGCCATTCTTTGTTTTCAAGTGGCAGCCGTCGCAACTCTGTCGTCATATGTTAAGCCCGCCCCCGCCTACTCTATACACGATGTGATTGGCCTGACCCAATTTAGGTTTTTGCAGCTAGAAGGTCTATTGAGAGTTGCTAGACCCCCCTGGCTGCGAAATACATTTTGCTGCCGCTAGGGTGCGTCTAGATTTCTAGGCTATTGCTCAAGGGCACCTCAGTCATTTCCTGCTACAACTTTCGGGTTTCACAACAGTCTGACTCTTCTAACCATTAGGCCACAACTACCCCTAAAACTGTGTGACAAGAGCTTCATGGAATGGGTTTCCATGGCCAAGCAGCTGCATGCAATATTCAATGCATTCCCAAGCCCTACTGCCCAATATTAGCAGAGACAGAATATATTTAATAAGTATGAAAAATGGACGTTATAACTGAAATATACCCAAATGAATCAGAATTTAATCAAAACTGGAATCAAGTGCTTGTGAATCAGAATGGAAAAAAGGAACTCTGCTATAATTAAAAAATAATATGTATATTTTACAGTGATGTAGATCTGGACAGATCCATCATATTGAAGGCATAAAAATGTTGGATGGACACAGATTATGTGTGTCAGTCTCAGCATCTTCAGAATTCCCAAATGAGCTGCTGTGATGCTATCGAAGTCTTTGAAGTGGCTTCAATGTCAAGTCATGAGCTGCTTAGCATAAACGCTGTAAAGGTTTCAGAGTCTTGCTCTGGATTTCCATAATCTTTAGTTATGCAGCGCTAAAGCTAAAATGTGCCTGAAGCTACAGATATCAGAAGTCCATGCATGAAACTTAGGTGCTGTGCATCTGAAATGAGTCCTCCAGGCTGTTTCACACCAACTACATTCAAAACCGCTGGCAAAACCAGCATTGCAAGTTTGAGAGGTGGCGCCCCGACAAATCATGGCTTGCTTTACGACACAACGTCACATAAATCAACAAGATATGAAGCAGCCTCTATGGAAGACACTAGCACGCATTTCAGACGTGAATCATGGCAGAGTCGAGGAAGAAAACGAAGAAAGCGCGGTCGGAAGAGTTAAATACAAGTACTCCACAGCGACTCTAGGGGTCGCTGTTTGAGAAAAACGGAAACTGCATAGTGCCCTTAATCAAAGCAAATTCATGTGTCTTGACCTGCAAGCCTCCACTATATCAATTCTGATTGAACAGTGTGCATTTGATGGGATTTCATCAGGACTAAATGCATGTGGTGCAACAGAACTCAAAATAGACGTCAAAGAAACACTCCTATGTAGGAATAAATACCAACACAGACACTAAATGTTACTCACAACCAACAGGAAACATTTAGAGTAGGTGTTGACCTACAATACTGATTGGACGGTAGATGAATCTACAATATAACATGCCTTAAATTCTGCTGTTTACGATCGCTCCTCTGCGTCCTCATGAATCATTGATGCAGGACAGAAGATTGCATGTCTTAACCACATTTTGTAAAACATTCTTGTACTTTCTGGTTTCTATTGAGCGCTCAATGCATCCACTGAGATTTCTTGTAAAGCTCTCAAAATATGTGCCTTCATCAGCAATTCTCAGGAGATTTCACCATACTTCCAAGAAAGACCAAAAAACTTAATTTATTACAAGGGCTTCTTACTAAACAACCTGTTCCTGTATAGGCTGTCTAGATCCACAGGGTGTACAGCAAAACTGTCCACTGGACGGACGCCATGAGCTCATTTCCTCCTCATGCATAAGTGATGAGTAGTCCATGCAGAATCTGCACTTTTACACATTTATGCGCTGATTGGGGAGGAATATCTGCATAATTTTGCAGAATAATCTCAAATATGGTAAGAGGGGAGAGGACATTTGTATGACTAACATACAAAAGAATTCCATGGAGAAAGCTGCAGAGCTTTCAGTGGAATTCTGATGAAGCCGTTATCATGCAGGCGTTTATGTGGAATACCATTTCTGTTGTCACTGTTACGTCCTCACCTGTCTAGGGTAGAGGAGAAGGAACAGTTTTAAAATGAAAGCTAAGGAAACTAAATAGATTAAACTAATTAATGTTACAGAGTTACTCCTGTCCCAGCACTTTTGAATAAGCACCACAATATTCCAAATCGACAAAGTTAAGGAACACAGTAACCTACTTGTTTTAGTCAAATAAATAACCTAAAATAAAGACGCAGTTCTAAACATAACTCCCTCTCTAACTATAAACAAGAGAAAAAGACAACTAAATAAAATGGAGCCCACCTCCCTACAGCTTCCTTAAATTGCTATAATCAATAAAGAAAGAAACAAACTCAGGGATAAAATGAATATGCAATTAACAATCAGTGCAACAAATCTCCCTTGTGATAGTCTCACACAAAACTAAAATACCTAAACACAAGGAAATTTAACAAATGTTTGAAACAGGAGAAAGGGACCCAACAGAAATCCAGCCTCACGTCTCCGCATCATTCCAATACCTGGTAGGCTTTTGTATGGGAGCACAAGGCCACGAGAGAGAATCAGAAGAGGGAGACAGTCATAAGCTCTGATTAACATCAATTGTCGCTTCTCATTCTAGGAGAGCGGAAACAAAGTAGACAAACAGGAATACACAACACATTTACAAGATTACATTGATTCTAAGACAACTATGTCATCCAGTTATGCTGCACAATTTGGAATGTTAGCCTTATGCATCAACATCGGGAACGTCGCCAGTGCATTTCACATCCCAAAGGCGAGAACAGAATACAGTAGGAAATTATTTAAAAAAGAGATTTCTGAAGCTCTTGGCATTGAAAGAACTTGCCATTAGCCTTTCAAAAGATCAAACTTGTTCACATTAGCAGAACAGACTGTCCACACAGTCTTTTAAGTGAGGCAATGGAAAAGAATCCGGCTTAGTTATACTATTCACTTTGCAATAGCCTGTGCAAAAGTGAAAGGTTGAATCTGGTTTTAGGACTAATAAGCAAGGTGAGCCCCAGGGACTTTCACTAGTTGTTGCGAAAAATTTTGGAGTAAATACTCAACTATAGCAGGATTAATGGGCAGGCTCTTACCTACATCAATATCATGAACAAGAATATTAGTCTGACTCGGAACATCAGAAAATAAACTATGTTGTTGTTCAGGAAGAGAAGACTAGAGTCTAGATCAGACAGCATGACAGAGTTCTGCAAGCGTCCGCACGAAAGCTTAGCATCACACACAGTCAATCCATCGTCTTCAGGAATGTAACCGGTGGGAAGAACAGTAAAACTTTACTCGAGTAGCTTTAAAAGTAACGTTTCTTCCGATACTTTAAGTGTACCAATTAAATGTGAGAATGAAGCCAGCCTAAAGCATTAATGACTGCAGGCACATATTATGAGAAATCCTGAGTCATGTCCCTCGCAGGAGTGACGATTATTAATGGTGTTTGTGTTGAAAACGAGCTCATCTTCCTCCCCATGGGGGGGAAAAAGTCAGCAGGGAGTCTGTGAAGACGACAGAGAAAGTGTTCTCCGTATTTCTACTTCCACAGGACCAGATGTGCATGGATAGACTTTCACAGAAGGGAAGATAAGCACAGCAGTAAGCATTTGCATATATTATATAGTGAGAGAGAGAGAGAGAGAGAGAGAGAGAGAGAGAGTGTGTGTGTTTCCGTAACTTATACAGCAAGAGAACGGATTGAGTGTGAGACTGACAGAGCGAGACACTCTTGGTGAGTAGGTAAAGAAAGTGAGAGGATGTGTGAGACTAGCTCTTCATGGATGAAATTAGGCCCACATGGAATACATACTTTCCCCTCTTAAAAAACAACAACAACAACAAAAACAACAACAACAACAACAAAAAACATAAAAAACAATCCAAAACTGAAAACACCAAACACACCAAAATCCAAAACAAAAACCACCAAACAAAACAAAAAACAAAACACCACAAAAAACCCCAGCAAAACAAAACAAAAAAACAAACAGACCAAAACCTGTTATGTTATATGCTGTGTGTTATGTTATATGTTGTGAGTTAAGTTGTGTTATGTTTTATGTTGTGAGTTATGTTATACGTTATGTGTTATGTTATATGTTATGTTGTGTGTTATGTTATGTTATATGTTGTGTTGTGTGTTATGTTATGTGTTATGTTATGCTATGCTACGTTGTTATGTTTTGTATATTTTTTTTAAATGTGCACTGATAAATCAATCAAAATAAGAACAGGATATGTAATTGTGTATTAAGTTAGTATTAGGGCGCATTTTGCTACCATGGTGGCTTTGAAGAATATATGAAGAGACAACAACACTCCTTTGTCTTTTTGACTTGTCTTTGAGCTCTTTATAACTTCTGAGCTGGGGGGAAAAATGGACCATGTATTAAAGACAGGATTTACTGCTTGGTGTGTAAGTCATAGTGACCATAAAGTTCTCACCTGTCATCTTGCCTGACAGCTAAGAACATGAAGGAGAGAGACCCATAAAACCACACAGCAGGCCCTCTCTCATGCCGACACAATCACAGGCGGACTCCCTGTAGAGCTAGCGCACGTTAACATGGACAAAACATGAGGAGCGGCCATGAGATACAGGGGGTGGTAGTGGTGGAAAAGGGTGGTGGTCTTTTTTTTCATGAGTACACAAGTTAGGTGCTGCCGGGAAAGACACTGCCATAGCAACAGGCCGGATGATAGTCAAGCCTCAACTTTCCCACCAAAATCTTTTTATTCACATTGTCCGTCCATTTCGCTTTCGAACATCATCATAACAAAAGCCAGCATTACTAATGCAATCCGTTTATGAATCCTTCTAGTGGTTTGCATTCGCTCAAAGAAACGTCTTGACATCTTGAATTTTAATGGATTATAACGCACTTGGAATAAAACGACAGCACTAGGGTTAATTTAGAAGACATTGAAGGAAAACTAGAGTGAAACACTCTTTGTGATGGCATGTATAAGAGCAACAGCCCCAGAGAGAATGTTGCATTTGAAGGAATGACTTTCTCATGCACAAACCCACGTTATTCTTCAGCACTTTGTCATCTCTGACACACTACACTAGGAATAGCCAATGAAACAGTCAATGTTTCACCTCAGCAAATTTTACCAACCAATCAATAGACATTCCGTGATTAATCCAAGCAATCCAACACTAAGTGTGTGGAGAGGGACCCAGAGGGGATTCAAGACTCCAGAGAAAGTCCAACATGCAATTTGCATTAAAAATTCAATTCTTCTTTCGATGAGATCCAAATGACCATGACCAGATCATGAAAAGTCACCTAACAAATCATCAAAATTAAGATATTGGTGTTGCACCAGAGAATTGAACATAATTGACTGAAAGCTGGAAAACATGCTGTTAATCAATATTACTCCATACTTATTTGTATAATTACACTGTAACAAGGGAAGCTTAAAATAAAATGTAATTTAAAATTCTATATATTTTGCCTACACTTAAAAATAAAACCTTGATTGTTTTAAATGTTTGTCACAACATTATAATGTACAGAATGAAAAATGGAAATTCATTTTGAGATTTACTAACAATTACATTTAACAGTATTGTTATTAGTATCCTAGAAAAAAATTGACTGATTTTTTTTGGGAAGCAGAAATTTCAATGCACCCCCACTGTTTATTGTTAGTAACATATTCAGAATTTTCAGGTCTTTTTCAAACCCTGGGAACCACACAAGACAAAAAAATTAAGCATGTCATGGCAGAGAAATGGTCTGAAGAGAATCTTGAAATAACAAATTGAATGGCTCATGGACATACACATCCTTTCCTACTTAAACTTTGATGCTATTAACCTGACAAACTTTGGCAAATCCAGAGATTAGATCTTAATCACTAACCATATTCAGCTTTTACCTGCTTCTTAACAAATTCTTTACCAGATGTACTGAACAACAAAATCTGTGCTGTTAATCCCTTAAATTGCATAAAGCCAGCCAATCAGATTAGAACAGCTGATTTCAGCCAGAACTGCCCATTGTTGCGTTGAGATTTGCGTTGAGACGCAATTTGCATCAGACTACCTCCAAAATCGGCAATGATGGATATCATTCTGAATAATCGGATATCGGTGGAGAAATTTAGTATTGGTGCATCCCTAAATTAAACACAAGCCTGAAGCTAGCTCCAAATAAACTGCAGAGATTAGTGCAGAAATGAATTCCCTTCCAGAAATGAAACCCTGCAGCCCGTCAGATAATGCAACACGTCCTTTACACTCCAAAAAGATGGGTTTTTCCTGCGGCAGGAACATTTGATAAAAGCATCTCATTTGAGACCAAACTAAGTGAGCAGTGACTACATGTGTCATCTTCTGCCTGAATATGACGCTGACAGAGCGGATATGAGGAAAACTGCATTCAGACTCACCTGCAGACGAGGGTGGCGATGATGACGCACCAGGCGGTGCAGCAGCAGTCTGCGTTCGGCTGCTCGTCGCTCTTCTTACGGCGACAACACAGCCAGCAGGAGTAGATGAGGAGGAAGAGGAGGTCCAAAGCCAAGCATGCCAGAGCTACACTGCCCAGCAGCAGGATGGACTGCAAGAGGAGAAGAGAAAATAGTAAAGTAAACATCTTTTTTTCCATGCATACGCTAAGCTATGCGTACAATTAGCATGATGCAAATTTCTTCAGCAGCATAGTATGTGCGTAGCCAGATTTTTCGACCCATGCATAAACTGTAGGCTCAGTTTGTGTATGCGCCTTGAATTTTCTTGGTGGCGACACTGGCCCGGGCTGTTTTTTCACAGTTGAAAAAGTAACAGAGTAGATGAAAAAAAACTAGGCGCAACAACAAAAGACGCCTGTGCTGATGAGCACTTGGGTGAGGGGGTTAAGAGACACCACGCCAACTCTAGTTAAAATTAATACAAGGACATTTTTTCGGTCATCATGTTTGGAGGGAAATAGTGCAAACATTTGCAAAAAAACAAGGATATAGTACCATCTTTATGGTACGTTTACTGATTAAGTATGTCATAAATGGAAAAAAAATAAAATAATAGTGCAGACACTGGACACGGATGAAATATTCTAGTGCGTGTGTGTGTCGACAGCTTGTGTTCGCACACACTATCAAATAGAGTATACGTGTTCAGCTGTACCAAAGTGCTCTTAACTGAAGTATAAACCCTGATCCAAATCCACTGTCAGCTATCATTGGAGAACCATCTGAAATTTACTTTTCAGCATCACTGCAAAAGGTTCTGGCCTTCACAACTTCATTAGCAAGATGTCTCATAATTTTAAAGTGGAAGCCTGTGTCACCCTCTACATTTAACTCTTTCCTCGCCAGCGTTTAAAAACAAACAAAAAAGTTGTCAGCCACCGGCAGCGTTTTTGATCATTTTTACAAAAACTGAATGACCCCCAGAACATTTGTTGTATGAACATGCAATACATCAAAAGAAAGAACAGAGCCTCTGCTTTTAAACAAATCAACTTTTTGATCTGTCTTCATGCTTTTAAAAAAAAAAAAAAAAAAAACTACAAGACTTACTACAACGTACATAAGCAATGCTTTTATCACTTGTTTCAGCTCCTTTTTTGTCTGTGTTTTATTCCAGAGAATCTCTACTCTTTCAAAGGATGTGTAATAGCGCCCCGTACCGTATAACAGTCGAAACAAGGACAAATTCCTAGCCTAGAAACCTAGACGCACCCTAGCGGCAGCAAAATGTATTTTGCAGCCAGGGTAGTCTAGCAACTCTCCATTGACTTTCGAGCTGTAAAAACCTAAATTGGGTCAGGCCAATCACATCGTGTATAGAGTAGGCGGGCGGGCTTAACATAATCACGACAGAGTTGCGACGGTTCCCTGCTACTTGAAAACAAAGAATGGCGGCTGCTGGAGAACAGTCTTTCGAATCGGCTTTGGCCACGACTCTGGAGGACTTGGAGTTAAGTTTTTCTTTGAGAAAAGAGCAAAGAACGGCACTTAAGTCATTCTTAAAAAAAGGACGATGTGTTCGTAGTTTTGCCGGCCAGATATGGCAAAAGTTGAATCTATCAACTAACGTTAGCTCCGCTGTTGGGAAAACGCTCTGGTTGGTTGAAGCGCTGTCCTATTGCATGCAGAGGGAATTTGAAAGACAGCCGTTTATTCCGCCCCTCGGATTGAGCCGTGTCTATGGTGAGTTGCCAGACCTAACATCTTGATCAGGCTAACAAATTCCATCAATGACGGGGAAGCGTTTTCTCAAATGATGGAAAAGTCTGTCAATAGCAGGGAAAGAGTTAATATGTTTATTTAAGTATTTACTAAGTATTAAAAAATGTTCATTTACATGATCCTTAAAGACTTTAGATATGATATGGCCTGCCTTTTTGGATAAAGTACTGGCTTACTCTACAAACAGTTAAGCTGGGCACCACCTTTTCTTCCACCTTATTTTCATTTTCTATTTATTTAATCATTTTTTAATGATGTATTTGTATTTATATATTATACTGTTCTGATTTTTATTTATTTATTGTTAGGTATTTTATCTTACCGTTTTATTGTACTGTCTGTTTTATTGTATTATAAAACACTACAATAATTATATTGTTTTGTTAGACAGAGTTATCATTTTGTGGAATTTGAACTTGTGACGAATGGGTTTGGTTTCTGTACACTTTTCCTGTGTAGATAAATCCAATAAAGAAACAAAAACTGAAGTATACTTCAGGCTTTAGCCTCCAAAGCAAATAATAAAACAATGTTACATCTAATGTTGTAAAAATAAAGGAAAGTAGTGTGCCTTGATATTAGTTCATAAACGTAAAAGCTACATGTTACAACAAATAAATGACCTAATTTGTTGAACCCAACCAAGTATGTGTTAGATTTCTTTGCAGCTGTTCATTTCAGTTTTATGACTCGTTTGAGTTCAGAATATGACTAAGACAACTCATAGGCACCTTGAAACACTTGAAATGACGTCTGTGTGGGTTGCTAAGCCAAGTCTCCTGCTGAAAATCACGTGACAAATAACCTGCAGGGGAAGTTGTGTGTATAATGAGGTCAGAGCTATTCTCAGTTAAGACACACACTTCGCTCCGACAATCTTGTTGTGACAACCACACAGGGATTAAGCACTTTAAGATCATCCACACTCAAATTCCTCAAAAACTGACCCAATTCTAGTCGCGCCTGATTACCGGGGGAATCGGTCAAATGGAGACACCCATGATGGGTTTGGCCTGGTATCCAATCAGTTAATCTGCACAGACTCACTGAACCCCTCTTCACATATAAGCATTTCAAATCTCCCAAATCAAGTAGTTTCCATACGGCTTTCAACCTGTGCCAAGTGTCCGTCAAGCTCACAGTGTGTGATCACAGGAGAGCTGGGAAAACCATTGTGTCGGTTCAAAAGGGGCCCAGCAAGTCAGACTGGAAAAGCGAGCAGGTCTTAAAAGCACAGTCTGCAATACTTAAAGGGCATCACTGCTCAGTGCATTTTACTTTAAAACACAAAGCCTGATTGTTTAAAGCCTGATTGTTCATCTCAAGGTAATTACTTAGGCGTTTTAGGCTCAGATGAGTCCGGTGAATTTGGTCCAGAGTGTGAAGATATATCAGACCGCCATGAAACAAAGTTTACATTTTACCAGACTGCCACAATGACACCTTCTGAGGAAGAACTAGTTGCTGGAAGTTGTGGATTAACAATTGTGTCATTGAGTCTTGAAAATGAAAGAGTTTTGTTTTAGGCAGCGGCTAACAAGTAAACAAGATATATAGGAATATAACTATTTAATTTTGTCTAATGTTGTGAAATAGACAGTATTTGGTACTTTTGGGTGAAGGGACATTTTGAACAAAGTTTACACATACACTACCATTAACATCTGTGGTCTGTAAGCAGGGCCAGCAAAAGCTGTCTATAGGATTTTTTTTTTTTTTTTAAAGAAAATTCAGCAAGGATTCCTTAAATTAAAGTGACAGTTTAGACATTTATAATGTAAAAAAAAAAAGAAAAATCTGTTTTAATAAAAGCAGCCTTGGTGAGCATAAGAGACGTTCTTCAAGAACAAAATTAAAAAAAATGGATTTAGTGTATTTTCTACTCATTTGTTTGTCACTGTCATTGCTGCAGCTATTTGAATGAGCTACCACATTGCACACTGGTCTATTATTGTGGCATCATTAAATTCAGCTCCATCCGGACACTGGCTGGTTATTTTACATGTCAGTCATTCGGTCTTTTCCAGATTAAGTGGACTGTTCCAGACAGGATATGGTACAATGTGCACCAGACTGATAAAAGTCTGCCTCACCATTAGATTAATAATTATATCAATAACAACACTTCACCAGTTAAAATTCGACTAATGCAACAGAATAACAAGTACGCTTCACGGCTCTTCTTTACTAGACATAAGCCATGTTAATTAGGTTACCTCAGTTAACACACTCAGCACTCAAAACCAAGGATCAGTCACGATGGTCCACCAGCTGATGGGTCTTTGGCCATTGCAGAAAGTTAAAAATATCAGTACATGTGTGTTCTGCATGGATTTAAATTCAAGACCACTAGATTATATTTTCGGAATGTCTATTACTTCATTACATTCTGACTTACATTAAGAGAAACATGACAAATTATTTCCAAAAAACAAGACAACTGCAGGCAAATGCTAAACCCTGATCTAATTTTAGAAGCACAATTAAGCCTTGTACTGTATTGACTGTGAGAACCACTTGTCCACAAACCACAATGCCCACTATTCACAGTGGCACTCCAAGAAAAATGAATCTTCTGTGAGGCCCTCTGTCTGTTTTTGAACTCTCACACAGTGAAAGATTCAGTGAAGGTTATGCCGACTGGCAACAGACACCTGGACTTTACGTTTAAGATTCTTTTTAAGCCAACAGGTGGATAACCAAATAGATGCATATTTAGGATAAACAAACCAACCGAGACAACTTTACTGATGACTATAAATAGAAGATGGAGCATTAACCTCTTTCCTGGTCAAAATCACAAACCAACTAAACATTTGTTGGATGATTAGTTGGTTAAACAGATCGTATTTGATCCATGATCCGTACGGGCCAGGCTCCACGATTTGGCACACATGTGTGTTTCGCAGATTAATTGCTAAGTTTCACCATCAATTCGGTACGTGCCCGTACGTGCCACATTTCAGAAAGCAAGAGAACAGCGAATTGATTCCTCTTTTGCATCTCCATGCGCTTGAATGGACATATACACTCAAACTTATTTTAAAATACCAGTCTCTGCAAGTATTCTCGTAAACACAGTCGGTTATGTCTTAAGTTAACGTACACAGTTGAGAAAGAAATAGGATGTGTATCATTGTATTGGATCAGTGCATTCACTCTTAAAGTGACAGCAACCTATAAATACCTGCTATACTGTCCAAGTCATTAATGTTAATCAAACAACAAAAAGATTCATCTATATTTAATTTATAGAGTGAACACTATTGTGTTACTTTACATTTAGGCCTAATTATTACGTCCATAGTCGAATACACTACAGTTAGACCTTACTTTGTAACTTTGTTATTTATCTATGCTTGCAATTAGTGTATTTGCTCTTATTTTTTACTGACTCAAACCCAAAACCATCCAATACAACAATAGGTAATATAAGGCAGGAATTCATTCGGAGACAAATGAGGTGTGAATGATGATGATGATGGGTGAAATGACGACTCAGGATGAGGAAATCTGTGCCAGCAGGAAATGGTCCTGGCAGAATGGCCAGTAAGCACTCTTGATATGATTAATCAGTGCTTAAATACTCTCATTTACAAAGAATAACAGCTCTAACCAGAATGGCATAGCTGACAACCTCTGATAATGTGTTTGGAGAATGTGATTAACAGCCTTTGTGCCTATGATATCATCTCAGCGTATTGGCAGAATGCTGTGGCTTTATAAACATACAATGCAATCGAATAATCAGCACTAGTAGAAGATGGTAGAATAAACAAGAGGTTTGGAGGTCAATTTATCATCTACAAAATTGGTTTCAAACAAGAAAACCAAGTTTCAAATAAGGGAATGCATAAACTGATCAAATGTGTACATTGAATACAATGCAAGTTGCTTTGAAGAAATGCATCTGCCAAATGCGTAAATGCAAATTTTATACGATCTACATGTTTTCGAGAGGCCTCCTCGCCGGATAGAGGTTTGAAACACAACTGGCTTTTGCCAGCGGCTCATGATCGTGTTTTCCTGTGAGAACTTGTGCCAAGGAGGTCACTGCAATTACAGAGATTTCAATCCTGCAACGTTTCTCCTTTTGCTGCTAACAGGAAAAGACCCAGACTCAGCTTTTCTAAACAGACGGTAATCTTCAGCAGATTATCTTAATGGATCTCCTCTTTCCATATGCTGATTCAGGACGCAGCACAGCGAAAGACCCTACTGAGCGATACCACTGCCCAAGAACAACAGCAGTGTTTCAAACACAAGGTCACTGTGCTGAAATGTGCTCCTGGCTGTAGGCCATCCTCCTGATATTTGCAAAATATGCACCACCCTTTATTCTGTTACGTTTCAGAGAAAATAGATTTTCGCCATAAATGGAATCTCACTGTGCTCTACTAAGAAAATACACTTTTTTTTTCATTTATTTACTATTTAAATTACGTTCACCACAATAGAACCATAGTTCACCCAATTATGACAAATATATTTTTTTGCGTTGTCATTTACCACAAAAGCAAAATAAAAAATCCATGAGAATATTTCAATGACTTTCCAAAACAGGAAAAAAAATGTGACCGATTACAGTGGTCAGAGGAGAGATGTCAAATTTGCCACCACTCCCTTATGTCAGGTTCAGACTACACCATATTTTTGTCTGTTACGATAGTCTCTGTGTCAGATTATGTGATTTTAACTCCTAAATTCTTGTGTTGTGGACAAGAAATGTCTGGAGAGACAACACGTTGCTTCCCAACCAATCATCGCATGCCATTTTTAATGATATGCGTGATGTCAACGAGAATGCGGAGCTAGAGATTGATTTCAGGAAATAAGAGCTACCGAAGCTGTGAAGGATAATATGAATTATTAGCAAGCTTAATGCTAATTCCAGTATTCACTGGGTTTCTGAAGCGCCTCTGCTATCGTTCGGCAGCATTTATCTTTTTTCACTCTGACGTGGTAGTCCCTCGAGGATACATCATAAACACCATAGCTCCACAAACCTTTCACCTAGCAGCACCAAAGCCATCGTCTCTCTTTTTGTTTCGCCATGTAGAGCTTCTGTGCTCCTATTGGTCAACGTCACAGATGTGATGGAACCCGTCGTGGAGGACTGAGAAAAAATTAAACATACTAGTATTTCTTTCAGGACGACGTGAAGCATCATTGTATAGAATTATAAAGTATAGTATTATTTTTTTTAATTTTTTTTTTTTTAATTAGAATATTAAAAAATGTTGCTAGATTTACAATGGTAATAACTGTGGAAACATAGGTTCATCCATATCTTCTCTATGGGACACTATAAACAATCACTCATTGAGATTTGATTCAGAAGATCAGAAAAAAAAAAAAAAAAAAAAAAAATCGGCTTTATCAAGTGACGTAATTGACAATCTTAATTTCAGAACTGTCTACACTGTTATCCCTGAAATTGTTTTAATTCAAACTACTTGGGTACAATAAACATAAACTCCAAAATGTTTGCACAATTACTCCATGTTTTTAGTTTATTGTACGATTTGCATGATACTTTTCATTCTATTGAATTGTTTAAATTGAAAGTACTTAACTTAGCTTATTTTAGTCTGTTGTCAATGCAACGCAATACAAGGAAGATGTTGATTGGCTCTTTGAACTGACGTCAGATATGGATGCAGCGCGCATTTTCATCTGTTCATCTGGACTTTCATCATGCACGTTTGCTGGTGAGTAGGACTTCACATTTTGGTCTGAAACAGCGAATACATTATAAAACATCGATAAATGAGATGTTTAACATTTAGCCAGTAAAACTGAATGTAAGTTTAGGCTGTGTTTACATGTTAACGTTCGCCATCGTGTTGTATCGATCAGTCGCAACCGACACTTTTATATAGTTCTATGTTACGACATGCTCTTTGGGGTCGTCACATTTAAAATATAAGGCTTAACCTTTTTTGATCAATAATTATCATTAAACAAATGAACGAAAACGTCGTCTGTTGTGTAAAACGACATATTTTTTCGATGGTGTTTTTGCATCTTGGCGGTTTGCCATATTAGAAATGTTTAACATGGCTTAAATACAGTGCAACTTTAAAATTAACCTTTTAGAAGTTTTTACATTTCTTTGTGAGTGAAGTATTAAACAAAACATCTTAAATTGAAATTCGACTGCCCGCAAGAAGCTAGCCCATGCAGTTATCTTAAAGAAATGCAAGACATTTTTTTTTTCTTTTTTTTGCAACCTCGTGCTCATCAGCGTGGTGTTAGCTAGTACATTTCAGTTAATGCAAGTCTATTGTATCATGGCATGCTAAATAAATAAATGGATAGCTAGATAGTACTTTATTTTGGAAATAAATTTTGTAGATAACAGATCAAAAGATTTTTATTTTTCTTGTAATGTAAAAAGCAATCTAATGTTTTTCTGTTACTCTGCAGATTCAAGTTCAAAGCAAGGCGAATCAAGATGATCTGGAAATGTAAGTATTGCATATTTGCTTGTGAGAAAAGGGGATACTTGTTAAAACATTACAGACTTAAACATGGGAGCTATGCAAGAAGCCAGCCTTTTCCATGCCTATATCAAGAATGTTTATGTAGTTTTAAGTCTTTCAATAGCCTTAAAATACACTTATCCCGTTTTCATACAGCAACTGAAAAACAACAATCGGAGGGAAAATTTGAAGCTAAGTTTCGCTGTCAACTTTGTGATTTTCTTGAACCCTGTCAGATTACTGAATATTTTGCCCACCTTCGACGTAGACATCTCAAAGACCACCAAAAAGTTCAATGTCCATTTCAAGGCTGTAGCTTTGAAAGCAATGTATATTCCACGTTCAGTGCACACAAAAGTAAGCATCACCAAGATCAAAATGAGAGAATGTTTAAACCAGAGTTAATAGTAAGAATAGAGAGTAATGAGAATGAAACTGATGACAGTGTAATTGACACTCAGGAATGTGCTGTGCAGCAGATGCTTCCAGGTGAATTTGGCCAAGATGATTTCAATGCAGAAGCAAGCGAAACACAATCTCAAGATTTAGGAGAACAATTGGAACATAATTTAGCAGCTCTTTTTTTAAAAATGCAAACCATCCTTCACATGCCAGAGAACTCTGTTCAGGAAGTAATTCAACAGCTTTGCCAGATAGTTCAGTTGTCCCTGCCACTTTTGCACAAGAATGTGAAGGCTGTTCTTCAGAAACACTTTGGAGATGTAGATGAGTCAGTTTTGAAAGAGGTGGTTGAGACTGTGGCAGAGAGTGACATATTGTCCAAATCATGTGGAAAAAATGGATGTCTTGCAACTAGTAAAAGGAGAGCATCATATGTAATGCGCAACTTTCCTCTAGTAATGCCTATAGAGTTTGTTGTTGAGAAAGGAAGAAAAACAGTAGCATATGTTCCCCTCTTACAGATGCTACAAAAACTGTTAAACAAGAAAGACATTTTGGATAAGGCTATGTCAAAACAAGAACATAAAACACATGAATATAGGACATGTAGTGATGGCTCAAACTTTAGAGAGAATGCACTTCTTATTTGTGATGAATTCACAATCGCTCTGGGTCTGTACATTGATGATTTCGAAGTGGCTAACCCTTTAGGAACATCTAAAAGAAAACATAAGATGTGTGCACTTTATTGGGTTATTGCAAACTTGCATGGAAAATACAGATCCACACTAAACTCAATTCAGCTTGCTCTTCTGTGCAACACTGAAACAGTTAAAGAGTGTGGTTATGAAAGAGTTCTGTACCCACTTCTTTGTGATTTAGCCACTCTCGAACAGCATGGGGTCTACATTGAGCATCTTGGTAGAAGTGTCAAAGGGACAGTACTCTTTGTGTCAGCAGATAACCTCGGTGCCCATTCTCTTGCAGGATTTTATGAAAGCTTCATTGTGGACAAGTTTTGCAGATTTTGCATGGCATCCAGGATTGACACACAACACCAAGAGGTAAGATCTGGTGCATTTCAACTCAGAGAGAGAGATAAACACAACAGGCATGTGCAAGAAACATTGCAGGATCCAAATTCAGGTCGAAACACAGGCGTGAGAAGACAATGCCCACTCACAGCAAATTTGGAGCATTTTCATGTCATTGGTGGTTATCCCCCTGACATACTACATGATGTCTTTGAGGGAATAGTCCCAGTGGAGTTGTCTCTTTGCCTCAAAGACCTGATGGCAAAGAAATACATCACCTTAGATGTGTTGAATGAAGCTATCAGATCATTTCCTTATACATTTGCTGACAAAACTGATCAGCCTCAGCTGATTTCAAAGACCTTCTCAACCAAGGGCACAATTGGGGGAAATGGCCATGAGAATTGGTGTCTAATTAGGCTTCTTCCTCTGCTTATTGGCCATAAGATTCCTGAGGGTGACAACACATGGGAAATACTCATGCTCCTCAAGGACATTGTTGCATTAGTTGTGGCACCTCAGTTCAATGAAGAGTCTTTATACATCCTTGACTACAAAGTAGCAGAGCATAGGGACCTTCTGCAGTCAACCTTCCCTGACTTTACACTGCGACCAAAACACCACTACATCGAACACTACGCTGAACTGATTAGGGTACATGGTCCACTTACTGAAGTCTGGACAATGCGTTTTGAAGGAAAGCATAAGTTTTTCAAAAAGGTTATACGTGATGCCCATAACTTCAAGAATGTTGCCATGACACTTGCAATGAAACACCAGAGGGCTCTTAGCCATCAGCTAGACTGCAGTTCTTTTTTCAAGCTGGACGTGGAAATGGCTAAGGTTACGCCAGTGTTAGTTACCACCTTTCCAGAGAACATTCAAAGAGCACTTGGTCAAAAACTCCCTCAAGCTCAAGCACTTCTTGTTGCACCATCTGTCTGCATTAATGGGACTGATTATAAGACAGGCATGATACTTTCAGCTGGATCATGTTCAGGGCTACCTGATTTTAAGCAAATTACTCACATTGTTGCAGTGAATACAGAGGTACTTTTTGTGTGCAAAGTGATGACGTCATGGTATTTTGAGCACCTTCGTTCTTTTGAGCTTTGCTGCCCAGATATGCCATCTTTTTGCATACTTCAGCTTAAAGACCTGAATGATATTCTTCCACTTTCAGCCTATAGTGTACATGGTAAACTGATGGTGACATTGAAGCGTTTTATTCTTTGCTAAATGAACTCTCTTTTGTACTTTCCTTCCAGATGGCTTCAGAAACCATGACTTTGCGAGTTATTCTTACGGAAGCTGATATCAGAAAAGTAAAGCTGACATCAAAGCCAGGCTCAGTTGAAGAATTAATTAGTTGTTTAAAAAACACTCTGAGACTGGACTACAATTTTACTTTACAATTTCAAGATCCCGAGTTTGATAACGAACTTTGCAATCTGACCGTTTTGTCAGAGCTCCCTCAGAAGCCAACTGTGAAAATCATACCGGTGATTGAATTGGTGACACTCTCTTCAGGTGAAATAGAGACATCAAGTGATATGTTGAGTGATGCTCCAAGTACTGCAGAGACAGTTTTGATCTCGGAATTACCCCAGGAAAAGAGAATGCCATGGCCTGATATCTTTTTGACTCCAAAATTCTCTGTCGATGTTGAATTTAGGCTGCGTCAAGCAAATTTAATCTACTTGAAAGATGGAACGCACCTAAAAGTGACAAAGGAATTGAAACATGACATTCTTCAGAAACTTGCAGAGACCATATATTCCTTCAAAGCATACCCGACTACTGAGGATCTACGAGCTGTTGCAAAGGCACTGGTCAATACTCACCCCTGCCTTCAAGAACCTGGATCGCCTTCTGGATACTGTGGATGGACAAACAGTTTGAAAGACAAAATGGGAAATTACCGATCCAAAATGAGGAGCCTTGGACACACAGACGTCATGGTTAATGCTGGGAAAAGAGGAAGATACTCAACGAGCAGTGATCCACCTAACAAGAACATTAAAAAGCCAAGAAAAGGGGAGGTCAACTACTTACCTGACCTCCCAGACGGGCAGGATGCTTCCAGTCTTGAAATGCTCAGACAGCAATTGGTGGATGAAATGAAGAGAAAAAACCCTGATGCCGTCTTTATTAATCAGAAGATGGACATGACTCTGTCCTTGAGGAGAAAGGATGTTGTGATCAACAAGCCTCCCGTAAGCCAAATACTTCAACGTTGGCCAGCACTTTTTAGAGAAAGTCAGGTAAAGGGAAATGCCTATGTTTGCAACATTTGTACTGAAATGAGTATTGATAAACATGATGGTTAGATATTAATTTGAAATTTGTTCATTTTTGACAGTTCTCTTAACAAATGCTTTTTTCCTTTACTATTTCAGGTGTATCAAGAATTCAACCGGGTGGTTGGGAAGAACCTTAAGCAAGAATTTTATGGGTCTCTTGATCGTCACTGTCCTCAACTGATTCAAATCTTCAGGTCAAAGAGAGGTCTCGCCGGGCAGATTTTGAGCGATCTTCTGCAACAAGCCAAGGTTTGTACATTTAAGTTGATGCCATTGTTTGCTTAATTTTAAAATGCAGTCTGATATGATTATTTTTAAAAGGGTTAGTTTACCCTAAAATGAAAATTCTGTCATTAATTACTCACCCTCATGCTGTTCCACACCTGTTAGACCTTCGTTCATCTTCAGATCACAAATTAAGATATTTTTAGATATCATTCCATAGAACGCAATTTAACCTCCACTTTCAAGGTCCAGAAAGATAGTAAAGAAATTGTTAAAATAGTCATATTTATCAACTATAGTAGTTGAACCTTAAAGGATTAGTTCACTTCTGTATGAAATATTCCTGATAATTTACTCATTCCCATGTCATCCAAGATATTCACGTCTTTCTTTCTTCAGTCGAAAAGAAATTAAGGTTTTTGATGAAAACATTCTAGGATTTTTCTCCTTATAGTGGATTTCAATTGGCCCCAAACGGTTGAAGGTCAAAATTACAGTTTCAGCTCAGCTTCAAAGGGCTGTAAACGATACTAGATGAGGAATAAGGGGCTTATATTGAGAAACGATTGGTCATTTTCTTTAAAAAAAAAACAAACAAACAACTGTGTATACTTTATAAACACAAATGATCGCCTTCCAAGTGCTACCGTCTTCCGTATTCTTCAAAAAGCTTTGCTGTATGTCCTACACAAAAAAACGGAACTGACGCCACATTCGTTCCGTAAGTTGAATAAGGAAGGTATAGGACATACAGCGTAAGCTTTTTGAAAAATACGGAAGATTTAAAATACTTTCAAGAAATACTTAAGAATGCACTTGGAAGGCGATCATTTGTGTTTATAAAGCATGTACATTTGTCATTTTTAGAAAATGACCAATCATTTCTATATATAAGACCCTTATTCCTTGTCTGGTATCGTTTACAGCCCTTTGAAGCTGCACTGAAACTGTAATTCTGACCTTCAACTGTTTGGAGGCCATTGAAGGAGAAAAATCCTGGAATGTTTTCATCAAAAACCTTAATTTCTTTTCGACTGAAGAAAGAGAGACATGAACATCTTGGATGACATGGGGGTGAGTAAATTATCAGGACATTTTTATTTAAAAGTGGATTAATCCTTTAATATTTTGAAGCGACGAGAATACTTTTTGTGCACAAAAATAACGACTTTATTTAACAAAATCCTCTCTTCTGTGTCATTCTCTTATAATGTTTACGTCCAGCGCTTCCAGGTTCTACATCAATAATGATTCGACATTCTGATGTAGAACCTGGAAGCTCTGAATGTAAACTGTGTATGAGAATGACACAGAAGAGAGGATTTTGTTGAATAAAGTCATTATTTTAGTTTTTGTGCACAAAAAGTATTCTTGTCTCTTCATAATATTAAGGTTAAACCACTGCAGGCACTTCAACTGTTTTAACAATGTCTTAAGTATCTTTCTGGACCTTGAAAGTGCTGGTTAAATTGCTGTTTATGGACAAGTCAGATACCTCTCAGATTTCATCAAAAATATCTTAATTTGTGTTCTGAAGATGAACAAAGGTCTTACAGGTGTGGAACAAAATGAGGAAGAGTAATTAATGACAGAATTTAAATTTTGGGGTAAACTAACCCTTTAAGAACCCGTTAAATAGAAATGGCCTTCCTTTCATGTTGACAAATGATACAATGTTTTCTCTGCAACCACCACACCTCAGACCTCTGATCTCGTTGACATGCGATGTGTTGCCATGAGAGGGCTTCCAGTACTTCTTGGCGATGACCCAACTGAGTTCTTCAAAGCATGCTTTGTAAGTATTATTAATGCATTTTTACAGTCATAGGTTTATTTTACTATTTTCAGCTGGAAATATGTAAACCTTACTGTGCATTTGTTAGTAAGAACAATAAAAAAACACCAAAAACAATGTTATATTTTACATAAATGTTGAATGAAATGAGTGATGAAGTTTTAATTTTAAATCATTCAGGAGAAATTTAAATGTATGTCATGACACCATTGAAATACTAAAATACAATCAAGGTTAATCTCATAATGTTTTATTTTAATCAGTAATTCATGTCATATGCAAAGACTTGCATACAAAAGAAAAACATACTTAATGTTTAAATATAACTGAACTCCTGGATGCACTTGTGTACATAATTCACAAAAAATGATGCTTGCATACAACTAAACAAAAAAATGTCCAATAAAATTAATATCTAGAAAAAACTGTACACTGCTAAAATGTATTTTAGTAATCTCCAATCTCTTGTCCAGGCTTCTGATGATGGAGACTCATACCAACATGTGCCAGTTGGAATCCTCAGCTTAGAAAATGAAGATGTGGCTCTGCAACCCCTGTCCATCCACCTCCACCCATCCTCGGTGGGAATCATCTTGGAGGGGATTGTTGTAATGGACAATTTAGACAACATACCCCAGGCCATGTGTCTTCTTTTTGGTTTAACTTACGCACTGCACCTAGACTACCCAAAGTGCATGGGCAACACCTTTCTTTTCATTCAGCAAGTTTTGCTAGGTTTAGGCAAGAAGGAGTTGAAGGGAAAGATTCTGGCTGTTACAAATCAGCTTACCATGTAAACAGGTACAGTAAATGCATGTTTCTTAAGGTTCTCTTTCAGAATCGTTAGATAAAAAACTTTCCCTTTCATTGAACTATGCCTTAGGGTTGGACAAATGTTCATGTTATTAATACAGTGTAACAACACTGTGCTTGTTAAATAATTAGAAAAGTTTTAAAATATCGTTTTAAAGATTTAAAATTGGGTAATTGGTACTAAAGATATTTCATTGTTTTTGTCAGTCTTTGAAAACTGATTTTGATAAGTGAATTCAAATAAATTGTAAGTTCAAATAAATTATTGTTGTCCTTTGTCCTTATTTGTAATGCAGGTGTATTTTTATTTAATCATTTACAGTAAATAGCTATATTTAAATTAAAGTTTTGGGTTCTGTCTATACTTAAAACATTCATCCAGATTGTAAGTTTCACATATGTTTTCTCTGCATAATTGTAAGCCTTTTACAGGTTGATTGAACTTAAAAAATTTATGGAAACTCGTTGCCCTAAAAAAGTTGATTTTGTATTGTTGAAACAACAGCACATTTTAAGTTTAATGTACTTAAGATTTCAAATGCACTGCATTAAAAACTGTTAGTTCAATGAACTAAAAGTTTTCAATTAAATGCATTTGAAATCTTAAGTACATTAAACTTAAAATGTGCTGTTGTTTCAACAATACAAAATCAACTTTTTTAGGGCAACGAGTTTCCATAAATTTTTTAAGTTCAATCAACCTGTACGGGCTTACAGTGTATGAAAGGGCTTCATTCTCCTATAGGAGATGGTGGATGTGGTTCTTTGAATGAATGTGGCACAGCAGACAAACTCACAGACGGTTTCATTGAGTCTGGCAGAGACTGAAGCTCAAGACCTTCTAAAAAACCTATGATAAGAGTCTAGGATAGTTCAGCCTTAAGCTCTTGAGTGAATGTCATTGGAAATATTAGGAAATTACATTGGCAAATGTCACAACTGCCCCAGGAAATGACACGTTTTTATATTATACAAATATGTGGCTTCAAAAACAAAACAGAAACTTAAGCTACAGGTTTGAAAGATCATTTAGTTTCCAAAAAAAGCATCTTTGTGGGTGGTGTGGTACAGATTTGGGTAACAGAAACAATGCAAGGTGCACATTTTATTCATGCAAAAGAATAGGCTAAGTCTAAAAGACTAAATTCATGAGACCACTTCTGACTATTCTACGGACAGCCCTAGTTTTAAATAGTGAGAAATAAAATATAAATCTCATTTATATTTTAAATTTGAATATTGTAAATTTAATATTGGGTAGAAAAAAATAGATATGCACAAAGCTTAACACACCTTAAAATTTAAAGTAAAAACGCTCGAGTTTATACAGTTGTGGTCAGAATTAATGGCACCCCTGGTAAATATGATAAAAAATGGCTGTAAAAAAAGAAATCTGCATTGTTTATCCTTTTGATCGTTCATCTTTCAAAAATTTGCAAAAATCGAATCTTTCATCGAAGCAAAAGAATTGAAAATGTAGAATTGGGCGGGGGAATCAAATTATGAAATAAATGTTTTTCTCCAAAACATGTTGGCCACAATTATTGGCACCCTTTTATTAAATACTTTTTGCAATCTCTTTTTGCCAAGATAACAGCTCTGAGTCTTCTCCTATAATGCCTGATGAGTTTGGAGAATAACTGACACGAGATCAGAGACCATTCCTGCATACACAATCTCTCCAGATCCTTCAGATTCCCAGATCCATGTTGGTGCTTCTCTTCAGTTCACTCCACTCATCAGGTCAGGGAACTGGGACGGTCATGGCAGAAGCTTCATTTTGTGCTCCGTAACACATTTTTGTGTTGATTTTGATGTGTGTTTTGGATCGTTGTCCTGATGGAAGATCCAACCACGGCCCATTATAAGATTTCTAGCAGAAGATTTTTTATCTGTTGATATTTGATAGAATCCACGATGCCATGTATCTTAACAAGATGTCCAGGACCTCCATCAGAAAAAAATATGCCCACAACATTAAAGATCCAACGGTATATTAAATTGTACACATGGGGTACTTTTTATCCTTGTGTGCACCAAACCCATCTAGCGTGTTTGCTGCCAAAAAGCTCTCTTTTAAGTTTCATCTGACCATAGAACCCTGTGCCGTTTGAAGTTCCAGTCGTGTCTGACAACTGAATTTGCTGGAGTTTGTTTTTGGATGAGCGAGGAGGATTTTTCTTGAAACCCTCCCAAACAACATGTGGGGATGTAGGGGTTGTTTGATTTATTTTTTTGGTAGGCTTCTGAAGATAAGATCGAAAGGATAAACAATGCAGATTTATTTTTTACAGCCAATTTTGATCATATTCACCAGGGGTGCCATTAATTTTGACCACAACTGTACATGAAATTATATAGCTGCCATTTTAGGAAACCATATTTAAAAAAACACATATGACAAACTAGCATCTCATAGGCAGATATATTTGTTCCTTCTGAAAAAGCAAAGCAGTTTAATTTCATTTTTAAGCAAATCAAACACTGAACAAAGAAAAATGTTGTTGTACTTAAAGCCCACAATTTAAATGTTGATATCCCAAAGCATCACTTTCAAATGATTTGATTTTCCTCAGGGAGTGATATAGTTTCCACATTGTCATGGAAAAGAGTGAGGCCCTTTTCATTTGCTTGAGCAGCAAGGGGCCAAATCTGGGTCAGAGATTTCTTTGGGAAACCAAGAGTAATCTGGGGAGGGGTTAGAAACACTTCCAGAGTGGATGCTAAAAGCATTTCAGCCTTTGAAGGCAGACTGGAGGCAATAAACTGTCCCACACACATGCACAGGAAGTCAGTAGTGAACACCTAACTGTAAATGTAAACTGTAAAAGAAACAGCCACGCAGATCAGATCTGGAGTCAAACCAAAGCAGACATTAATATTTCAAATAGGATTGTGTTTACATCGTTCCATGAATGGCTTCCCTCACAAATCCTTCATAACTAGCCAACCACGTGATGAATTTATTGGCAGTGAGCCACAATGAGAGACAGCTTGTGTTTCCTGCCTGGCCTGACGACAGGACGGCCTCGTCAGTCTGTGTCGCACCATGCAAACACGCTGACAAAACAGATTAGCAGCATCCCTGCTCTCGCTTCCTGTGCGCCCTACGACATCCCTGAGAAGGACGCGCTAGAATGACTCAAATTATTCAACAAACACCGGCGATACAATTATCAAAAATGGAAATGTTTCCAGTGCTCCCCTCACGTCATGAAGAGGCCAGTCACGAATTTCTCCAACCTCCCCCACAGCCAGCCTGGGGAGTGGGTGTGGGAAAGCACGTAGGGGTTGTGTTTCTCAAATTTTCACTTCAAGCCGTGCTCAAACCCACATTCCCACTACAAGGCAAATTAACAACCATGCTCTGATGTTTTTAATAAAATAGTGATGAAAACTGTTGAAAACAAAACTGTGATTCTTTTAGTCCACATCTGTTAGCTTGGAAGTCAAATTCAAGTGAGAACACAAAATTCACATAGTTTTTACAACCTTTTTCATCTGGCAAAACTGGCCAAAAATATGAATGATTCTTCTGGCACACACACACTCTCAGAAAAAAAAAAAACCCTGTCAATAGGGTGGTACCCTTTCAAAAGGTTCTAAAATGGACTATTAAGGTAGTAATGTGTACAATTTAGGCACCAATATGTACACTTTAGGTAATAATCTGCACCCTTTATGGCAGAGGTGTCCAATCCTGCTCCTGGAGGGACACTGTCCTGCAGAATTTGGTTTCCACCCCAATTAAACACACCTGAATCAAGGGAAACAAGGTCTTCAGGATTACTAGAATCTTCCAGGCAGGTATTTTGGGACAAGTTGGAGCTAAACTCTGCGGGGCGTTGGCCCTGCAGGACCATGATTGGACATGCCTACTTTAGGGGTAAATAAGGTACAAAGGTGAGTACTGCCCAGTGACAGCTTTTGCACATTTTTTGTTCACAGGGGTTCATTTTGTCAAATAATATGTTTCTAGAATGAGAAATGTCTTATCCCTCTAATTCTAAATACAATCTCTTTCCAACTATCACTAACAAGAGTCAAATTATGGTTTGTTTGATTACATTGATTATGCACTGTTTATGTTCATCCATAATCCTCTGGCTCTCCGTGAGTAAACTAAACTCGTCATTATTATACAGTTCACTATGGCTTGCGCATTATATGACGTGGCAGACATAGTTGTCCGCTGCAGTTCGGTTAATTCAGCGTGGGTTTGTCGAGAATGCTGTAGTGAGTCCCGAAAATGAGTTTGGTTATAGGTTGTTAAGCTTGTAAAAAACAAAACGCTATATGAACTAAGACTAAATAAATAAATAAAAATAGCTGAAAAAATTAACACTAATAGAAAGGCACACTGCATCTGCTTGTTGTACTCCTTTAATTTAAAGTGTGTGCTGAACCCTATTGAGAATCAAGTCGCAATATCTGTCAGAAAAATCGCAATCAGATATTTTCCCCAAATCGCACAGTCCTAATATGAACGCAACCATACTAAACGGCACTGCCATACTATCCATTATGAGTATCCCAAGAGTTTTGTTTTGTGTGAATCACGACAGGGTATTAGGGACGAACATAAACAGTGTGTGATTGTGATTGAAACCATTCAACACAGGAAAGAAACTGCGCTTGACAAATGATTTCATCAAGTAGAAACGTTTGATTTTGTTGAATCTGGTGCTTGCAGAACGTTTGCGAGACTTTCTCGATGCGGTCAGGACGGGATGAAACCCAGTTTCTTACAGACCCGAGTAGAATCTGGGTAGATGATGCTAAACAAATTTCCAGTCGAGTCTCTGAATACAATTATTATCTAATCAAGGTTCTTACTAATAATCTGTCTTCAAATGTTCAGAAAAACAAGCTTTGTTTATGGATTTGAAGTGTTACTTTTAAAGCTCCTATATTGCCGTTGTTTGTTTCAATTCAAATACACTTAAACTCCAGAAAAATCTGCTTAGAAAGAACAGTCCAATCAAGTAAAGCAAGTAAAAACATGGGTTAGCATGGTTAGAAGGCTAAATATGAAAATACCACCTCTTTTTACAAGTGAATATGAAATTACACCAAGTCTGTTCACTCTTAACTTGTTCACATTCCCAACTCTGGATGGAAATCATATACCGTACTATACGAGATTTCCCAAACTACATTTAGGTTAATCAACTTGTGGCAGACAACCCAGTGGCGGCACAATGAAGTTAGCCTTGTGTGCCCTCCTCATCCGCTGGCAGATCTGTCCTCACCCAAACAAACCCAGAGCTCCAGTCTCATCCATCATCCAGCTGACTGGACCTCCCTCCCTTCACAGCTTGGCTTTCATCCACGACAATTCGTGAGAAGCACTGCTCAAACTCCCACAGCCCTGGCCTTTGTAAACATGCGAGACATGCTTCTCTCAATGCAATACCCACTGATGGCCAATGACAATTGTTTGAGGATGGGAAAGGGTGAGGTTCAACTAGAATATTAGACATTGATTCAGTGCACTTGAGTTCACAAACGGAATAGTGGCCACAAAGATTTAAGAGTTATCGGCCAATATGAAATATATTTTTCATTTATCTTTATCGATTGTTGTACTTTATTTAATCTGGCCTATAAATAACAGTTAATTGTAATTTTAGCAAAACTCAGAATGAATTTTACATCACGTTGTGATGCCTAAATTCACTTGTAGCATTTAAAAATAACTTTAGTTTTTTGAAGAAAAAAAATGGTATTGACATGATTTCATGCAAACTACCATCAAAAGTTTGGGGCAAAACTACCATAAAAAAAGATTTATTTTTTTATTTAGCAAGGACAAATTAAATTGATCAAATGGGACAGTAAAGACGTTTATATTGTTATATACGTATATATATATATATATATATATATATATTCATTTACTAATATTTTGTAATAATATTTTGCAAAATACTGTTTTACTGTATTTTTGATCAAATAAATGCAGCCTTGGCTTGGTGAGCATAAGAGACTTCATTTATTATATGTACTTACAGTTAAACGTTTAGAAAATATTATTTTAAAATAATTCATAATTAATGTCTTAGCAAGCACAACTACTGTATGTTGTTAATGCTATAAAATAAAGTTAATTTTATGAAAAACTATTTTCCCAAAGGTTCATTGAAGGTACAGCCACAACTAAATGGCATATTTACACAGACCGACACCAATGTAAGAAAAGTAGTGTAATTCCTGTGTTAAAGACCCATGACCCAAACTATCTTCAGTATGCATTTACTGCATTAGCTTGTATTAGTATGCATTTGTATTAGATTGCATGTATTGCATTAGCTTGCAACCTCACATTTCTTGACAGTCTACAGAGCAACATTAATAACCTGTCATCTACAAGTCCAGCAGTCCCCAACAACTGAATATTTAGGCTGCAGCATTAATAAATAATGATTTTATGCTAAAAGCGTTTCTGCCTTTGTTCTTTTTAATGGAACCAGACCATCAGAAGTAAAAAATACTGAGCTGAAATTAAAACCAGTACAAAGTTCCCAGATAAGCGCATCAAGGAAATCCCAACTGGGGCATCAGGAGTGAGCTTAACCCCTAACTAGTGGCCAAACGAGATGACATCTCTAGTTAATTCCAATCCTGTGAACAAGCGCCATTCAATGGACAGCAGGTGTCCTCTCTCTCTCGCTCTCCCCCATCCTCAGCTGTGCTGTCTTTTATCATTCAACTATGTGTGCTGCGACTCCAAGACAAATGTTACAGAGAACAGGCTGCTAGTACAAGCTGCTTGAGCGTCCTGTCAATTGCAAATGTGTATTAAGGAAAGTAAAAAAAAATATATTTCTTCAGTCAAATTAGTGAATGGTTGGTCGTATCAGTAAAATTAAGAAGTCTGTGATAGAATTTACAGAGTTATGTTTTTAGCAAATAAATAATTTAAATGTAATATTTTTGTATGCTTAGTGAAATATCCAAATGTTTTTTTTTCTCACATAAACTGTCATATTATCAGCAGAAATGTGCCTAAAAATGTAAGATATTTTATTTATTTTTATTATTCTAAATCTAAGAAAACTGATCATATTCTTTAGCTGATATCAGTGAGGAAAAAAAATCTAAATGTTGATTTTCCTGTATATTAAAAACAAAAAACAAAAAAAAAACATTTAAATGATTGAATTGCTAACAGAAAAATGACTACTTGGTGCAGCAAAAGGGCACTTGTCATAAATTATAAAAAATAAAACCTAGTGGCTAGGAGTCAGACCTTCCTCTCCATCCATGGCAGATGAGCTTCTAGTTCATGTGTTATCTGTAATGCTATATGCAACTGATGCCAATGGCATTTGACAGGAGGGGGATAGACCCCTTAGCACAACTGTAAAAACAGAGAATCTTTGCTTCATCTAAGTCTCTTGCTTGAGACTCCTGCCATGCTGTTTTAAGACACTCTTCCAATCCTGTTGGCTCGGTGAAACATTTTCAAACAGCTGACAGTCTATCCTGGGCTTTATGATCTAGAAGCACTGAATTTTCTGACTTTACCTCTGTTCTCCATCTTATCTGCTTTCTCGTGTAACTTAGCATCTCAGTGACCAACTTTTCAGTATAAGCCAGAAGATAAGCAGGAACTGAGCATTATGTCGGCTGTCAGCTTGCAACTGCTGTGTCTAAATGAATCCACTCATTCCTTGATCTAGTTCCACACTTGTAGCTTCTAGTTAAAAGAGAAGTGATTCTTATCATAATGTGCACATATACACTGGCACCAAGCCAGTGTCTAGACACACAAGTCACACTTATAAATTTGATTGCAATTCATTAAAAAACAAACAAATATAAAAGAAAATGGCATCTGTTAACTAAACAACTAACTTCAGTTTTTTTTGCAATTACTTTTAATCAAACAGTGTCATGGTGATTTTTTTGTGGATGCACAGTCAAAAACTATGTTGACTATGACTAAATAATGTGTAGGTTAGCATATTATACATTTCCAATTATTTTAAAATAGGAAATATTTTTAATATTTCACAATATTGCGGTTCTAACCTTATCTTTGATCAAATAAATGCAGCCTTGATGATCATAAGAAACTTTTTTCAAAAACACAACGAAAAAATCTTACCAACCCCAAACTTTTGAATGGTTGGACTTCTGCCCAAATTTAGGCAGTCAATACAGTTTTGACTTCAGGATGCATTGCATCATCCTGAAGTCAAAACTGTATTGACTGCCTAAATTATTACTACAGTACCCAGTCAGTCATTGCCACCCCACCAAATTATCACCTGTATGACGCATAATAGGCTTGTCAAACATGGCAGTACTACCAGTGATAAAAAAACAAAAAAACATGTTGACGGTACCAGCATTTCTGCAGTACCAGTATTACTGAGTATTCGGTACCCGCCGATAGATGCTACTTTCAAACACTTTTGTTTGTGTTTGTTTGAGCATCACAGGTTTCTATTTACAATGTGTACATGCATTTAGCCATGTAGGTAGCTAATCACAATCATATCTGTGGCTATAAAGAAACAATACAGAAACAAACTATCATGTGAAATGAGATACTAACACTTCCGCTCTCAAGAGCCCAGAGCTAGGCGTTTTCAGCTGGCTAAAAACTTTTTGGTGGACAAGCGGCCTTTGAGATTATAAAGGGAGCCTTTCTCCTGCTTTTTTTCTATTACCCATTCACAATCTGAATGAAAGTTAAGTTTTTCATGCTGATAAGTACACTGCAAAGTTTATAGATTTGACAACCATGTTTAAATGCTCATTTGAATCGGAAACTGCGATGGTTGGCAGTGATAACCAACGGACGAGACAAAAAATTAACGTATATAACTCAACAGTTTTTGCTCTTTTACCAAAATTGGAACAGAGAACCGCAAAATCGTTTGTTGTTGCACCTATAACAGGGTTATTCAAGGTGTACAGTCATTACACAATAGCTCTACACAATAGCTTTACACATTACACAATAGCTATTTGATGTCTTGTAAATGGTCCTCTTAATGGTTCATTGTGTTTTTTTAGACATCTCTTCACAAAATATGGTATTTGTTTGTTTCGTTTTTATATTTATATATATTATGCAGTAGGGCTGTCACTATATCATGATTTTGTGCCTATAGTTCTGACAATATATGGTACCACTTGGCTTCTCAATTTCATTCAAATGTCTAAATTTGTCATCCAAAAGTTGCTCTCTGATGGCCAGGCACAATTCTGGCTTTTTTACATTAGTATTCTATGTTACCAACTGGTTTAACCCAAAACTCCATAAAAGCGAACAACAGGGAAGGCCAAACTTGATTTAAGGAGCTTTGATTAGACAATGTCACCAGGCTGATGGCACTCCTGGCTTGTCTGTAGGCCATCTGCTGTCTCTATGATGAAATCCTACAGCCAAGAAGTTCAAAGGGTCCTCAGAAGCCTACCTTCTACCTTCAACAGCCACACCTGGGTGTGTTCAACATTACAGACATGCAAGCATTACAATAACAATTATGAAGACATCATAAAGATTGAATGATCGCCATTGCATTTTTATGGCACAAAGAAATGCACATCGGCATAATCTCTTTAATCCCACTAAATCGAGCTAAAATTAACAGTTCGTTCTGGTCCTATAATGAGATAGACAAAGAAATGTTTCACATCAAAGTATCAGGGTTTCTTGGTGCGTTGTCCTCCTGGGAAGTTCGTATTTACAAATTGGGAAGTTGCGACGTTGGGTGCGTTCAAATTAACTTTGGCCTAAGCAAGATGATGATGTATTTTTTAAAACAACAACTGGGGAAAACCAATTCTCTCACATTCCAATGGCCAATGGCACCATAATCGAAGACAACATATTATGCGATATCTGTTCCACAGAAAACTGTTTTAAAGAAAACGCTTTAAGTTTCACGTTAAGCGTTTTAAACTTGCATCCATATTCTTGGCTCACGTTTGCCTTTATATAGAACGCATCAACAATAAGGCTGGTGTACATTGAGTTTGCTTTTAATATTAATGTCTTGGTACACCAAACATTTCTTTATATAGGTTTTCTAAGGGGGAAAAAACGTTTAATGTAAAAAAATAAAGTGGGTCGGAAACGAGTTAGCATGTTAGCACTTCCGGTTCCATCGTCCCAGAGTCAGTGTTTTTTTTTTATGTGATTTTGGTTAAATTACTTAAATAAGATCTGTGGTTAACACAAGCTCAAGATACTTTAATGTTTTATATTACAACAAAATACATGATTTTTTTAAGCTGTTACGTGTTATGGCTTGAAAAATGCGGTTGCTAACAAGTGATTAAACTGGACAACAGAGGCTGTCGGGAACATTAAACGTTAAACTCAGTCCTCTGTTATAGCCTCTTTATGCTTATAATTGTGCTCTTACAAACTATTCTAACTAAAACTTTCAGGGAAAATGTTTTTAGATAAAAACTTAATGTTTGATGGTGACGTTGAAGTTGTGGGACCGTAGTGCAGTTCGTTTATAGCTTTTAGCTTAATAACCTTTAGCTTTTTACTTCTGGCAACTGCATTTAGGCTTCAATATTTCATAAAAGTTGTCTTCATCTGTGAAAATTAGCTTGATGGACAAAACGTAAGTAATAAGTATCATTAACTTTTGTTGATCACAGAGCTTATTTTTTGCGATAAACCAAAAGCCAATGGAAAAATCCTATTGGGTTGTTGTCAAGGGAACCAGTGTGATGCTAACTATCACAGTGCCATTGTCTTGGTAGTAAATGAGTAGTAAAACGTAACAGAAATTTGGTTTTCCTTGGTCAGTGTTTTAGCACATTAAGCCACGTTAAGCGTTTTTCACATTATATTTTTTAAGGTTTCCCCTTAAAAACTATATTTTTGACAACAGTTATCTCACTACTGTGCTGGAAAGTGCAAAATGGAAAACTACTCATACTCCAGACGGGCGTTGTGCCGAATTTCGATTCCCAGCCAAATTGTCACCCCATCTCGTTGAAGCCTAACCCCACCCCCACACCTAAACAATTAAATTAAAAATTGCTTTATTGGCATGACTGTGAATATTACAATATTGCCAAAGCTTGGGATTTGTATTCTTAATTTGTTCTACTTCAGTAATGGCTGTAAAGGTCTTTATTAAGTTTATAAATTTATGTAGAGGTCTCTTATTGATTTGAATTTGTGACAGTGAAGGAGGAAGTGCATCAATCTCTCCTGTCCTACAGCGAGCACATACTCTCTTCTCTTTTGTTAACCAGCTCTTTCTGTGTCTGCAGGTCTCAGTGGCTAGGAACAAAATATAGGAACTAACTAGCCAATTTATGTCTCAAACAAATTACTTAATTCACAGGTAAAAGCAGAATCATGTTGAATATCAGCAACTGTTATCTGCCTTTTCAACACACAACATTTCATAGCATTTCATCTGCACAAGTCGCAGTATCAAACAGTGTAAAAATAGTTGCTGTCTTAAATTAAGTACAATCAACTTGGATGTTTAAGTCATTTCAACTTAAATTACATTAGACTGACAAAAAATGAGTTGAGTCTTGTATAACTTATAAATAAAAGTTGAAAATTGCTTACATTTTGATGAGTTAAAGCAATGTAAAACCATATGTTGTCACAATATTTAAAAAGTTATTGATCATATAATTGTTTCTTTCTTTCACAGTGCTGTAGCAGGGTTAATGCATGGACTTACCTGCTGGTATGATGAGTCCTCTGGGCGAAAATCACTGCTGGTTTGTTCAAATTGCAGATTAAAGTGAGGCAGTCTGTGCATCAAGTTAACCCACCACGGAGGAGAGTAATTCACAACGGCAGCCATAATCTTAATGGCAATAACACTCCGAGCCCAGATAAACTAAAGCAGGAAGTTTAAAACTTCTGTCGGGGTTTAAACAATGTCATTAGATTACAAAGTGACACATAAATCTGCTCTTCCCTGGAAAATGCACGTCTATCGTCCTTCACTCATAGTGATATGGAGCTAAATGCGATTAGTTGTTTAAACAGCCTGGAGCGAAACAGAAAGCTGGTTGTTAAGTAAAACGAGGGGTTTAAACAAAAACACGCAACGGCAAAGAGCTAATTTTCTCTGCTTAGAAGCGTTCAGCTGCTGTATAAAACAGGACTTGAGTTTTCCTTTCCCTACCGGCTGACTGTGTAAACACAAGGGAAGCGTGTATTACAAGATCTTACTTCCCCTTTCAAAACTGCCTTTTGTCTGGATACATAAAAACTACACGCATGCACACCAACCCTGAGATATGCATTAATTTAGAGCTGAAACCTTCCTAGATCCAAGATTCAGTCCTCAGGTTGCTCGCAATGCCAGCCAGTTACAAGATGTATCTCCCTTGCTTTGGTCGAGATTAATGCCAAGCGTTTGTCTGCGGCTCCGTCATTCCCACGGTGAAACTCCTCCGTCCTTTTGTCCTTATTAGTCATAAATGACCGGGGAAGGTGTTTATGAAGTCAAAATGTCCGTGTGTGTGTTAGCAGACGCCACGCGACTCCTCCCTGCCGACAAAACTCGGTGAGATGATCTCTAATCACCAGTGTGAGTGTGTGAAGAACAGCCAAGCAACCGAGCCGTATGCCCAGATTGCCCACCGAAACAAACTCACACCGAGATATCACGGTATGAGGCAACTGTTGAGAACAGGGACATCTAGTGGTCAGACACAATAATACACACGAGGCTTACTTGGAGAAACCACCTATTATGGTTATGGATATCTCATGGATATGGATCCATGGATATGGATCGCGCCTCTCATGTTGTATTAAACTAGGAATATTCCGTTTTTATGAATATTTTAAAAATAAATAAATAAATAAAATCCTTAGGAAGAGGAGGATGGTCATTCTTGTGGAAATACATATCAAATGTATTTTGTTTATAATAAAATAAAATAAAATTGTATAATAAAATTGAAAATAAAAATTAAATCAAACGAAATGTTTACGTAATGTTTTGCGTAGTAGCCAATACTTATAGAGGTGACAAATAAATGTTAAAACATTGCATTCACAGCCTCAGCAAACAATGATACATTGATGTGCTTGAAAAGTCCCCTTAAAGGGACAGCTCACCCAAAAATGAAAATTCTGTCATCATTAACTCACCCTCAAGTTGTTCCAAACCTGAATGAGTTTATTTCTTCTGTTGAACACAAAATAAGATATTTTTGAAGATATTTTTATATCTTCTTTTGTGTTCAACAGAAGAAAGAAACTTTCACTTGAGGGTGAGTTAATGATGACAACATTTTCATTTTTTGGTGAACTGTCCCTTTAATGCATATCCTCACAGGAAGAAACCATAAAAATTACCTTTGACCAAAAGCTTAAGGAATTAAAACCTAAGCAAAATATGGTTTGTTGGTGAATTACTTTTTCATGGCAGTATAAATTAATATCTGGATTCTGTCTCTGTGCCTGCAAGACAGACGAGACAACCAAAGCAATTTCTCAAAAAACAAGCCTAAATGAAACCTAAAATTGTGTGATGGTTCCTGCTGTTATACTGAATAGAATATGCAATTTATCCAAGAATGAATAATACATCTCTGAACATAAAGATATATGCCAGGATGGAAAAACCCAAAAATCTTGGTGTTAAATTTAAGATGTCAATGAGTCAATATGTCATGTAATCAAATTAATTATTAATTAGTCGGCCCTTGAAATAGTGTGAAAGTCTGTCTGAATATACTTTTTAAGGACTCTATCACTACTAATGAGCACAAATAAATACATAAAATAATGCTTCAAAGCTGCATCTTAAAAATATATAAATTAAAGTGATTTTAGAAACACCAAACTTATAGAACATACAGATTTAAGGAGTAAAAACATGTTTTAGAGATCCATTTATCTTAAATCTGACAGGAAAACCTGTCTTACAAATACAGCTGATGCAGTGAAATTATTAACCTTTACTTTGTGAATCAACAATTGCATCATTTCAGTGCCATAACCAAAAACTGTCTAACTAAATCTGGTAATAATCAACAATGCATACTAGATAACTTGTGCTGTAGCAGCAGGCAATTTTAAAATACTGCCTTGGTTGAGTCTAAATAATTGCGCCTTTTCACTTTCACTTCCACTATGGAGACACTGGGATCAAAATTATATTTGCATAAGCTAAGCTATCATTTTGAGCTTAGGCATTTAAGCTTCACAGAGCAAGTATACTTACATGATGATAATTAGTCAACAGTATACTATACTGGAAATGTTAATGCAATGTTAATATGGATAAAACATAGGCTATTTATGTCTCAAGGAATGATTCATCAAGAATTGGACTCCAAAATTGTTTTTGCTTGTAATGTGACCTCAGCTTTCCTCAAACATTTTTTTGTCATGTATTCACTGAAAAAATAATAAGAATAATTTATTTTAAACAATATTTTTGTTGCATTTGAATTAGTCTTATAAAACATTCTCAGTCAGAGGGGAAAAATTTACTTAATATGATTTCAACTCAGTCATTTATGACAAATCAATTCATTGTGACTATTTTCAGTTCCTTAAAGTTAAGTTGGATTTAGTTTAGGATGTGTTGTTTTGTCTTCAACAGAAAAATATTTTTGGCTGAAAGAGGAACAATGAACTTGGAAAAAGATTAGAGGTTTCATGCTCCTTGTTTGTGCATTTTTCTTCTTCAGAAATCTCTGTATTAGTGGGCAAAAAATGATAATAAGCAAGTTGCAGCAGCAGGTGGGCAACGCCTTTTTAAAACTTTGTTATTATAATGGTAAATACAATGTTACAATATGACATACATAATGAGTCTAATAGTGAGTCTAATATGGATGTTTTGGAATAATGAAGGGTTTTTTTTTTTGCTTTCTCACTTCCCCTGGGTGAATTACATATTCTAACCACACAAAACCAGTCTGTGGTGTCAAAGATGTGTTTGTCCTCAAAGAGCCTGTCGAACCTGATGCGTCTCTAGCTCCACCCACCCATGTCTGTCACACATAGCACTTTAGTGTACCATGTGCTTCCACATCACTACAACTTTAAGGAGAGGGACATTCCTACTCTTTTCTGCAGGAAATCACATGGAGGTGCTATCGCTCTCACATGACATCTAAACTATGGCAGGGGACATCAATGAAGGTAAGGGAATAGAAATTACGGTAATTTAAGCTAAATATCGCACAGTTTTAGATAATGTTTTGCTGTCTGTTTTATGTAGCGTATGTATTTGAACCTTTGTACTACTTTGCTGTTTTATGTATTTTTTACGGTTATCTGCGAATTTGTTTTCTTGATTTCGCTGATGATGTTTTAAAAATTCGCGACTAAAAACGTGAGTCACTTTAACGCGAGATAGCTATGCGTTTTACTTTGTTGTCTTGTTGCGTAAATGTTTATTTTTATCTGTTGTTTCACCAGTTTCTCCTGTTTACTGACTTGTTCATCGAAGTTGTCCAGATTGACGACTCAAAGTTTAAACTGATATGTCTTTATGATACTATAGCTATAGCCTATTTAATTTTTTTGTATGACAACATTGTATCGATTTGTTCACGAGCTGGCATAGCAGAATGTTTGATTGCAATGATTATGCATGCAGTGAATATCCATTCCTATAGGCTGAATGTTGCCATAGAGACTGTCAGTGCTGCCGCGAGAATCTGCTTTTAAGCCAATCAAATAATTTATCTCTGCGAAGGCCAATTTAAATTTCGAATGGGAACTCAATTTACCCCTTGAAATGTATTTTATTAAATGTTAAAAAGCCCCCTAAAACGGTTTCTGTTAAATAAAATTAATATGTTTGTTTGTGATACCCTTTAATTTTCGTTGTTTTATTTTTATTTAGTTTCTGTTGTGTATTTTACACTACTTGTGCAAATGCATTGAGAACTTACTGAACTCAAAAAATAAATAAAAATAAATCTGTAAAAATACAAATGTATTGCGCAACTACAATGTCCTGTCAGTGTTTTAGCAATAAGCTTTTTTGGATAACCCCCCCCCCCCCAGAGCTCTTAAAGGGATAGTTCACCCAAAATAAAAAAAATGTGTCATCAATTTAATGTTTAAATGTCATCAATAACTCATTCTAAACCCATAGACTGTCGTTAATCTTCTATATTTGGATCTTTTTAATGAAATCTGAGAGATTTCTGTCCCTCCATTCACCTAAAACTCTGACAGTTTAAAGGGACACTCCACCCATTTGCACTAAGCTTTGCATTGTTAGAAACCCAGTCATACTATTGAATGGTCGTGCAACACTCTCTCATTTTCCCCTGAGACGGGAGAAATCCGTTATTTACCTCTTACACTTCCTCCCACAATGACGCAAAAATCGTCATTTTGCGTCATTGTCGGAGGAAGTGTAAGAGGGGGGGATTTCTGTTTAGACTACAAGCACTAGTTCCTCATCTCTCCAATCTTTCCCAGGGGGCGGGACCCGCTCACGCTACAGACCTATTACAGATCAGTGGGTGGGAATTTACTCTCTGAAACTGAAAGCAATATCCTCCATCTTGTTTGAAGCTAAGCTAACAGGCGCTGTGGAGACAGATGTGAAGTTATGACAATAGCGGAGGAGAGTGCTCAATATGATATAGAAGAAAAGGATTTCGGAAGTCTGATGCTTGAATCAGGTGTTTGTGGCTACCTTTACAAGCCGCATTATAGCGAAGAGCAACCGAGGCAGAAGACCTGCCTGCCGCGGACGAGGAGCCCAGACTGGCTCGAGTTAGGGCGGACTGGTGGCGCCGGTGATCTCACTATGCAACTACGAACACAGAGATAGAGTCCGTCTGCGGCAAAGAATTTCAACGATGACAATTTCGCCTGGACGAAATCTCTGAATCAGACGAGGACACGGACGTTTGTGTTGTGAACTATCCTAGTTTCGCACCGCATATGTTCTGACTGAACATCCCGGTACCATGCAATAATTCACCTTTTCGAAAGAAATAAAAACGAGGAGTAATGCACTAATGAGTTCGCCAACTAACTAGACATTTTGTGTGAAATGAATTTCAAGCTCTGGTGGTAGCTAGCCTTGTAGACGGAAGAGTGATTTCTCTCATATGTAGTCTCAGCCTCAGAAGTCACGCCCACGGAACGTTGGCTAAACGTCTGATGCATATGGTACACTTAACTGGAAACACTTCAGGAATGTCGAAGTCGTCATCTGATTGGTTGAATTTTATCGGATTTCTGGGGGGCGCGAGTGTCGCGTTTATTTTCGGTCCGCCGGGAAACAAAGCGCAGACGTGTGATTGCGGAAGAAAAACTGTTGTGTTTACATGAGTGACAATGAGCATTTATCAAGATCAGCTAAATGTAGGATTCTTAAAAGTATGCGAGGTTCACGGCATAGACTCTTTAAGAGATGTCCAGGAGTTTTGTTTGAGGCACTTAGTGGAGACAAAAAGAGATATTTTAGCCTGTTTGCCGACGGGATTTGGGAAGAGTATTATTTTCCAAGCCTGGCCGACCCTTTGTCAGCATTTAGAAGGATTCCCAGCAGATCCAATTTTACTAGTTGTGTGTCCCCTCCTATCTATCTTGTTTTCTTCTTCTTCTTTGATTTTCTATGCTGACTGACTTGTTGCACGCCGGTCTGTTGTTGTGGGGACATTTCCACGCCCCGAAACGTGACGCTGAACAAAACGAACTGCAATTGGTTGTTTGACATGTTGGTCAAACGGCCTTATGGGCGGGCCTTGGCCAAAGAAAGCTGCTATGAATTCCAGACCTTCAGCCGTCAGTCTGAAGGTCTGGCTACGCGAGACTATCTCATATGCAGATATGCACTGTTCTGGATTAGTGGGAGTGGCTTGCGGAGCTGTGCAATGTGGTGCGGAGTGGGAGTTCTTTTCTTTCATACAAATGCGTCCTGAAGTTTTTTTTTGTCTTTCCTCAGTCACGAAGGCACCAAATTCAAAATTTATTTTACATTTCGACTACATATATGACCCACTTTCAATAAAAAACAATGTTCCTATGGGTGGAATGCCCCTTTAAGCATGCTTGAGCTGCCGTTTACCATATTTGTTCGCTGATCAGTGTTTACATGTGAATAAAGCTTTAATTAAATCTGTTCATCATTTAAAGCGATCATGTCTCTAAACCGCTCCATTAATATGGATTTCTATTACTCTTTATGAAAGTTTTGAACCCTCTGAGTTTTGAGTGAGACTTCCAATGGAGGGACATAAATCTTAATTTATAAGATAGATACAAATATCTTCATTTGTGTTCCAATGATTAAAGAAAGTCTCATGGTGCTGCTGAGTAACTGATGACAGCATTTTCATTTTTGGATGAACTACTATTCCTTTAACATACAGTCCTTTGAATCTAGGATCCGTCCCTTCATACTATCGTGAAGTGCATCAAGCCATCTGCTCCAGAACTGATGAACGAGTGCCTATCAGTGTATTCCTGAGAGTTCTCAGCAGAACATCTCTTTCCATCACTATTCAAAACCAGGTGAGACTTACACCAGGATTACGTCTTATTATTGGTTAGGAAGACCGTAGCTGACAGTTAGCTAAATTACATCCCACAGGCTTTTTTTCAGTGACCTTATTTACAGCTGGATGAGGATAAATATCATGATTTTGTTGGGTTCTCTTGTGGAACCATGACTTATTCTGCATAGACTGAAAGATATGTCATTTACATTTTAGATAACCGAACATGTAAACAATAGTGATGGATTCCTAAGTAAAGTGTCGCTGTATAAAGGCTTGGCTCTCATTGCCCTTGCTCAACAAGGAAAACCACCAAGTCCCAAACTGCTGGAGAATTTCATACAAGGTAAGCAAAAGCAGATCAATTCCTCAGCTGACTGTAGTAAATGTGTAGCTTAATCAGATGTCATTTTAAAGTCAGTAAACCCAGTTAGTCTCCATAAAAACTGTCTTGTGTTCAACATATCACGTGATATTGTATTGCCTCTCACATGCTATCCCAACTGAATTACATCCAAGCTGCATTTCACTGTCACCATCTGTGTGCAGTGATTTGCGCAAGAGCAAAGCTTAATAAGTGGAGGTTTTATATTACTGCTTTCAACATTTCAGCACTTTTCACTGCTCTCATGGGCACCTTTACAGCATGTGTGTATGATTTACATTCCTCGGGTCTATAGTTATGTTGGGCTGGTTGTTCGATGGCTTATTTTAATGATTTTTCATCAGCTCTGAAGGGTTAAAGTTTCTATTCAATACAGGCCTCTTGTGTTATTTCAGGTGTTGCCAGTATGACAGTTGACTGTGCACTTTAATAGTGAGGTTTCCTGTTCTCTCCTCTAAGCAAAACCAAGTTTCCCGTCCATTGCATGCCAACTGCTTATCTCTCTATGGAATGGCCAAGAAGGATATTTTGTTGTTTTTGCATTTTACCAAACAAAAGCAAAGATCCTGGTTTGAATCTGCTGAGACAACTTTTTGTTATGCAGAGTCACGTTGTTTTTTCCCCTTTTCCAGATTTTCATTTCTAAATGTGGCACAGAAACCACAGAAATCCACCGGAAAAAATATGGTGTGCCACATAGCTCAACATTGTTCATTGTTTTTCTCTCATTCCTTCTCGTTACTTTTGAGATTTCCTTCTTGCTGTGTTATTAATGTGCTGTCATAAGACTGTCGCGAAACAGATATGGGAAGAAAGTCATCTTCTTTGTCTTCTTTAAAGTGATTAAGTGTGAGACTGTGATCACCCACATGTAATGTTTAGTCAGTCACATGTGGCTGTCACACCACGCTGAATACATTGTGTTGTATGTCATGTTTTTTTAAGAGTTCCCAAAGCCTCAGCTTGGAGAGCCGAAGGAGCTTCAGAGTCTAAAGATGCAGTCGGTTCAGGAGAGTCCTCTGATCTTGTCCGTGACTCTGGCAGAGCTGTTGAAGAAGGACACCGTCAAAGTTGACCTCATTCCTGAGAAGAAGGGACTGTTTCTTAAACATGTGGAGTATCAGGTCACCAGTGAGGTGAGTGAGTTTAGAGGTGGCATTACAAGTTTACAGTTTTCTGTCATTAGTCTAAGTCTACACCCTAATAATGACTCAACTAATGGTTTAGGACCTAAACCATTAGTTGAGTCATTGTTGCAGTGTCATGCTAGCCATGATGCACAAACAATTTTCTTCTCTCCATATCAAGCTGAAAAAAATGGCTCACTTCAGCATTAGCATTCGTGTTGGGTGATGCCATCACACGTGGACACCCTAAAATAAATGTGTAAACAGAGACCACTGAGTCTTTGTGATCACACTCTTAAAAATAAAGGTTTCAAAAGGGGTTTTTTGCTGAGGAAATATTTTTAGTTCCCCAAAGAACATTTCAATGAACAGTTCTTAAAGGGATAGTTCTCCCAAAAACGAAAATCCTGTCATTAATTACTCGCCCTCATTTCGTTCCAAACCTGTTTTTTCAAAATCTTTTTAATAAAATCAGAGAGCTTTCTGTCCTCCATTGACAGCTACACAACTACCACTTTGACGCTTCAAAAAGTTCATAAAAAGATCATAAAACTAATCCATATGAATTGAGCGTTTTATTCCCAATTTTAATGACAGATTTTTCATTTTTGGGTGAACTATCCCTTTAAAAGAACCATGTATTAATAATCTAAAGAACCTTTTTCTACTATAAAGAAACTTTTGTGGAATGGAAAGGTTCCATGGATGTTCTAAATGGAACCATCAATGCCAATAAAGAACCTTTATTCTCAAGAATGCTAGCCTAGAAATCTAGACGGCAGCAAAATTTATTTTGCAGCCAGGGTAGTCTAGCAACTCTCCGTTGACTTTCGAGCTGTAAAAACCTAAATTGGGTCAGGCCAATCACATCGTGTATAGAGTAGGCGGGGCGGGCTTAACATAATGACGACAGAGTTGCGACGGTTCCCTGCTACTTGAAAACAAAGAATGGCGGCTGCTGGAGAACAGTCTTTCGAATCGGCTTTGGCCGCGACTCTGGAGGACTTGGAGTTAAGTTTTTCTTTGAGAAAAGAGCAAAGAACGGCACTTAAGTCATTCTTAAAAAAGGAAGATGTGTTCATAGTTTTGCCGGCCAGATTCAAAAGTTGAATCTATCAACTAACGTTAACGTTAGCTCCGCTGTTGGGAAAACGCTCTGGTTGGTTGAAGCGCTGTCCTATTGCGTGCAGAGGGAATTTGAAAGACAGCCGTTTATTCCGCCCCTCGGATTGAGCCGTGTCTATGGTGAGTTGCCAGACCTAACATCTTGATGTAGGTCTGGCTTGCCAGGCTACAAGAATGCAGTATCTTAAAGGGTTCATATAATGAAGGATCAATTTCCTTGATCATTTGAGATAAAATAGCTTGATGAGCAAATCAACATATCCTCTCCAGTCTAAAAAGGAATGTGGCAAACCAGTGGTGCATTTCAGCGCAGACTGATTTGTGATCCTGTCACAGTAATCCAGACTTTGCAAAGAGGCTGTTATTGAAAAATGAGGAAATTAAAATCTATATTTGACACAAAAGAAAAGCCATTTCAGAGAAAATTATTTCTGGTGCAAAATATAGTATTATATAAGGACCTCAGCAGGAAAAATACAATTAAACAATATTTATTTATTATTATTTTTTATTAATATTGATATTTATTTTTCAATATAATAAAAGTATGTCATTGCAACAGTTACAGTTGTATTATTTTATATGTATCGCTGATAGTTCATGTGCCATGTGCCCTTTCCAGCGTTTTACAGTATCGGTCTATCGGCGATACAGCGATTTTGACGTCTTCCATGAGCTCCTGCTTCAGAGATATGCTTACAGAGCCGTGCCGGCGCTTCCTCCCAAAAGGGCGCTGAAAGGAGGTAGGCCGTTGTTTTATTCACTGTAAAATACCAGCCTGTGAAGGGTTTGTGATCAGACCTTTAGATTATAGTCTTGTTCACCTCTCACTTAGGCTGTGCTGTGACATTCAGTGCTTTCTGGGAATCCACCAGACAAACAATCGCGGCTCTGCCAAGGTTAAAAAAAGTAAACTTGTTCTGATTTTCTGCAGACTTCAGCAAGTTGTACTTCCATAGTAACTGAGTACCAGAAAGCTCCTTGCTGTGTTGTATTAATGGAAGGACTATGTTTTGTTGTTTCTGGAAAAGTTTAATCTTTTCTCTGTTCTTTGGCCCCGCTGCAGTCCTGACCTCCATGTCAGAGCGAGAGTTCATTGAAGGGCGGAGACGAGCCCTGGGAAGGTTCCTAAATCTTGTGGCACGACACCCTGTCTTTTCCGAAGATGAGCTTGTGAAAACATTCCTCACCTTCAGTGGCTCGGTATGGACTTTTTGCCAAACCTGAACACCAACTTAATTCAAAGTTCTAGATAAACAGGATTGAATTTTAAGATATATTATAGTGCAAGAAAAATAAATTAGATATGCCAATTTTGGGTTGAGAAAATATATGTATATTTTTTTTATGTTTTTCATAGATATTCATCAGGTTGTAACTTCCCTTATTTATGTCCCACAGGATGTCCAACCTAAGCTTAGAGATGCTTGCAAAAAATTGGGGGATGAGTTCATGACCTGTAAATATGCAACGCAGGCCAAGGTTTGATTAAGCTTTATTTTACTCATATGTTAAACATTTGTTAAATATTTATTCATCAATATTGCCTGTATTGTGATTTCTCCTCCAGGATTACCTCCCAGCAGATATCCAAAGTCAGTTTTCATCCAGCAGGGAGCTCATCAGAAATATCCATAACAGTTTTCAGAAGTTACGAGACCGGGCAGAGAGGATGGCCGAGCGTTCAAAGGAGAACGCCACAGATCTGCTGATGTTTGGGAAGGAGCTCAGGTACCAACTCATCCTGAGTGTTGTGCCTAAATCTTTGCAGTGTCTCTTAGACCAATGGTTCACAAAAACAGCACCAAAACATTAGAAAGTATGAGCTGCAGATAATTTTATTAGTTTAATCTTACATTTTAATTCACTGTGAAGGGTTTTGCTAAAATTGTCTAGGTGTATCATATGCAGCATGGAACAGACGAGGCGAGGATTATACGCAAACATTATTTATTCAACAAACACAAAAAAAACAAAATCCAAATGGGAAAACAGGAGATGCAACAGCTCTACAACAGAGATGTAAAGACAATGACTGACAACAAAAGACTCAAACACAGGACTTATATATACAAACAAGAGGATAACAAGGCACAGGTGAAACTGATTAAACGCTATGGTAACTAAAAAGGGTTACTAAGGAAACAAAAAGCTGTGTCCGAAATCGCCCCCTATACCCTCATTCACTATTCCTTACATTAGTCCATTAATATAGTCCAGACATTCTGACACTGAGCTGCCGCTTTTGCATAGTTTGTGCTTATTGTTTAATAATCATTTGACACGTAGCAAACTGGAAGCTCCAGTAGTAATGAAAAGATTTATCTTGAACTCTGTCATGGAAACTATGTATAAACCTTACTTAAACAATTTCATAATCAATTAAAAAACAATTTATACCAGCATGATATTATGCTGTACCCACACTGGACAAGCGGTTTGGAAAATAGATGTATGGATGATTAACATGTGGGTGCCATCTTCTGGTCAGACGCAGGAATTCATTCGTGGTGTGACTCACAGTGCATTATGGGTACTCTCTAGTCGTTGAACATACATTGGTTGTACACTCGTTATTGCAGTGCATTATGGGATTGAATGAGTGCACTCGATAACGTCCACTATGGTTTCGGACTTCACTATAAATAGCTGTCCCTTTATGTAGTTCACTATTTAAGGGTATAAGGGGTGATTTCGGACACAGCCAAAGGCAGACAGGAACTAAACACTGGAAAACACACCAGAAACATCAAGGCAACAGAACATCAAAATAAGGGTCCTATAACACAAAACACAGTGGAAATCATGACAGGGTAAACTTTTTTTAAGGGCTGTGGTGCCATTCTGGATTGCAGAAGAAAAGGATGCAGGAGAAGAAAGTTTAACACTTACAGTGAGGAAAATAAGTATTTGAACACCCTGCTATTTTGCAAGTTCTCCCACTTAGAAATCATGGAGGGGTCTGAAATTGTCATCGTAGGTGCATGTCCACTGTGAGAGACATAATCAAAAAAAAAATCCAGAAATCACAATGTATGATTTTTGAACTATTTATTTGTATGATACAGCTGCAAATAAGCATTTGAACACCTGAGAAAATCAATGTTAATATTTGGTACAGTAGCCTTTGTTTGCAATTACAGAGGTCAAACGTTTCCTGTAGTTTTTCACCAGGTTTGCACACACTGCAGGAGGGATTTTGGCCCACTCCTCCACACAGATCTTCTCTAGATCAGTCAGGTTTCTGGGCTGTCGCTGAGAAACACGGAGTTTGAGCTCCCTCCAAAGATTCTCTATTGGGTTTAGGTCTGGAGACTGGCTAGGCCACACCAGAACCTTGATATGCTTCTTACAGAGCCACTCCTTGGTTATCCTGGCTGTGTGCTTCGGGTCATTGTCATGTTGGAAGACCCAGCCTCGACCCATCTTCAATGCTCTAACTGAGGGAAGGAGGTTGTTCCCCAAAATCTCGCAATACATGGCCCCGGTCATCCTCTCCTTAATACAGTGCAGTCGCCCTGTCCCATGTGCAGAAAAACACCCCCAAAGCATGATGCTACCACCCCCATGCTTCACAGTAGGGATGGTGTTCTTGGGATGGTACTCATCATTCTTCTTCCTCCAAACACGTTTAGTGGAATTATGACCAAAAAGTTCTATTTTGGTCTCATCTGACCACATGACTTTCTCCCATGACTCCTCTGGATCATCCAAATGGTCATTGGCAAACTTAAGATGGGCCTTGACATGTGCTGGTTTAAGCAGGGGAACCTTCTTATGCATGATTTCAAACCATGACGTCTTAGTGTATTACCAACAGTAACCTTGGAAACGGTGGTCCCAGCTCTTTTCAGGTCATTGACCAGCTCCTCCCGTGTAGTTCTGGGCTGATTTCTCACCTTTCTTAGGATCATTGAGACCCCACGAGGTGAGATCTTGCATGGAGCCCCAGTCCGAGGGAGATTGACAGTCATGTTTAGCTTCTTCCATTTTCTAATGATTGCTCCAACAGTGGACCTTTTTTCACCAAGCTGCTTGGCAATTTCCCCGTAGCCCTTTCCAGCCTTGTGGAGGTGTACAATTTTGTCTCTAGTGTCTTTGGACAGCTCTTTGGTCTTGGCCATGTTAGTAGTTGGATTCTTACTGATTGTATGGGGTGGACAGGTGTCTTTATGCAGCTAACGACCTCAAACAGGTGCATCTAATTTAGGATAATAAATGGAGTGGAGGTGGACATTTTAAAGGCAGACTAACAGGTCTTTGAGGGTCAGAATTTTAGCTGATAGACAGGTGTTCAAATACTTATTTGCAGCTGTATCATACAAATAAATAGTTAAAAAATCATATATTGTGATTTCTGGATTTTTTTTTTTAGATTGTGTCTCTCACAGTGGACATGCACCTACGATGACAATTTCAGACCCCTCCATGATTTCCAAGTGGGAGAACTGGCAAAATAGCAGGGTGTTCAAATACTTATTTTCCTCACTGTATTTCAGCAATAAAAAAAAAAAAAATCTAGTCATATTTGTTTATGGTTAACTGAATCATCGAAGGTCAGCAGCAAGTACATTGGTCAATAAAGTGAGATTAAATGCATACAAATATTTGTTCTATTTAACATATTTAATTATTGGAGGTTTGCATAGTATTCTGATTTTGCATTTCACTGATTTATTTCATTTTGAAGAATACTGAATCTTTTTTTTTTGTGCGAATGAGATTAGTAAATGTACTAAATGTCCTTTAGATGTGACGTTAAACCGAGGTCCTGACTCTCTGTGGTCATTAAAAATCCCATGGCACTTCTCGTAAAGAGTCACAAGTCTACTAATCACCCTGCAGTGTTTGTTTATTTTTATGAAATTGACTATTTGACTGTACATCTTTTACACACAATAGTACATGTAACATTAACTGTTTGAATAGTTAGAAAATACTGGAATATTTATTATTGCAGTGGTTTGAGAGAGCTTGATTGCCAGATATTTGTGACTATTGGCCATATAGATTTAAGCTTTGGTCTCTCTCCACTCCAGTTGTTTGGGATCAGATGAGTCACCTGTGCCTGTCCTGGCGTCCTGCAAGAGTCCCTGGGCTGCTCTTAGACAGTCTGTCAAAGGGCTCTCTGTTGAGTTCTCACTTCTGTCTGAAAGAGCTGCCCAACAGGTACTGTGCCGCCCACACATACCACGTGAATTGGTGGCATGCTGCTACAGAGGAATTTAATTTGTTTACTTAATACAGGGCAGAAGAGAGGAGGATGATGTGGTGGAAAAACTAAATCTGTTTCTGGACTTGCTGCAGTCGTACAGGGTGAGTACTGATGCATTTAAATTTTTAGTCTCAGCTGAGAAGTTTTTCTTTCTTTTTCTTTCTTCATTTTTTAGGAAATAAACTGAAATATGATTTTTTTTACACATTACTGGTTAAAAGTTAGGAATAATTAAGATTACTTTAAATGTTTTTGAAAGAAGCCTCTTATGTTCACAAACTCATTTATTAATTTGATCAAAAATACAGTAAAAATGTAAATACTGTGAAATATTACAAATATTATTTTAATGTTTTACCTTTATTTATTTGTACATCATTACCCCAGTTTTCATTGTCACATGATCCTTCAGAATCATTCTAATATTCTGATTTGCTGCTCAAGAAACATTTCTTATTATTATCAATGTTGTGCTGCTTAATATTTCTGTGGAAACTGTGATATACTACTACTATTCAATAGTCTGGGGTAAGTATCATTTTATTCAGCAAGGACGCATTACATTTTTCAAAAGTGACAGTAAAGACATAATAAATGCTGTTCTTTTGGTCTTTCTGTTCATCAAAGAATCATGAAAAAATCACGGTTTCCAGCAAAAACCTTTTCAACATTGATATAATAAGAACTTTATTAAGAACTCAATTATCAAGAATTGAACACCAATTATAACTGAGCAGCAAATCAGCATATTATAATGAGAGAGGACAGGAAATAATGGGAATGAGTAACAAAATTGGCATGCGTTGCAAGCTGGATTCAAACCTGTGTCACCCACATGAGCACCAAAGTTCAATGTGCATTTAAGGTAACCAATAAGCCAAGCCATAGCAGGTTTTTTTTAGTGAGTGTTTATGTGTGTTGTCATACAGGACTTGTGTGAACGGCACGAGAAAGGGGTCTTGCACGAACATCAGCGAGCGCTACAGAAGTACAGTGTCATGAAGAGACAAATGCTGAGCGCCACCGTGCAGCCTAAAGAACAGGTTTCTGTAGAGCAGCTGGAGTCCCGGATCGTCCAGGTCAGCCCTCACACACTCAGACATACACACACACACACACACACTACAAAGAGCTATAGCAGCTTGTGAGGTAGAATCAGCAGAGGGAAAATGTGGGGACCAGTAGCTTCAGGGGAGCTGATGCATCTATTTAATTTAGTAGGTGAAATTGATCTGAAGGACTTGAAACGAAAGCCCTAGAGCAAAATTTGTGTCCTCAAAATCCCTTTAGGGATGCCGCAGGAATATGAACTGGGATCTCTGCCATGCCACTTTAGAGAGATAGCAGGAGGCCTCTTTTTCATCTTGGGTTTAGACCAGGGGTTTGTGAAAGATTTGAGATATATATATATATACAGTACCAGTCAAAAGTTTGGAAACATTACTATTTTTAATGTTTTTGAAAGAAGTCTCTTATGCTCATCAAGCCTGCAGTTAAAAAAAAAACAAAAACAAAAAAACACAGTAATATTATGAAATATTATTACAATTTAAAATAATGGTTCTCTTTTTTAATATACTTTAAAATGTAATTTATTTTTGTGATGCAAAGCTGAATTTTCATCAGCAAGTACTCCAGTCTTTGGTGTCTTATGATCCTTCAGAAATCATTCTAATATGCTGATTTATGATCAATGATGGAAACAGTTGTGCTGCTTAATATTTTTTTTATAACCTAATACTTTTTTCAGGATTATTTTATGAATAAAAAGTTTTATTTATTTATTAATAATTTAATTCAGCATGGACACATTAAATTGATTAAAAGTGACAGTAAAGACAATAATGTTATAAGAGATTTATATTTCAAATAAATGTTCTTTTGAACATTCTATTCATCAAAGCATCCTAAAAAACGTATCACAGTTTCCACAAAAATATTAAGCATCTGATTTCAACATTGATAATAATAATAACACATTTTTTTCTTTTTTTTTTTAAGCAGCAAGTCATCATATTAGAATGATTTCTGAAGGATCATGTGACACTGAATACTAGGGTGATGACTGCTAAAATACATAAAGGAAATAAATTACTTTTTAAAATATATTAAAATAAAAAATACTGTAGTTCTTTGATGTAAAATTGAACCCCCCCCCCCCACCCACACACACACACACACACACACACACACACACACACACACACTATTCTAATGTAATTTCATTGCATCAAGAGCACTCAGAATATTGTAAAAGCAACTAAGTAATTCCAAGCAAGTTTATAATCTATATTTTTACTGGCCAGATTTGCATTTAAGCATTTAATTGATCATTTGAGTAGCCATTTTGCACATTTATTTAATTTTACCATTTTGTTTATTATTTTAAGGATTTAGCAATTTAATTTTGTTAGAAATATAACTTTTATAAAGGCCCGTTCTCTTTTTATGATAAAAGCCCGGCCAGCTGGAGGAAGAGAGAAAGTATGTCACATGATGCAATGCCAAGTCATGTGAGGCACATACTGTATCTGTTTAACCTTCAAATAACATGTCATGATCCAGTGGGTTTTAACTGCTGGATGGCTCATTGTGAGCAAGTAGCAGAAATTGGTCACTACAGGGAAGATGATGATGATAGTTAGGGTGGGATGATGTGACCGCACCGTGACCTCACTCTGATCTCTGACTCACGGCAGCAAGAGAACGCCATTCAGGTCATGGAGCTGCGCAACTACTTCTCCCTGTTCTGCCTGCACCAGGAGAGCCAGCTCATATTCACATACCTGCCCATCACGTCTCTCATCCTGGGAGCATTTGTAGACTCGCAGGTGCTGGGACATAAAGATGTAAGCTTATCCTTTATGTAGTATCAACAGTATGTGTGTTAAGAGTTATTCTTTTCAATAAGTGCCAAAGCTGCTTTCTTTATTACTTAGATGTTAACAAAACCTTGTCATATTTGTTGATATGTGTCTTATTTTGCTCTGATCTAGATGGGTGAGGTGTGGCAAGATCTTCATTCCAAGCTTACAAGTCTTTTTGGGGACGGTAATGGACGGTCTCCGCCTCTCAGCCCAAAATAGCCTCCCTTCTGTGCCTTCAGAATCTCAAGAAGACAATGAACTCTAGCCTGGTTTGAATTGCAGGATCTCTACTGGAGTTACAGATAGTCAAAATTATATAAAAGCACCTTGCAAAGAATTATGGGAAACTGCGTCTGTTCACGCAGCAGATCTTAAAGTCTTTCTGAGGTGAAGAAGGCCCTCGATTTCCTACAGTTTGAGCAAATTGACGGCTAAAATAAATGGCTATGCTGTTGAGAATCATTTTAGGAAGACACTGTATTTCTGTTTTTACATGTAGCCTATGCAAAGATGATGTTGCTGTTTAGAAATGTAAGCTAATCTGAAAGAGAATTTTTACATTGTACAAAAACAGTGTAACACATGAAAAATGACCTTTTCTAGACGCTATCTTAGGTGCAATAAGTAATGAGCTTTGAAGCTAATAGCCAGAGGTTGCCGTGTTCAGTTGAATATACATATCAAACACAGAAAATATGCAGAGATTATGCTATTAGTTACAAAGGCACTATATTATTATTTGTTTGTGGTTTCAGCTGCCAGTTGTGTATTTTGTGATCTGCACTCCATGTGCTTCCAGCTTTGTTTTTTTTTTACATTTCATCATTTTTAAGAAATAGGCTATACACTACCATTCAAAAGAGGTTAGTATTTTATTAATTTCATTTAGGCCTATTTCTTAATTATTCAGCAAGGATGCATTAAATTGATCAAAAGTGACTGTAATGACAAGAGCAAAGACATTTAGGAATCCTGAAAATAAATGCATCATGCATTAAACAATTGTTTACAATTGTTAACACAACTGTTTTCAACGTTGATAAAAACTCAGAATCGCCATCACAGGAATAAATTACATTTTATAATAAAATAAAATAAAAATCAGTTATTTTAAATGGTTTTACTGTAAGTAAATGCAGCCTTGGTGAGCATAATGACTTTCAAAAACATTACCGTGAGATACTCCTACTTGAACGGTAGTGTAGGCTATATAAGTGAAACACACTTATAATTAATTGTCAAACAGTTCTTTAAAATGTGAAATGTATTTTCTATTACTCTATATTCTATTACACTAAACTCTTTTCTATATTTTCTGTAACTAAGTCTGTGCCTGGATCGAGAGGGTCTTAAAATGAAGCAATATAACTACAATTAGCATGGAATTGTTAGCCGCTAGCTGCTCTATAGCTACACCAGACCTGTTTTCAGTCATTTGATAAATCACAAAGGTCTGAAATTCTCAAGACCGCTTGTAAGCTATTACGTGAACTTTACTTTGAAATATGTCTGCCAGTTTTTCATGTTGTATAGATTGACACATTGCTGTTGTTGATAACGCATGTATCATGCGTATTTTGTCTTAATTGTTTAACATTCTAGTAAACCCCTTTGCAGAGCTTATTATTATTATCAGTTCATGTTTGATGGAAAGCAATAAGGAATGGAAACTGTTTTGTACTCTTATGTATATTCAATTCTGCCATCTGCTGGCACAGAGAGTAAATGCAAGTTTGAGAAGTTTGTTCAAAAGTGTCAGTTACGTTCATAATGTATAAAAAATATTTCGATTTCAACTTTTTAATAACAATAAAAAAGGATTACCGTTTCCACAAAAAATAAAAGCAGAAAAACTGTTTTCAACATATAGGTTTCTGAAACTGGTTCATACTATGCAGAGTTTTTTTTTTCTTCTTCTAGATATAAAAGTATGACATATATATATATATATATATATATGTCATACTTTTATATATATAATTTGAAATCATTGAAGAATTCACAAACATGTACGTCAGAATATTTAATGAAGTTAAACTTCTGTTTTCTTCTGATTAAACTTGTTTTTTAGAGGACAGGTAGTTGGAGATGAACTTTATGTACACTACTGATGGAAAATCAGTTGTAAGAATGGAACAAAGAAACAGGTAAAAACAAAAAATCAGAATACAGATCATGATGCATTTGAGGACTCAACCAAAATATAAATGAAACATCAAACTAATGGATAATGTTATTTTCTTATGCATGTCGTGCTCCATGGAGTCATGTACTCAGTAGTGTGAACATCAGATTTTGCTGGATAATTTCCACTGATACAGTGACAATGTCCATCAATGGTATTAAAACCCCAATCAAACGTCGTCCACCTCCTCCAGTTTATGCTCCACTATCACATCATGACCGTGGAATTTAAAATATCCCAAGAACTTCTTTTTCTGAAGCATCAGTGGGAACCACAGGACATCATCTGCCCACATCTGGCTGAAAGGTATTTTGTCTGTGTCAAACCACTGTGGCCTCATCTCTGAAAGACAAAACAAACCGCTTCAGTGGCACGTTATTAGACCTTCTGTCTCAGTATGTGTCTCACAAACTGGATCATAAAGTGATGTGGAGCTGTATTACCGTCTGATTCGGTTGGCTCTCCTTTATAGGTGTCAGCTCTGAAAATGTGGACATCGAGCAGTTCTGTTTCCCCAATAAACTCAAATTTGATATTTCCAATCTTGAGAAGGGTGTCAACAGTGAGGCCACTTTCCTCTAGCAGCTCCCTGTCAAATTAAATGGCATTTTGTTTCAGTTGGAAAGCAATAAAAGCAGGGAAGATTGAACATGACCAATCGCGGACACCATTGTTAAGTTCAACAGAGAAGTAAATAATATCAATCATTCGCAGCGTCACAAGGTTCAAACTGTTTAACTTTGATGTGTAGCTTCAAGGAAGTGAAAAAACCGACACTGGAGGGAAAAGTATGGCTTTTCTAAAGTATGTTTCACTTTCAGTCTCTTGGTACCAGAAAGACGACCATTCTTAATGCTTTTACACCTGAAAAACACTCTGCTATTACTCAGTGTTGGAACTGTAACGCAATTATATTAATGGGTGACCATTTTTGGTGTCCAGTTCCCGGAAATGTCCAACTTTATAACAAATACACTGCAATTTTTTTTACTTTATGCATTTATTCTCACTTTTTTAAACCAATGTTTTTGCTGTTAACCTTCGATGATCCAATTAAACCTTTTTTGTAAGCAAATATGATTTTAGATAAACATCACATTTGTGTTTCTTTTTCGTTTGTTTTTATTGCTGATGTTAGAGTGTTAACTTTCTTCTCCTGCGTTTTGGTCTTATTAAAATATATATATTTTTTTATTAGCTCAGCCCAGGTGAGAAAAAGTAACGCAAAAGTAATGTAACAAGTTCCTTTCCATAAAAAGTCACTTTCCCCAACACTGATTATAACAACAGTATTATGGAACCCACAACAATTAAAAAACAAAAATTAGATCTTAATATTTTAACCAGTGAACTAGGAAATGTCCACTCCACGGGTCCCATTTCAGAATTCTGGTCACGTTATATTAACCAGTGTTATTATTGTTAACAAATTATAAAAATAAAAATAAAAATAATTTTCATTACTTGAAATAAAATAAACATTAAATAAAATTAAATATAAAAACTCAAATTTATTTTATTTCAGCTAGTTACCAAAGCAACATTTCTCATTTTTGTTTAGTTTAAACTTAAGGACTAAATTTATTAATAAATAACTATATAGACATTTAAAAAAAAAGAAAAAAAGAAGAAGAATAAAAACACCTAATAAAAAACGACACAAACACTATACTCAAACTTTAACACAAACTAAATGAGAATGAAAACAAAAATTTAATTCTAATTAAAAATGTTAACAAAATCCACAATAGCATATCAAGGATACTGAACTGTTGTGTGTCATTGCTGCAGAAGAACACATCAGTGACTGTGTGTTGGACCAGAGCCCGTCTACGGAGAGCCTGTACACTCCCTATTAAGTCCTATTGTACCGAATTTTGGTTGTAGTTCCACCAGAGTTCCACTGGGGGCATTTTGAGCGCAAAATGAATGGGAGTCTAGGGCTAGACGGCTAAATTTGTCTCTTTCACCCGATTGCCGTTGAGAAATCTCAGATTTGATTGTAGGTTTTGCAAGTTCAACATGGGTTATAGGTCGGAAGTTGAATGAACGAGTACTTATGTCCTTTCGATTTCTTACAGGTTGAGTTGTTGTTGCCCATAACACGCTAGCATTCTGCTAATGAACACTGATTGGTCAGTGAAGGACTGATTACGACCAGAGATACCGCTTGATGGCATCATGGCATCCGAAGCGGGACCAGAAACAAACAAAACAAAAACTCTTCTAGCACATGTATTTACCTGTGTCAGCTGTGTTGTCGATGCCTCGAGAGAAAAGAAAGTGCAGAGCGCGCAACCACCAAAGTGACTGAAGGATTGCCGTAAAGCAGTATCTCTGGTCGTACAATGTGTATGACGTCATTGACATTTTAAAAGACTTTTTAAAGCAAATAAGTGACTCTAAAAAATCTAACACCCAGCAATGTGTAATTTCTTTGCATCTCCTTTCGAATACAACATTCAAATTACTAGACCAAAAATTATATCCTGAGAAAAGTGGATTTTGAGGGGTATAGCGCCATAGACCTCCATTCATTCTGCACTCGTCCTGTGAGCGCCCTCATATGGAACCAGAGTGGAACTACAAACAGTTCAGAAGCCAGAAGTTTACTGAGAGTGGAACTTCTCCCCTTATCAGACATTCTCTGGTTGGACTCACCGTCGGGCAGCCTGCTCTATGGTCTCTCCTGTCTGGACTTTCCCTCCAAACCCATTCCATTTGCCCGCTCCAAAGCCTCTCTTCTTCATGCCCAATAACACCCGGCCGGGCTGCACTACCAGCACCAGGGTCAGCAGTTTAGAGCTCAGCATCATCACCCTGTACATATAATACAACATGCTGTAATACAATGTCTTTATATATGGGCCAAGTTATATCATTATAATGTTATGTCGTTTAGCAGTTGCTTCCTGCAATATAGAGGTTTTGTATTTTAAATAATATATTTCATTATACAGATCAAGTTCTTACTTTTATTTACACTAGCACTGCAGCATTCAAAAGATGATTAGCTTTTCTTAAGAGTCTATAAACAACAAGCGACAAATGGTAATTTATAGGGTAGATGATTAATATAAATCAGTACAGTACAGTTTCTTAAGTTGCTTCTACCCAAATAATTGACTTACTTTGTTCAACGAAATCAGTATTGACAAAAAAAATTAACATATAAAAAATAATAACATATATATTTAAGACAGATGCGTGATTACGGATATATTAGAGTTTAATGAGTCGGTCGAGCTTGTTTCCCGCGTGTTGCTCGCGATCACATGGAGGCTTCAGATTGACAACAGTGAATTTGGTCATCATAGTGACTGACGTCCACATACAGGTTTGTTCAAAAGATGATTTACAGATCTGCAAAATATATAAACTCCGCCTACCTAAGATTTGTAATCGAGAGTGCAACAATGAAATGTTCTCGGTCGGAAATCCGACTCGTTTCTGTGAATCGGTTCTTTCGAACAGAACTAAACGAACTTAAAAACATGTAAACCACCTAAAATCAATTAACCCTTTTTTTAATGTTTTTGCAAAATATATCAAATACGTTTTATTTAGTAACAATTCTGCTATGCGACTAGTAAAGGCTATTATTTACTCATTCCGTCACATTAAGTTCATTGAAAAGATCCGACTCAAAAGAACGAGTCCTTCACGAATCGGACATCGTAGTGTGCAACAGTCAAATATTCTCGACTGAAAAAAATATTAGACAGAAATAAATTCAAGGATGGCCATCTAAAACCGTGAGAGTATCTGATATATAGGTTAGTGCATTTAATCTAAATGGTTAACACGTTATCGTAAAGACAAATAAAGTACAATAATGTATAACTCGATGTGAAAAGTTCTGCGCAATGTTCGCGCATCTTTGACATCATGCGGACACCAGACACACGTGTCTTCTTGTTTTCTTGTACTTCTTCATTAATTTCCTCTACACTTCTTTGTAAATGATGTGGAAATGTATACAAAGGTCGTGCATTCACGTGTCAGCGGTCTCTCTAAAGAAGACGCCTCTGCACATGAAGGGGAAAAGTGCTGCTGATCAGAGATGGCTGGTGCGGCAGCTAAATGACCCTTTCGTTAAAGCTGCTCACCTGCAGAATTACCGCTGTAGAAGCGCCTTTAAACTGATCGAGATAGATGACAAATACAGACTTCTGAAACCTGGTTTAAGCGTCATAGATTGTGGTGCTGCGCCTGGTGCGTGGAGTCAAGTTGCCGTCCAAAGAGTCAATTCAACAGCAGAAAGTAAGTGAGTTGCTGAATTGAATTGAAATGAATGAATCACTAATATAATATCACATCATATGTCTATGCATGCCATCTTGTGGGGCAAATAATAGTGCCTAATTAGTTAGGTGAAGTAAGTAAAACAAATAAATAAGTTTTTACCTTTTTTTTTTTTTTTTTTACAAAAATATATTTCAAATAAATCAGCTTAAATCCTGAATGGTTTCAACAAAAGAGGAGAGGGAGAGACAGTAATATTGTGAAATAATATTGCGAAATAATATTGCAATTTAAAAAGATTCAAAGCTGAATTTTCATCAGCCATTACTCCAGTCTTAAGTGTCACATGATCCTTCAGAAATCATAATAATATGCTGATTTGATACTCAGTTATGATCAATGTTGGAAACAGTTGTGCTGCTTAATATTTTTTGGGAACCTGTGATATTTTTTTCCATGATTTATTGATGAATAAAAAGTTAAAAAGAACAGCATTTATTCAAAATAGAAATCTTTTCTAATTAGTCTTTACTTTTGATCAATTTACAACATTTCAAAAAAGGAAAAAAATACTTACCCCAAACTTTTGAATGGTAGTGTATATTGTTACAAAAGATTTCTATTTTATATAAATGCTGTTCTTTTTAGACTTTTTATTCAACTAAGAATCCTGAAAAAAGTATCACAGCACATGTTATAACAAATATTATGCAGCACAACTGTTTCCAATATCGATAATAAATCAGCATATTAGAATGATTTCTGAAGGATCATGTGACACTGAAGACTGGAGCAATGATGCTGAAAATTCAGCTTTAACATCACAGGAATAAATTGTTTTAAAATATATTAAAATAGAAAACAGTTGTTATACTATTTCTCAATATTACTGTTGTTAATGTATTTTGATATATCATTTCAAATAATATTTAATTAAAAAAAGTCCAAACGTTTGGACAGTAGTGTATAAATATGGGTAAAAATAAGGTTCTAAAAATCGTTTTAAGTATAAAAGATTAGTGCAGTCCACACCACAACTACACCGATAACAACACAGAGAAACAATATTGTTGGAATCACTTTCAGAACAATTTTTATTTATTTTTTTCAGGCTGAACGATAAAAAACATTGGCTGCCAATCAGAATCCATGTTACATTTTGTCTGCTGGTGTGGATGCAAATATAGTTATTGTTATCTTTATAGCTATCGTTCTTGGTGTGAACAGGCCATTAAATGTTTATTACATTCTTTTTTCAAAGCTGATATAGCCTAAACACCATACCTTTGTTCATTCCAGGTGCAGATCTTCCAAAAGGAAGCGTAGTAGGAATAGACATGTTACGCATCGCCCCTTTGGATGGAGCTCAGTTTCTGTCCAATCACGACATCACTGCTCCTTTAACTCACGTGGCGCTGGAGAGGCTCCTCCCTGAAGCTCGAGCAGATGTCATCCTCAGTGACATGGCCCCCAATGCCAGTGGGCTCAGGGAACTGGATCATGAAAGACTGGTCACCATGTGTCTATCAGCGCTGGACTTAGCTGACAAGGTTTTGCGTCCCGGGGGCTCTTTGATTTGTAAATACTGGGATGGAGCTCTGGCCCATAAGCTCCAGCAGAGACTTTCCTCTATGTTTCAAGATGTAAGAACCGTAAAGCCAAGAGCAAGCAGGAAGGAGTCAGCAGAGCTTTTCTTCCTGGCGAGGATGTTTAAAATGAGATAGGATGAAGTCTTTTTCAGTTTTCATTGTAATATATGAAATATAAATAAATATCTATTTAATAAAAGAAAGTAGTTGGGTTTGTATTGCTTGCCTACAACCAGATCAGTGCATTAGAAACTAGAAACCTAATACGTGTCCTGAACATAAAAAAGTGCTATAGCAGAATAAAAATGAAGTCAGATTTGCATATTATTTTCAGTTTATCAGTAAGGCATATAGCATTGTTAAAGTCATTCTTTTAAATAATTTTATAAAGACATGATTGGCATGCATCTAAAATGCTTTTCAGTGAGTAATTTCATATTTATAGTATATTTTACACTATAATAGTGTATAGTTTCCTCCTATTAGTAATTATATCCTTACGAAAGCACATGCAACATATATTATTTATTGGATTAGATCAGTGGTTCTCAAATGGCCATCCGTGAAGCATTTGTATAAAGTTGTGTAAAAATCATTAGAATTGACTAAAAGTGACTAAAATTAACTGATTGTGTTTGCATTCATTTTTTAATTTACGTTTGTGTTCTCTAACTTCACAATCCAACTGCTGACCTAACAAACATGTGGCTCATTTAGGATTTACCAGCTAACCTTTATTAGCAAAAAAAAGTAGCAATGTATTTAACAAAACGGCAGACTGGCAAGAATCAAGTTTATTTCATGATTCATATTTACGATACGAATTTTGTACACATGTAGCCTAAACCCTAAAAACATTGTTTTGAGGAAGTTGGTTCTTCCCCTGACATGTCAAAGTGTTCCTGTTGTTATAAATACTTAACCATCAATGTAAGTGTTCGGCCTGATTTCTTAGCCAAATTATGTGTGGACTGCTGTCAGTATTTTAATTTATTAGAATGGTGTTAGGTACTCCCAGTGGTGCACAGTACTGGAGTAAATGTAATCAGTTACTGTACTTTAGTATCTTTTTGTCTTTTTGAGTGTAAAAGATATTAGCAACTTTTACTCTACTTGACTACATTTTTGAATAAGTATATGTAGGCCTACTCTTTACTCCAAAACATTTGTGATGAGTAATGCATGGCACCCATAGATGGCACCTAGCTTTTTCTGAGGCAGTTCATTTCTGCTAGAAAAGACGAAGTATCTCCATCTACAGGGCATTGAAGGTATTATTTCTTGTGCATTATTGCTCTTACTCACCCAAACTTGTCAATAAAGCTAATTTACTCCAGTACAAGTGCATTAGCAGGTAGTTTCTGAATCGCAGGTGTTTCATATACGAGATGAGGACATGCCTGCAGTTGGTGTTGAGGCCGATGACGTCGAGTGCAACATTGCCCAGCAACATTGCTCAAAAAGTTGCCCCGTGTATCATCACCTTAAGACTTTTACTCAAGTTGTATTGGAATTGGTGACTTGTAACTAATGAAGTAATTTTCGCTGTAAGGTAGCCTATCTGTACTTTTACTCTCAAGTGTGGTTTTCAGGTACTCTTCTTTACACCTCTGGGTACTCCACAATTTTTGTTTTACTCTTGAATTTGTTCCCCCCATCTAACACTGGATTGACAAATATTCAGTTGGCCTGAAGATGGTGCTCTTGAGTTGCCAGTACGAAAGCAGCAGAATTCTAGCTGAACACACTCTCACACTCGCACACACCCCAGCAGCTTGAAGAAGAGGTGGCGTGGACCGGCTGTTATTTGGAACCCTGTTTTTCCCGACCGTTTGGGAGTCGAGTGCTCAAGAATTAAAAATCCTGCATTGTCATTTGCATTTTTAGCAAATTCTTGAAGTGTGGCTTATTTGACAACGCTTTAATCTTGTGTTTCTCTAACCGGAAAGCTAAATTGTTTGCGTAATACCGAAAAAACGTTTTTCCAGTTGCATAGAAAGATGCAATCATTCTCTCATTATAAGCGAGGAGCTGCAGAGAGGATGGATAAGTGTCTTATAGACAGTATGACTAATGAGAATCCTTTGTCCCTGTAGCAGTGCAGTCTCACAGACATTAGCCTGACACATTATTATCACTCTCTTTCTACAGTCCAGCTGTGAATGACATCCAGCTTGTGCTTCTTACGTGGACAGTTTAGACCTAACATTTGTTCAAATATGAAGTAGAAATGTTAGAAATAATAAAAGGGGTTTTAATGATTAATAGAGGTTAGAGCAGAGTGTATTAATCACTAAAGCCTCATGGAGTTGGGAGTTTTATGGTTATACATTCCTTGCCTATAATGCTCAACTCCTCAAACTTTAAGTAGCTCAAACTGAATGCTGCATGCTTGATTTGAAAGCACTAGAAAAAGAATGTCAGGTCTGACTCTGGATTGCTCTAATCTCAAGCTCAGGGAATCTTCAGCTGAGAGACTCAAACATACCTAAATGAATTCTGCCGGCAGCTCCGGTGCTTTCATATTCGACTGAGCTGCAGCGTGTACCATACAGTATGGAAATTCTTGCAACCTCACTCTTTAATCTGAGCGTCTGTGTCAGCAATATGTTTAATGTGTGCCGCTTCGGTCAATTTGAATGCTGTGGTTTTTGATCATCGCTCTGACGTATCAAAAACGTACGTTCGGGGGGACAATCCACTCCTGCGTCAGTGACATGTCAAAAGAGCCTGGAGAATTCATTATAGAAGATTAAGGTATTTATTTGAGAGCTTAGTTTTATAGGCCTCTTAACGGTTGTAAAAGTGGAGACTATAGTGTCTGCAGGGATTCAGCAACACTGAGTGATATGGAAATACAAGTGATCGTGTTAAATTTATAAATAGCTTTTTTGGGGGGGGTTATCATCTTGATTTTAAAATTTTCTTTCTCTTTCTTTTTATTTCTTTAAGGTTCATTGCTGTTAATTCACATCCTTCAGGTTTCTTGGAACATCTCAAATACCTACTCTCAGAGGTCGAAGTTCAGGCACTGTAATATTATTGTCTATTATTGTGACAGACTTGAGAGTTAGTACTGGATAGCAAAATCTTTATATTAGGATTTGTGCTCCATTCAGAATTACGTGAAAGCTTTCTACATTCATGAATTTGAATTGAATTTGTTTTTAGGTAGTGAAAACAATGCAAAGTTGAAATTCAAATATAAATGTAAGATATTACATATATCTTCGATTTTTAGCTATGCTAAAAATCGTTTTCCGGGTCGAGTACGCTGTGCACGTCCGTATTGCCGCTTCGCACCAGGATTGTTTGTATGTTTTGCCTGTATATTTTTTCTGGTCAAATCATTTTTATCGGAACTCTGTGTGGATTACTCCGTTTCTCACTGCTGATCTCTGAACTGGACTGTTGTCACTAGCTACCTCTGCTGTCTGTAAGTTTGACCTCGAGAATGCTGTGCAGCTGCTTCGCACCTGGTTGGATTACTCCATTTTTCAGTGGTGATCTCTGAACTGGATTGTCTATAAGTTTGCCATCGGGCTGCCGCGAGCTCTCTACCCTGTTACATCTTTACCACGCTCGGCTCTTCAGATGGTATCAACATGCCTTGTGCAAAAAAAATTCTTTCTTCTTTTTTCTTTTGCCTCATTTTTTTGTCTTGCATCTGTAATGGATATTGGATATTTACCATCACAACTAAGGGCCTTGAACTGCCGCCTGCCATGTCTTGCATCATCACTTTGCACTTTTGAACTGTCAATCAATCTCGGACAAAGCCCCTTATCTCAATGAAATGATCGCTAACAATAAGCTTGACATTTTTCTTCTCACTGAAACTTGGCAAGTTCTTGAAGATTTTCTGCAGTTAAATCTACTTACACCAGATGGATATAAGTATCTGTCTAGACCTCGAATGCACGGTAAAGGGGGTGGTCTCGCTATCATCCATCGTGATAACCTCCGAATCAAGCAACTTGACTTTCACGACACCAATACATTTGAATACATGGTATTGAAGGCTGACTCTCTTATGTGAACTGACTGTTCACTATTTAGCTTTTATTGAACATGTCAAAAATTACAAATCGGCCCTGAACTCGGCTCGTTCTAGTTTTGTATCTGCCACAATTAACAAGTCAAGCAACAGGCCAAAAGCATTATTTAACACAATAAATAAATAAACGGTTCATTCCTGAATCACTTGCTAGAAAAGACAGATGCCATCCACCAGTGCTTCTCTAATGATGCTACAAATATTAGATATTTGCCGAATCAATCTGGTCAGTCCCTGACTTTCTTTTCTCCGACTACTCCATCTTCTGTGTCTGAGTTTATTTTGAAATCCAACCATTCATCTTGTCGCCTTGACCCTGCTCCTACTCCTCTTCTGCAACTCTGCCATTCACTTATCTCTGCACCTATCTCTCACGTCATCAATGCGTCTTTTACCTCTGCTTCATTACCTCTGCCACTCAAAACTGCTTCTGTTAAACTTGTTCTCAAGAAACCCAACCTTGATCCCTCAGTTTGATCTAATTATCGTCCTATTTCAAATCTACCCTTCATAGCAAAATTACTGGAAATTACTGTTGCCTCCCAGCTTCAGTCTTTTCTGGTCGAAAATAATCTCTTTGATCCCTTTCAATCTGGTTTTCGCCCCCTTCATAGTACTGAAACTGCACTTGTCAAGGTACTGAATGATCTGCTTCTTTCTGGTGACTCTGGTTCTCTGTCTATACTCCTGCTGCTCGACCTCAGCTCTGCCTTTGATACTGTCTCCCATGAACTACTCATTTCTCGCCTTTCGGATGTGGGTATTTCTGGTGCTGTTCTTTCTTGGTAGTCTTCCTATCTCTCTGACAGACAATTCTACATTTCAGTCCAAGATTTTCACTCACCTACTGTCACCCTGAAGCAAGGTGTCCCCCCGGGGATCCGTTCTCGGGCCATTATTATTCATAATTTACATAATACCTCTTGGTCAGATCTTCCACCGTCACAGTTTTAATTATAATTTTTACGCTGATGACATCCAATTATATACCATCTGTACACCTGCTCTATCTGTCACAACGGACAAAATCTCTGCTTGTGTGCATGAAATAAAAGATTGGCTTCATTCAAATTTTCTAAAACTTAACATGGACAAAACTGAGATTATTTTCACTGGACCTCCGTCACTCACTAGCAAAATTCCTACCAATTTCACCTGTGAGATTGCTGGCTCTCACATAAAACCATCTAGTACTGTTAAAAATCTTGGTGTAATCTTTGACTCCTCTCTCTCTTTCCAGGCTCATATTAATTCTATCAACAAATCAGCATTCTTTCATCTACGTTGCATCGCCCAGCTCCGTCCCTTCATCAGTATCAAAGATGCCTCCACGGCGCGGCCCGGGTGAAGGCTGTTGCTGGGGCCGGGAGCCTCAGGGGGGCGCCCTTGGCGGTGAGCAGACTGAGGCATCTGAGCCGGCGGCTGGGTGGAGGCAGCAGCTGGCTGCCGGGGCAGAATATGTTTGATGGCCTCAGTCTGCTTCTGGGTGGCCGAGAACTGTTGGGCAAAGTCCTCGACTGTGCTGCCGAAGAGCCCAGCCTGGGATATGGGAGAGTTGAGGAAACATGTTCGCTCAGCCTCCTGCATATCAGCCAGGTTGAGCCACAGATGGCGTTCCCGGACCACACATGTGGACATCACCTGACCCAGGGAGCGCGCCGTCACCTTCGTCGCTCATAGAGTGAGGTCGGTGGCAGTACGCAGCTCTTGCATGAGCCCTGGATCAGCCCTGCCCTCATGCATGTCTCTGAGTGCCCGTGCCTGGTATACTTGCAGGATGGCCATAGCATGCAAAGAGGAGGCAGCCTGCCCCGCAGCTCTACAGGCTTTAGTTACGAGTGTGGATGAAAACCTACAGGCTTTGGAGGGGTGCTTAGGGTCGCCACACCAGGTGGAGGCGCTCTGGGGACACGGTTGCATCACCACAGAACGTTCCACCGGGGGGACCCCAGTGTACCCTTTGGCTGCAGCCTCATTGAGAATTAATCTGTCTACCGCACCCAGATATACACGGGCGAGACATCTTTAAAAAGACTGCTGAAGCGGCCAGGGAAAAACTGTTGGCAGATCACTGCATAGACCAGCAGCAGGAATGTGATCTCACTGTAACGCGCTGTTACACCAACACCGCTGAAGAGTCGCTCGTCTTGTATTTCACAGAACTCGTAGACCATATGCAGTGGAGAGAAGTGAAGTACACTTGGCTCTGAAGCAGAAACATAATGCGAGATTGCATGCACGAGGTGGGGTGGAGCTGTGCTATGCAAATTCCGCAGACCCATGCCATTGTCTTGCCATTGGCTCGTTTTGTAAGAACTCGAAGGTGATAGGCTTCTAAGCGAAACCCCTATTTGTCAATCACTGACGTAACTCGTAGTGACTGACTGAAAGGGAACTGCTAAATCTCGAACCTCCAGGGAATCACCAGCTTTAAAGGGGTGGTATAATGCCCTTTTCACATGATGTAAAATAAGTATTTGACGTCCCCAGAGTGTGTATGTGAAGTTTTAGCTCAAAATACCCCACAGATATTTTTTTATAGCATGTTAAAGTTGTCACTTTTTGAGGGCACCATTTTTGTGTCTGTCCCTTTAAATGCAATTGAGCTGCTGCTCCCGGCACAGGGGGTGGAGCTTCAACAGCTTGTGTCCTTTTACCTCACACAGATATGCCCTGAAAATTTCAAAAACATTTAGCCTTTTATGTTCAAACCGGATTCAGACAATGATGGAGAGACTCAAGAAGAAGTGACAACATGTAGAAGCAACAGGATGTTTCTGAATGGTTAGTTGATGAATTTATGTAGCTTATGTGTAGTTATCTTCTAGTCACTGATTAACATATTCTGTCATGATAATCTATAAATCGCGTTCCTGGGGGCGGGGCTTATGTAAATTTTAGGGTTAGTGATGTCACTAAACCGGGAGGAATGTTGTGTAGTCCCAACCAGTCATTTGTTGTAGTCCTTAAAAAGCAATTTCTTTAAAAGCAAAATCTCTTTATCTCCCTTTGCTTTGAACTTTGAGCACTGTAACTTTGCAGATGTTACTTATGCTCAAACTGCAGCATTACACACTATACACACATCATAATCAACCACCCCTTTAAAAAAACGCTGAACAGTGGAGAGCCTGCTGGGAAAAAAGAGAACGAGACAGAGCTCGTAATAAAAAATAATCAACATTGCATTGGCTTCATGGAAATGGCGAGAACTGGGGGATTTGAAATGTTCTGAAACATTTGCAACACGGAGATGGCGTTTTTGTTACTCAACAGGTGAATAAGGTATTTTATTGAACAGATAAATTGCCATATAGCTCTCTAATAGAGTTCATTATTAAGCATTAACTATTGTGAAGGGTCATTTCAGTGAATTTAATTTTAAGGAAGTACCGTGTCTATTAATGGCTAAAGCTACAGTAACATCTTTAGCTAATCAGCTTGAGATCCTTTCCATCTAAACTGGTTATATCTCTTAAGCCTAGTAGTAAATGTTTTATGAGCAGTAAGATAATCTCTCTCTCTCTTTTAGTTATGAAAAAGAACCATATTCATCTGCACACTCGCAGAGAGCCAAAGCACAACCAAAACAATGTTCTTTCGCAAAAATGCATGCATGTTTTTTTTTTGTTTTTTTTTATGCTAGAGGGCCAAAAGTTACAAATTGTACATTTAATTACTGAATTAATAGGCTATGGATTTTTATCATAACAGTATTTCTCAAATCATTTTACACATTTCTCCAAACTAAGATAAATTCCCAATACTCTCAAAACTATTAACACAGACATCTAACCCGTTCATAATTTTCTTAAACAGTTTGTGCGTTTTCATTTATTTGATACAAATTACAATGTTTTCTTGACATACTACACATCAGTTTCCAATTCAAGGCTCATGCTGTCCACAAGCCAACACAGAAAAACTAAAGCAAAGCTATAATAAAAAGCCCGAATACACATCATGTTGTCAAATGCCGTCATATTGATTTTTGCTGTAATACACACAGCACAAGTGCAATTTACTAAAATGTTCAATCATACATTTTTGTCCATAAAAAGTGAAAACCCAGAGTAAAGAAACAATGGAGGACCATGGAGAATGAAACAGAAGGTTGTGTAGTACTGAGAATAGATCAAGTAGGGAGAAACACAGTGGGGGAAAGAGCAAGAGGAGATGGTGAGAGCAAAGAAGAGTCTTACAATGAGATGAGAGTCACTCTAAGTGACCATTGGTTGACATGGTTGGACAGAAGGTTCAGCTCAATGTCAACAGATACTGTGACTTCAGCATTAACGAAAAAGGAGAAGAAATGGGGAATGTCAGTGATCAGTCAGTGCAGAGGCTTGCAAAGAGACTGCATATGGGTGTCAGGATTCAACATCCATGCCATTCTTTCCTGAGATCCATCTGAAAAACATACGTGTGATGTAGAGACTTCATGAACATGTAATTCAGTGGCAGGAATGTGTTTGTGGGCTTTTTGAAGTTGACTTCATAAATATTCACATATTTTATTTATTTATTTTTTGCAATATGCAACATGTAGACTTACTTGACATCCTTGTCTATATGTGACCCTGGATCACAAAACCAGTCACAAGTCGCGGGTATATTTGTGGCATCAGACAAAAATACATTGTAGGCTATGGGTCAAAATTATCGATTTTTCTTTTATGCCAAAAATCATTAGGATATTAAGTATAGGATATTAAGATATTTTCTAAATTTCCTACCGTAAATATATAAAACATTTTTTTTTTTTTTTTTTTTGAGTGAATGCAGCACAATCGCGAACATAAATGGACAACTTTAAAGGAGATTTTCTCAATGTTTCGATTTTTTTGCACCCTCAGATTCCAGATTTTCAATAGTTGTATCTCGGCCAGATATTGTCCTATCCTAACAAACCATACATCAATGGAAAGCTTATTTATTCATCTTATTTATTTATTACCCATGTGACTGGTTTTGTGGTCCAGGGTCACATATGTAACCAACAGATAACCATCCAGTATTACTGGTACAGTATTTTCTTTAAACAAATGTTTCCCAGAATGCAGTACTTCATTAGTAAGACAATGCAGTGAAATTAAACTGCTAAATTCAGAGTCTGTTTGGATGACGGTTTTATCTGTTATCTGAGAACACTGACCCATTGATTAGATAAATAAAATCAATTAATTATCTCTCCAGATCAATATTTTACTAGTCAACAAATTAAAATTTAATTACAAATGTTTATTTTGATAAAGGGGTTTGTGTGAACCACAAAACAATGTGGTGAACATTTTGTGGTACTGTATGACAAAACAAAATTATGAGGTTAATTATTTAGACAGTATTTAAAATAGTTTAGTGAAATATGTCTAGTTGACCAAATTGTATTCTCTAAATTAGGGAATAATTATGCATAATTAGTCAAATTGAATGATGCAAGTATTGCACAAATGATATGCCTCTTTTGTGCAATGTTGTACATTTATTTGAACAGCAATTCAGTAAATTCATTTTCTTGTCATCCCAATTTATATTCAACATCCTCAATTAACACACTGCCCCGGTTAATACATGTTGCATGAATAAATGCCCTTCAAATGAACATAATAAATATCTACTGTTGCAATCTAATTAAACCCCAAAATTAGGGGGTTTTGAAGTCTGATTAAGCCATACAGTGTAGTTTGTAAAACTTATAATAGAATTTGCATGCATTTATGAACTTAGAGAATTGTTGTCATTCCAGCAAATGTAAGAATGACCCCCAGCTGCAAAAAAATACAGCTGTCAGTTATTCTGGAATGATTGTAATAACCGTAAGCAGAGTTAAAGACTTCTTTCCCTCCACTAATTCCCTTCTTTAATGTTTTGATCACATTTGATACTACTCCCATGGCAATAAATGCAAAAATATATTTGCATTTAATCAAGCAATTCCCTGGCAGTTGGCGTGCTGTTTCGCACAGGTGAGAATTGCACTCTTCAATATTAAATGAATCTGTTCCAAAGGGGATGGTGCACTGTCAGGTTAATTTACTTTTGTTAGGACAGCTGGTGGCTTGTATGTAAATATCAGTCAATTAAGGAAGAGAAATTATATGCAGAGACTATGTATACTTCCAAAAATTGAATTATGAGAAAACGAGATCAGCTTTTTAATCTTATGACTTCGGCAAAAATGCAAACCAACCTAGCAGAAATAAAGTTAACTTGCTGAAAACTTGATTTGTTTGGTGATATACAAATAAAGATACGCTTAAAAACATTTGAGTGGAGTGCCGGCTTATTTGATCAGCGGCTGTGTAATGCTCTATATGAAACTGCAGAGTCTGACAATGAATCTCTTAGATATGAACAGATACTTGCACCTTCCAGCGCTGAATGAACACAAATCTGCTTTCTGTGAGCCTGGAGGAAAGAGATTAGAATGTTTTCTCAGAGAGTTTTCTTCTCACAGGTCTGTCATGAAGGCCTATTGAATGGGAAAATGAATCAAACAGATTATTTTGACTGGATTTGGAATGATTGAATGACAAGTTTCAAATGGTCGAGGAAGCGAGTATGGAGCCCTTAAAGGAACATAGTCATGGAAAAAAAAAAATAGTCATGGGAGGAAAAGTTATCTTGCGTTCCCGAGAAACTTTATGTTCCTTTGTGTTCCAAAACTTTTGTGTTCTTTGCAAGCGAACGCAAAGTTTCTCGGGGGAACGCAAAAGTTTTGTGAAGGAACGCAAAGGTTTTGCGAGCGAATGCAAAGTTTAAGACTTTTATTTGTTTATTTCATTTTATTTAGTTAAAAATAATTTAGCACAGTCAAATCAGTAATATTGTTGAATATGAAGTGTCCCCAACTAAGCAAGCCAGAAGCAACAGTGGCAAGGAACCCAAACTCCATCATGACAGAATGGAGAGAAAAACCTTGGAAGAAACCAGCCTTAATCGGGGTGCCAGTTTTCCATTGGTCAATGAACGAACAAGGTGTAATTATGATTCAGGCTGCATCACAAGTCAGAATTCAGATCAGTGTCAGTTCCTTTTTGCTTAAAGATCAGATTCATCACGCCAGTATGAAGACAAAGCTGGTCATAGGTCTGTGCAGAGGACTTGTCTGGTTCTTGTGGTCTTTACTGAGGATCTGTTAAACAAAGTGGACTCGGGTAATCCAATTAGACAGACCACAAAGGCACAAACAATACCGGACCCTGAACTAAAGAAACTGAGGGACTTAAACACACAAGGTGATGAACTCAAATACAAATGGGTGTGCTCTAGTAACATAATGAATAACCATGACAACTAATGAAAAGAAGGAATAAAGGAAACAGGAAACAAAGAGAAACATACTCAAAGACTTTGAAAACGAAACCAAAAACAGACTAATTGTGACAGTTAACTTCACCCCTAAACGACAGGCAAAATCTAAACAAACTGTAGCTGTTATGTTGTTTAGACAGTCTTTTCCCATCTAAGTGGGTGGTTTTAAGTCTGGCTATATGTGACACTAGTAATGAGTGGCTTTGCACACTCAAAGCTATACGGCCTTCTCTCGTCAGAAAGAATGGGAAGTGCGCATGAGTCTGAATATTCATTGCTTCACAGACATTAGGTTGCTAGAGTCACATTCAGAGAGGTCTCTGTCTGTGAAGAGCCTCTAAATTGCAAAGAGGTTTTCTGATGAAGCTCCTGGCTCCCAAGATTGCAAATGTGCAGCAGGCATTAATGCTTATTTCTATAGCTGCACATGTCTAAAATAATCAGGTGTGTGTCTGTATCTAATCTCCCTTAGAACATTTGCGATAACATAGACTCAGTGACCTCTTATCATGATTCAATGGCCTTATTGCATATGAGCACAAACAAAAACTTTAATGATTTCATGTAAAACAATCCACCAATCCCTTTTCGTGTGAGAAACAGCTACACAATTTTAGAGGAGAAAAAGGGGAAAGTGAGAATATAATGCACTGCATTTTCTATCCTTAACCATAACCTGCCCTTAAAATCATTGATCACTAATTTAATTATTGCAGGTTTGTGTAATATTCAGAGTTTACGTTGTACTGTTTATATTCATTTTGAGGCATACTATATCTATTTTTGTGCATGTGAGATGAGTAAATGCCTGTTCACATTTAGTCTAGAACTGCAATAACCATCATATTCACAAAGTGCACACAACGCCTCTTAACTTACGGTTTCTCTCAACATGGGGGCAAGAGAGCTGTCAGTCAATGCATGGGAAAACAAAGTAACTTGTTTTTCTTATTTGAAAAAGTAACTCAGAATGCATTACTTTACTAGTTACTTGAAAAAAGTAACCTGATTACATAACTTGTGTTACTTGTTATGTGTTACATCCAAAACTGGTTAATTCTATCCAATTAACCAGTGCAGGGCAGGTGTGGATTGGCACATGGGATCAGAAAACACAATCTAGGTGGGCAACAGAGAAACAAGAAGTTAAAAAATAGGACACAATGGCAAGAGACTGCATGACATGCATGATGGTACACAAAGTAATTTTGGGATGTCTTTATTTAGTCTATAACCTGTCAAACAGGAGGAAATGATCTAGACTCATGGATAAGACAAGAACGAAATGTTTTTAGTAACCAATCAATCAAAAAGTAGCCTACATGGTTTATCTGTTTTTTTGCAGAGTACCATAAAACAAGGACGATTTACACATTTTTTTTTTGTGCATGAATTACATTTGTTCTAAATTAATCATTGTAATACTGGTAAAAATATATAGTTCTGTTTCTGTATATGTGTATATACAGTATATGATGTTATATGATGTATATACAATTCAAATGTTTGGGATCACTAAGATTTGAATACAGATTTGAATACTTTTAAGATATTAATATTTTCATTAATAAAAGATGCAGTAAAATTGATCAAAAGTGACAGTGATTTCTATTTGAAATCGATGCTAAGCAGCACACTGATGTTAAAAACAAATGTCTCTTGAGCATTAAATAAGCATATGATTCCTTATTGTTGGGACATTTTAGTAAGGGATAGTAATACCAAAAATCTTGTGGGAACATTTTTTTGGTCCCCATGCAAATCATACTAAGTTTTTTTTTTTTTTTTTTATGTAAAAATGCAGAAAGTTTTCTGTGATGGGTAGGTTTAGGGGTAGGGTTAGTGTAGGGAAATATAATATACAGTTTGTACAGTATAGAAATCATTATGTCTATGGAAAGTCCCCATAAAACATGGAAACCCAACATATAGTCTGTTATTCCCTGTGCTAGATTTCCAGAGGCCCATGTGAAAAAGTATGATTACATTTCAAGGCTTTTCTTTAACATCTCACTAAAGCAGATCAGAGTTCATCACCTCACGCAGGCTCATAATTTCAATGACTAAATTCAAACCCCATAGAGTCCACCACATCCACTTAGCATTTCCAGTTCTGGCTGAATTCCCCTCCGGGTTGCTTAAGGAGCCCAGATGGAGGCTGGGGAGTCTTTTTAGAGCACATGGTCATTAATCTTTCTAAAGATGCTGAAGGCATGGTTTGACACATCGCTGTAGTCAGGTCCACAGGGGTCCTAGAGAGGAGAGAGCTGGGTTTGTCACACATTGAGGCCATGAAACCTCCCACTTGCTTTTCACAGGGTCTGGCAGTCTATTCAGATAACCGGCAGGCCTTCCAACATCTCCGGGAAAGTAATCTCTCGGCTGCTGCCATTCTCATGACAAGTGCAGTCTCACCTGAGGAGTGAGTGTTCAGCTGCCAGCAGGAGGCCAAAGACAAGACTTTTGGCAAAGTGTCTAACACTTCCTTCATGATGGATAACAGCGGGAAAGACACACACAAGGAGTATGACTGATCTTGCTATTGAAAAATAGCTTCGGTTAAATGTTTTGATTTAAATTCATGAAACGTTTCACTTGGAAATTTATCAGTTATCTTTCATGACATGGCTTTTGAAGAATAATCGGGGAATCCCAGGAGCTGCCCAGGAGTGCATGCCAAGACATCTTTATTGAAGTGACTTGTTAAAATTTGTGTCCATGTACCACGTTACTGTTTTCACATATATTTATACTTGAACAAATATCACTAATAATGACTTTCACTGTAGGATCTGAAATCCAAAGAAACGATTCCATGAATGTATATGGAGTGGTTTTACACAATTTCACAGGTGCCTCATTACCATATGCATGCAGTTTGGCCATATATGCAAGATTAAATAGACGTTTTGCTACCTCAGGGATAGTTTTCTACACTACTGTTCAAAAATTTGGGGTCAGTACAATGTTTTTTTTTTTTTTAAAGAAATTAATACTATTATTCGGCAATGACATTAAATTGATCAAAAGTGACAGTAAAGACATTTCTAATGTTACAAAAGATTTCTATTTCAAATAAATGCTGTTCTTTTGAACTTTCTTATATTTATCAAAGGATTCTGAAAAAAAGTGTATCAGTTTCCACAAAAATAACAAAGGTACAAAATGTAACTTTTTTTTGTTCAAAATTAACAAAATGTATATAATTAGTCAATATATCATCAAGCCTTCTTCTAAAACGTGTTTTTGTCTTACCCTGATTCACTATAGTAAGCCTATAATAAGTGTTTACATTTTATACCTGCTGGGATGGTTTTCGTACGAAATTTGCCTTCATACTTCACTCACCCATGCGTTTCTCGTCATAAACGTAAATAGAGAAAAGTTGCTCCATTGTATAGTGAGTGACAGGTTAGGTTAAGTTCTTCACAATGAGCGAGAAAGGTTGGAGCAGCTAAATCTTGAACCTCTTGGGAATCACCCGTTTGCTGCACATGACTGAGCTCATATTTCAGTTAATGAACACATTATCTTTAATAAATCATATCATATTTTTCAACTGGCACAACCAATAAATGGGTATAAAAGGTATAAAAATAACAGGTCCCAACTAAAGAAACTAATTTAATAAAGTCTTAACTAGCAGTCATCTGCTTTTATCAAATATTTTGTTTAACAGACAAGACATTCTATTACTTTGGCTCTGGGTATCTGCCAAAAAAAGAAAGAAAAAAAAGAAAATGAATAAAAAATGATTGTTATTCTTGACATGAGAAGACTGCTGACAAGCTTATCAGACTGAATGACATTTATCATGTTGAGATATGTTGTCTATAATGGTTCATTTTTCAATTAGGATTAGGTTGAACTATTGAACATGTCAATATTGAGAATGTCTGTCTTTGGGAGAACATACACAGATTATCTCAGACAGCAAGGAAGAGGTTGAGAATTAAAATAGGAAAGAAAAAGGGAGGATGCAAACGATAGACACAGTGGGTGAGTTTTTTTTTTTTAAAGACTTTTAATTGAGTAACATTTTTTTACATAGTATCTGCACTTTTTCATTTTCAATTTCTTAGTACTTTTTACAGCTCTGCTTCTTTCTATATGTGGTTTAAAGAAGTATTCTAACTTTCTTTCTGATTAATATTTCATATAAAGTGATCTATCATTCTAAGATCCTAGGAAATGGAATTGAAACACATTTTGTTGTGGGTGGGCAACTTTGGATGAAATCGTCACCCTAAAAGTTTCAGAAGTCCCTTGTGAGTCTGGTTTCATATTCAGCAGTCAAAGAGTATTATCTTGGTTGAATGAAAATGAATGAGTGCTTGGTTGAAGTCATAGCACTTTAGGATGTGGGGCCTACAGTGTTTCCCCGCAGGCAACACACTGAAACAGCTGTTAACTGTGATATTGAAAGCTTGTCAATCAATGTGCAGCAACAGAGCACAGGGAGTTCGGAGTTGAGAAGTCTTGGCAAATTGTGCCCAGGCAGATTCATACTGACATATCAGCCGGTTAAGTAGGAAACGTCAAATGTCATGTCATCAATATGTCATATAGGACAACACAAACCACTTGAAATCTTAAAGGATGACTGAGACCAGTACTCCAAAACAAATTGTCTGATTTACAATATCTGATAATCTGTGTCCAGTGACATAAGGCACTTATTTTTTTCATCCTTAAGCCTTGCTCCTGTCTTTCTGCGGGAGCTAGTGATTCTGCGTTTGAAGCCTTTCATAATTCAGTGCTGTTGGCTATATATAGATTCAGGGTTTCTTAAAGCCCATGGGGCACAATTACTATCTATATTTTCTTGCCAGGCAGCTTCATCTTTGTTTTCTACACTGGTAGGGATGTCATTTACGAGCCCCCCAGAGTAAATGAGGGTCTAGCTTGACTGACACTGTTTAGAGACCACATTTGGCTCAATATATGTGGATGAGTGATCAAGGCAGGTTTGGGTTTAGCACACCAATTAGACATTTGAAAAAGAAACTTTACTGTTGGGAAATTTTAGCACTTAAAGACAGCTTTTTGAACCAACAGATTTTCTTTAGTTTTTTGCAGTTGAAACAAGAATTTAAAGAGTATAGCTGACAGCGCAACATGCAGCAAGGTCAACAAGTCTTGAGACTTTGGACACTCTAACAAGTAACTTTGCAACTATAAGTCAACTAACTCTCAATAGAGTATTAGTAGTAGACTGTAGGTTAGGGTTAGGTGTGAGGGTTAGGGTTACCCTTACGAAAAAGAAGTTTATTCAAGTGTTCTATTAGTATACTTCTTTTAAACTAAAAATAAGAAAGTATACTTTCAGTCTACTTTTTATATACTTCTCAGAAATATACTTTATGTACTTCTCAGAAATATACTTCAAATTGCACTTAAGTATACTTGACTTATACTGACAGAAAAGTCTAAGTATATTTAGCCTATACTTGCTGATCGAGATATACTTAAAAGTATAATTAAGTATTCTAAGTATTCTTGGCTTGTACTTGTGTTTACTATTTTGATTGAGTAGCTTATTAAATACTTTTTTAAAAACATAATATTACACACCGTCTTATAAACTACATGTTCAGCTTTATATAGTAACAAACTTTCGGGTGGAATAGCTTAATATAGAGTAAATAAAATAAGCATGGAAAATAAGTTTATTCAAGTGTTCTATTAGTATACTTCTTTTCAACTAAAAAGAAGAAAGCATACTTTCAGTCTACATTTTATATACTTCTCAAAAGTATACTTAATTACACTTAAGTGTACTTGACTCATACTGAGAGAAAAGTCCAAGTATATTTGGCCTATACTTGTACTCAATCTTTTGATCGAGATATACTTAAAATTTTAATTATTCAAAGTATACTTGGCTTGTAGTTGTGTTAACTCTTTTGATTGAGTAGCCTATTAAATATACATTTTTAACATCGTTTTTCATATACAGTTTTATGAAACTTTGTTTGAAAATATTGATTAAAATATTGATATAAAACAGATATGTTTCTAATTCTGCGTATCTGAATTTTTGTGTAGGCTAGTCCACTGGTAGTGTACATATTTACTTTAATTAAACTTTTCCCCACCATTGACTGAATTTTCCAGCTATCCATGTTTTCACTGTTATACGGTAGGGGGCACTATGACACATCTTCTAGTACAGATTCTCCGGATCAAAACACAGGAGAAGAAGCTGAAACAAGTGATAGAAGATTGCTCACTCAAATGTAAAATAATGTGATATGTAAGGGTTAATGCCCGACGAGGTGTCCATTATCAGGTTTTAATGGACGACGGCGAGGCGTGAACCGTCCGACGCGCAGCGGACCGAAGTCCATTAAAACCTGATAATGGACACCTCGAAGGGCATTAACCCGCTTATACCATGGTTACTTACGAAAGAAAGAAATATTTAATCACTATTTAATATCTCCCGTATACAGGCGTTGCCAAGCAACGTGGCCACAGCGACCCGACCGCAGAAGTTGATCAGTGAGTTTGAGCCAGCGCAATCATTTAGAACTGTCATCAGGCAAATTGACGGGACGCCTTTCCTAGGTGTCCATTATCACTTTTTAACGGACACCCTGCAGCCAATCAGAATCGAGTATTCACCCAGACCATGGTATAACAAACATTAAACAGCTTGTAAATCAAAACTGCTTAATGTTTCCAAATGAAATGAAGCGTAGGCCTAACCCATGAAGAGAAAACGACTGTGAAGCTTTGGGGGTGTTGGACTCGATCTACTCCACCTGTGTTTTGATCATCGTTCTGGATCTGATCAAGGCGTAGTCTTTGACAAAAATGTGATTTTCTCAACTATTTTGTTTAAAATGTTGCCTTTCTTTATGAAACTTACTGACATTCAAGTGTTGATAAAAAGGATGCATGAAGCTAATAAAATGTTTTTAAAATTAAAGTAGAGTTAAAGGTATTTTTCAAGTATAAAAAATATAATTTGAACATAGTAGTATACATAGTTCCCACATGACGTCACAACATACGGGCATTTGCCGACCCGGCGCCATTTCTGTGGGCATGCTGTGGGCAGAACATTAGACGAAGACGCTGAAACGAGTTAATTTCGTGATAAAAAGTGAAAATGGTCATCTCCTGCTGGGTCAATGGATGTTCAAATCGTGCCGGAGGTTCAGTTAAATTAGGATTTTACAGTATACCCGTCATTAGACTTCATGAATGTGACAAGACGAAGCTTTTGTCAGAACAACAATGGAGGTTATGGCTGGCGAGGATAAACAGGAAAGAAACTCCCTCAAAACACGCAAGAATTTGTTGTTTTTTATTGCGAGTGTACACAAATATAAGTTAACACTTTGCAGTTTGAATGATGTCCTGTATGTACAAATTGACGAGGTATTAAAAACATACAAAAACAACATTGTTTCCACTGTTCGATCGCGCCCGCGACTCTCTCTCACACACACACACACACACACACACATTCCAGCCTTGCAATCTCAGATTATGTCCCTGAAGAACCCGCGTATAAAGTAGTTCCGCATTAACTGTTACATTAATTTGCACGCGAGTTTTATTTATTTTCATACCGTGTATATTCATATTCATGCACATATTTCCAGGCTCGGAATTGCTTACATGTTTTAAAACTCCTAGCCAATACCAGATAATGGTACACATGGATAATACAGTATCTGAGCCAAAGCTGCAAAATCAGTGCTCAGTTTAGCGCATACGGATCAACACCATTTATGACTGAAATTTTCGCATTGTACCTCTCTCTGTCTTGTGTTAATAGAGTGTCTTTATAATCTCTGTCACTTTGTCTCTTCATGATTTTCGTAACATTATAAATAGGAAGAAATCTTCGAAATTTGCTTGTAAAACCTTGTAAACACAGCAGCTTATGCCCTCAAAGATGGCGTCTCCGGGGAGGTCACGTGACATTAATTGGCCTGTGGGAACTCTGTATAGGCCTACTGCAACTGCAAAATTTGTATATAAATAGTAAACTATAAGTATAATGTTAAGTTCACTTAAAGAAAACTTGTAGAATAAAACTACTAAACTAGTAGTTTACTGAGAGTACACTAAAAGAGTAAAAATAATATATAAATGGTAAACTATAAGTATGATGTTAAGTTCACTTAAAGAAAACTTGTAGTATAAAACTACTAAACTAGTAGTTTACTGAGAGTATACTTCAAAGTTGCTACAAGTATTAAAATAGTAAACTACTCGTATACTCATAAGTTCACTTGCAGTACAAATGAGAATCATAATTATGAACTAGTTGTGCACTTAAAGTTTACTACTGTTACACTTATAGTACACTTAAACATATACTTTTATATACTTCAAGTGGGCCAATTTAGTTCCAAGCGGTATTAAAATAGTACACTTACAAGTTTACTACTAGTACATATTGACATTAGTATACTTACTACATAAAGTATACTTAAAAATATACTTGAACATTACTCAAGTATACTTCATAAAATGAACTTGAAGTATACTTTTTTTTCGTAAGGGTAGGGTTATGTTGAGGCCACACCACAAGATATTCGGGCAGATTTCTCCCCTTCCGACAATCCAAAGTGAAATCCCGATCATCTTTATGGTTCTACATATTATCTTATCAGATTTTCCTGTGGTGTGAGGTGTGTTAAGAGTGACCGAAACCGCTTGGAAGAACGTCGGAGCCACCCGGATCGCGAATTGTAAATATTCAACATGTTATCCTGATAAGAAATCCTGATGTGTGGGGGGAACTTCAGGCAGAGGTATGGCCACTACTACAGATATAAGTTGGCCAACATTACTTCTCTCATAATAGCTTTGGATTGGCCATGCCGTGGTTTCCCACGTACACTTATCTAAAGTAACATTAAATTAAAACAGAGGTAAGACACACCCAAATTTAGATTGGTCAAACAGCATTTTTACTGTTCTAAACGGAAATTCACTTCTTGTCTTTGCGAACCAAGTACACTTGAATTAATGCCAAATATTAGTCATCACTAAGCTGACACAGACTTTGCGGTAACATACGAATCCGTTTAATTTACTTGGGAAAACAATTTCAGAGTCAGTCAGTATAAAATCAAATGTAACAATTTATTATGTCAGGTAAATGTATCATGCCAATTTCATAATCAGTTCAAAGATAATCAATATAATAACATCAAATGCTCAGAGATAAAGAGTAAAAGATGTAGGCTAAACCCGACATTTAGAAAAATACATAATGCTGAAGTCTTTGAGGTCCTTCAACATTATGGGCTGATCTGAGTTACAGAATCGCCCCGAGCCTCTCGTTGCATTTCTTTATATAGACATAAACGTCTTTCACATGGAAACATTTGCTAACAATGGGAATTTGCATTCAGAGTTTACACGCTTTGGGCAAGATGCCATTTGCCTGAATGACACACTCTCCTCTGTGTGCAAGTAAACTCTTAAGAGCTTTTTTACCTTTTGGTTTACTTCTTTGGGAATGAGACATTTGTACCAGTAGCACTGAGACATTTCAAATGATACCAAACATGTATAAAACTGTATGATATTTATTCACATTAAACCATATAGATTTTTGGGTGAATATCTGGTGATCTCAGCGTGAGAGAGAGAGGCAACATGGGGGAGGTGATTGACTCGGGGATGCTAGTTTCTCAAGAGAGAGTTAAATGTTAATTTCCAGGAAGGTCCTCTGTCTTCTTGGGGTGTGGTCATTCCTTAACCAGACTGCCCAGCATTTTCTAATTTCTCAATTCTTACGCTATGGTTGAAAATCTGTTCGTGTGTGGTGTGTTGTCTTCTTCACATCGCGGCACACCACACACTATAGGAGCAAAACTGTTAAATTTAGAATTTTTGTCCTCATGTTTGTGATCTCTCACATTTTGAAAATCTTATAAGATTTTGAATATCTTTTGGTGTGGCCCCAGCATCAGTTGTATAAGTTGACATGTAGTTGCAAAGTTACATATAGTCAGTGGAATGTCTGTTGTGGAGCATCAAAATAAAGAGTTACCATAATTTTAATTAAAAATTAATTTGAATTATTGCATTATATAATAATAATAAAACAAAATACTAAAACTTTCCAGATTCAGAATTTTTATTTTTTTTTTTCTCATATTTTTCAGTGTGGTCTCAGAGTTTTGGAACCTGTGTATCTACAACCCAAACCACTGATTAATATAGAACAGAAGAAAAGATGATAAGCTGTTTGCCTCTAAGATAATTTTCTGCAGCAACAAAAACAATCTGATTATTTAAAAATCCTATCAGCCATCTGCTGAAAAGGCAGTTCCTTGTGGATATCCGAGAAGGAAGATGTATAAATAAAAACATAAAATGGCCATGAGACCTAATATACCTAATGACTACGAAGAGAAAAAGATATTAGTGTTGACATCTGCTCTAAATGTGTCTATGTTTGGTGATTTGAAAAATGAGATTTGTGCCTTGTGCAATGAGCGAGTGAAAGAAAGGTGTATGGCTTAATGTAGATAACAAAATGCAATTTCCTTTGCCAAAATGTGAGAAATGATGTCCCAAAATTGATGGATAACCCATCCTCAGGAATGCTATTTTGTTGAATTTGTTTGGATTACAAAACCTTAAAAATCTACAGGTGAAAACCACAAAGACACTCAGTCTTGGACTAAGAATACTGTATATTGTAAGCCAATGTCTTGTTTTGTACATCCAGTATGTTAATAAGTTTCACATAAGCTAAATCATTAAATCCAATTACCATAGCTTTTGTTTGGTCAAGCTATCATCTAAGTCAAGCCACCAGTGGTATATAGCCTTATTTACCCAATGAAGCATTGATCCGGGAAGATGTGTTCTTCCAGATACTGCACATAGATCTGTGATGTTCTCCAGATTGCAGTCCCTTGGTGATTCTTGTCTTCATGAATATGCAGTTTGCTAATTAGCCTTAATTGAGTGCAAAAATAAGAAGGAAATACATCTGAAATGCAATATTTTTCAGAGCCTTTGGCACAGATGTGTTACACCAATTCCCGAGTTATCTTTATGTGGCCTGATTGATTTGACAGTTTTTAACAACAATCTCATTGGATTCTTTATGGAAATTTCGAGGAAAAGAATTGAAAACATCACTTAAAAAACAAGGGAGAGCCCGAGAAGATGCAAACCCTCCAACTACTAGTCTTTGATTGCCATAATGGTACACAGATAAGTACATCAAGAATTCAAGGAATGACTTAAAGAGCAATAGGGAAACACTTTAATGTGTTTTAAAGCACTAAAAATCTAAAGAAAATCAAAACAACTTAATTTTCATGAGTCAATATCTGCATTTTCTAATTAGCTGTTATAGGTAAAGCTTGTCATTGCCATATTTCATTAAAGGAGAACTCCGGTCAATTTTAACATTGAGCTCATTTTTTTGTAAATTTGGAGTGCTGTCAGTACAGAGAACAACGACAAAAATCGGTGTTGCCTACACCGTGTTATCCTTTTTTTAAAATTTGCACCCTGTTGACTTCAATGGGGCAAGTTTTAAACCTGCTTTTAGCCTCTTAACATCGTTTTCGGTCGAAGTCCACAGTAGTCGATTGTCGAGTTCAGTCTGAGTCTCAACTGTTGCTTAGTTACCTATGATCACGCGCGTGAACTCAACAATCGACTACTGTGGACTTCGACCGAAAACAGGATGTAAATACAGGTATGTGCGCTGGCTGAATTAACATCACTTTTATTCATATCTTTCACATCTACTGCAGTCAGATTCAGTGTTGACTCTGAAGGAATCACTCATATGGCTGGGCACTTGTAATGACACATCAAGGATGTTAAGAGGCTAAAAGCAGGTTTAAAACTTGCCCCATTGAAGTCAACGGTGCAAATTTTAAAAAGAGGATAACACGGTGTAGGCAACACCGATTTTTGTCGTTGTTCTCTGTATTGACAGCACTCCAAATTTACAAAAAAATTAGCTCAATGTTAAAATTGACCGGAGTTCTCCTTTAAAAATAGCCTTAGACAAACAAACAAATGAATGGATAGTTTCTTTTAGAAATATCACAGGAGCAAAAGTGCTGTTGTTTCTAAAACTGATATTCAGAGCTAAAGTATGTTGGAGACTGTGATTGCGTATGCAGCAGTTCAATAAACAAGTTAATATTGAGTAATTTACATTTTAGACACAATACTGACCGTTACTTTTATATGTTTTTGCTCCACTAATGAAAATAAAGTCACTGCAAAACTCAACAGTGGTGTTTCTTCCTGAACGATTCAGTGTTTTTGAACAAATGATTCAACGACTCATTCATAAAGACCTTGGCTGCATCTGAATATGCATACTTACCTTCTAAGTAGGTAATATTTTCATAAAAATAGAATGAATACAAAAAACTTTATACTTAAAGTTATTATAGTTATCATCTTGGTGTGAATGGGTCTTTAAATCAATGATTGATGGACAGAATTGAACAGGATCTCTGTTTTGTAATAGCATGAACAAATTATTTTATGGACTATGCATTCAAGGACCTGAATTAGATTTTCTTAATTAATCTGTATCTATTCAAGCAAGAAAGATTATTACTTCTCTTTTGATATAGAGGTTGATGACACTGCAGTGGCAGATAATCACCTGGGTTATGGATTTTCAACTGTGATGTATTTCAGATCAATGTTAGAAACCGCCACACAGCTTCATCTCTGTAATTTTCGCAGTTAGTGGGGAACGGCTGATGATGGCTTTGAGACATTGCAGGGAAATCTGTGCAAATGAATTATGTATGCTGTTGCCTCTTGATAGGCCAAGCCAGACAAGAGTTGAGCAAGTAATTCAAAGGCTCTCTCCCTGTTGAAGCATGAAAGTAAAAGATAATTAGTGCCAGTGTCTGGAATAAACATGATAAAGTCAAACAAGGAGTGGGCAAACACTTGGAGAGAAGTAAGAAAGTATTTTGCATGAAACAATATTGACACGGCTTTCTGCTTTTTCATGCTCAGACTGCAAAATGAACAGCTGTCTGAGGGAAATCAATAAAGTGGGCGCTCATTTGTCTCAGGTATAGGCCAGTTAACGATGAGAATGTTTTGAAGTAATTAGCCTATCTTGCTTTAATGGACCTGACCTTTTCTTGACAGAGGCAACCCTCTTTGAATACAACGCACCGGTAACTCATTTTGGGTGCCATGCAAGGAAATGGGATTTCTTTGTAGAACATTAAAACAAGACGTAAAGGAAACCTTGGCTTTATTTCTCTTTAATTGCTTTTTTCCCTGCTTCGGTTTGATGATAGGAAAAAACTAATTCAAGGTTGTTGTTTATTTTTATTTTTTATTTATCAAAAAACCTTGCATATCTGAAAATGAAAAATTACATTTACAAATTCATTGTATGTATGTTCTTTTTTTTGTGTGTGTAAGTGATAATTGCCATTAATGACAGTGAAATATTAATAATCTACACTGTCAAGATTAGCATTCCTAATTTTTGAACAAAACTAAAATGAGCATGTTTTGGCAATCAAATCTTAATGTCCTTATTTAAAGGACCATATCTAAAGAAATTTTAATACTTTTATTCAACAACACACTAAAGCACACTAAATTGATAAAACGTGGCTGTAAAGACAATTATGATACACTGTTGCAACATTACGTTATTAATGTAACAAAATGTTTTTGTTTCAAGTAAATGATGTTCTTTTGAACAGCACAACTGTTTTCTTGAGCAGCAAATCATCATATTAGAATGATTTCTGAAGGATCACGTGACACTGAAGACTGGAGTAATGATGCTGGAAATTTAGCTTTACCGTCACAGGCATAAAATACAATTTAAAATATATTAAAATAGAAAACAGTTATTTTAAATTTAAATATTATTCAAAATATTATTGCCTTTACTGTATAAATTCAGCCTAGGTGAGCATAAGATAGAGACCTTTTTAAAAAAACACTGAACAATCTTGGGGCCACAACTTATCTTATCTTATCCACAACCATCTGCCGCATATGTTTTATCATGTTTTGATCTATACATTTCTGTCAACATGGAATAAAATGGAACTATAAAAAGACATGTAAGTCTTATGTTTTCAATGAAAGTCTTTTAGAGCCCTTCAAAACAGCAACAAGCACTGGTTCAACCTTTTATATAATATAAGCAATTACTGTTTATTAGTGATTTATATGTTGATTAGAATACTTTTGAATGGCAATCAATGTGTCCAGATGCTGTAGTTACGGCATTTACCACCAGGGACTAATGGTGTCATGCTCACCAGCCGTACCGTGACCTCTTGACTGTAAGATCTGAGCCTGGCCTCACTGGCCCAACATAGGGAGCCCTCAATAGAATTAGTCACTGACGAAATTCATTCAACTGATTGCATCCACCTGGTTTATATTTCCTGTTATGCTATGGTTTATACTCACACACTTTTCAGCCCTGTCTGAAACGGTTCATATTTATATGTTTTATGGGTTTTTCTCCTGATTTTCACTTTTGTTTGGTTCGCTTTTTGTCCGTTTTTGTGAATTAATTGGAATTTCTGTCTTAACTCTGCTGGATACTTTTATCTGTTTTGGATGATTGTATTCAAATTATCACCTACAAATGTGTTTTTGGCTGTGTTACATTGGTTTGTACCAGGGCTGCCTTTCTCAGGCCTAAGTAGATCGCACTGGCACCAATGGTCTCAATGATCAACTTAGCTCACAATGCTTTTGAGAAACGCAGCCCAGGACATTTGTACATCAATGACGCATCAGAAATGGAGTCCAGAAATAGACTGCATTTCCAGTTTCTAATGAACGCTCTAGCCTCTCTCATTTTTTTTAGTTACCCACCAGGGTTCAATAGTCTAGAGCAGTGGTTCCCAAACCTGTCCTGAAGGACCCCCAACACTGCACGTTTTCTTTGTCTCCCTAATAAAAACACCTGATTCAACTCATCAGCTCATTATCACATGGGTTAATGAGCTGATGAGTTGAATCAGGTGTGTTTGATTAGGGAGACAAAGAAAACGTGCAGTGTTGGGGGTCCTTCAGGACAGGTTTGGGAACCACTGGTCTAGAGAACCCAGATATTAAACAGTCAGCTCTAACCTCTTGTTTAAACAGTATGGAACTTAAAAAGGCTTATCTTAAAGATGAAAAAGTGTTTCCAATATCTATTCTAATAGCAATTGTTGTTAGACTCCCCGGAGCAGTTCACCAATATAGAACATCAAACAAGAAACAATAGGCACACAAATCTTCATATTATAATGTCTGGTGATGCTACAGAAAAGCCTCATTTCTATAATGATATAGTCCATGCTGGAGAGAAAACCCATGAGAAATGGTGTGAAATGTTTATTAGAGGGCACAGACACATTGTCCATATTATCGATGAACCATAAATCAAAAGCAGAATTTTTTTTTAATTATGGCAATTCTCTTCCTTATTCATTGCTGTGATCACAGTGGCCTTTGAACTTTAAAGAAATAATGAGCTTTCACAACACTATCAGAATTTCAGTTGGTTTACAATAAGTTGACTTGCTTTACAGAATTTAACATATCTTTCCATGGCTTTTTAAAACGGTTTGCTTACAAATCTGGTTCATTTAGCTTACGCATGAATTTGGCATTACAATTGATTACACTTTATTTTAAGGTGTCATTGTTATATATTTAAGTACTGAGTAATATTAATGAACATCATGTACTTACTAAAAGGGTTTGGGTAGGATTAGGATTTGTTTGAGGGTTAGTTGCATGTAATTATACATTTCTGTTATTACTATGGTAATTACATGTAACATATATATCAAGGACACTGTAAAATAAAGTGCTAACTTAAAATCTTATTTAATTTGGAGCTGATGAGATTTTCACTGGTTTTGTGAGAGACCTAAACAACTCCTGTGGAAAGCTTTAGGGCTAAGATCTATATAAAGTGTTATTGCCTGTTTTAGAGAGTTTGTGATTTTCAATCATCGATGGAGAGCAAGAACCAGAGGTGACAAGTTAATTTGCCATGTCGAGAAAACTGGGCTTAGTCAAAACTGACTAACAGCTTTCCTACAACGATAACTATTGAACGCTTTATCTCATTGTGGAAAGTCACAGCAAATCCATGTCCGTCTAGATTAGGCCTCACCATGTACTTACACATTAATTTTTTCACCGCCTGTCAACAATTTAAAGATAAATAACACAATTACAATATGCTGAAGTTGTCGACTTGCTTAGAATGTCTTATCAGAATTGTACACCTGTTATTGTGTTTTAGAAAAACATAGCTTGTAATTATATGTCTTGTTTAATTCTGCAAAATGTTTGGAATAGGGTTAATTTATATTTCAAGCAGTGTTTGTTAAATGTTAACAGAGAATCCATTAGTGTCAGTTCACGAAACATGCTCAGCGGTGCCCTCCTTCCATTCCATTACTGCTCCAGTCTGTGCTGAATGGATTACTGGGTCTAATTCACTCAAACTTGGAGTAGTGACAATCCCCTCAAACTTTTGCATTTGCACATGTATTGATAAAATCTCTCTGAAAATCTCCTCCATCACGCATACATATCAGTATGAAATGCTTGTTACTGTACAAATAGAAATAATATTCTCTCTGGTAGTGTGAAGCTGGGAATATTATCCCATGACTTAGGCATGTTCACATGGCTGTGCCAAAAATAGGTCCTCATTGTTGGTGTACTTTGCACAGTTGCTTATTTCAGCTGCAACACTGCAAATTGAGAGTCATCTAAAAAACAGAATGGAATGTCAACAGTGATCAGCATGATCTTGGATTATGATAGAATTGCATTAATATGGAGAACAGCACATGAAGAAAGTGGTTTTGCAGCCCGCTGGCTAGCACAGCCACAAGAGCTCCACTGTGCCAGTGGTCCTCCACTTCAGATTGTAAAGTGTTTTTGTTTTTAAATGCCTTGTCAAGTACGATATCGTAGGGGGGGAGTTTGATGGATGTTTTGTTTGGAATTTTACAGCAGAAAATGAAGCAGCATTATCCGTGACAAAATTTAAATGAGCTCAGCCTACATCACAGCAGAGAATATGCAATCCCAGTGCAAATCATGAGGATGCTGGTGGAAACTAGGCTGCACACATGTGTTCACTGCGCTACTGCAAATCTCACAGGTGTTTTTGGAGGCTTATCTCAACCATGATGTGATTGAAAATTGATTGGACAAGTCATTTAGTCCTATTACACAAACTGCATGTGTCTCAATGTGTCTTGGAAAGCACCATCTGCGCTTGTTTGTGGAGGACAAATTTTAGGGTCCTATTTTAACAGTCTAAGCGCATGGTCTAAAGCGCGCGGTGCCATGGCGGATTCACTACTTACATGGCGGAATTTGCAAGCGAAAAAACTGAACGCTTCTCTAGCGAGGAAACAGATCTGCTTGTACATGAGGTTAAAGCGCGAGCAGACCATCTACGGGACAAAGTGTACGCGCGTTGTGGACCCGCCTATAGGCGCACTAAAATATTGTGCCGTTGACTTTAGACCAGGTTTCAGTTGGTCAATGGTGTAGTCAATTTCAGTTGCCTCAAAATAGCAACGCGCCAACAATGCGCCAGAACACACCTCATTGTTAGACCAGCATGCCCATGGGTGCACAAATGGGCACAAATGCATTTGCTATTTAAACAACGTGGCGCAGGGCGAAAATGATAACTGCGTCGGGCTGAAACTACCAAAAAACACTTGCGCCGGGTGTATGATTGGGCCCTAAGATGGTGTTTGTAGCCAACTTGAAAGATCCATGTAGGGGGATACTCAAAGTTTGAAGTTTTTAAAAAATGAATCTACCATGTACCATTTGTAATGTTCAAATAATGAATATACACACAGTTAACATTCTCTATGCTATGAACAACACAGATAATGAATTATTTAACAGTTTTGAAGAGTGGGACACAGTTATTGAGGTTTTGATGATTGCAAACATGTTATAACTGAATCTGTTTCATAAAGTGTCTACTTGTCAAGCTAAAACAAATGACTACCTTTATTTATTATCTATATACACAGAGGGCAAAACCTTGAACACCTCATCATGTTCCTCAAACCATTCCTGAACAATGTGTGCAGTGTGGATTATCCTGCTGAAATAGGCCACTTCCACAAATTAAATTAAATTAAATTAAATTTAATTAAATTAAATTAAATTTTTACAATACACATAGTTTCAAAGCAGCTTTACAGAAAATACATGTGTCTACATTACAATTTAGAGTGATCCATTATCAGAGGTAACTAAGTTATGTATTTCAGAAATGTATATATACAAATCACGCAGTTAGCTAACAATGTATTAATTTAAGGTAAAAACAATGATCTCATTGAAGTAATAAATACATGTTGTTAACAAATGATTAGAATAGATAGAAAATGTAGCATTGGTGCATGCTGATTCAGAGTATGCTTCATCTGAAGTCCTCGCAGGAGTTGGCGGCATCTCTTCATAGGTGTTGGGCATCTGAAGTCTTCATAATAGGCTGGATCCAAACTGGAGCTGATACACTCTCTAGTTACCTCAGGATGGGCATCCCAAGATAAAACAGAGAAGCAAATGAAAATTAATTAGTGTAGCTGCATGAACAGCATAAATGTTCATAAATTGTATTCTAAGAGACTCTGTGTACAGGTGTTTGGTCCAATAAGTACCGCAGTAATTAGTAATTAATCTGAATTCATAGATGAAAATTACAGGTCACCCAATATTGTTTACACACTCTGTCAACTTGGATAATTTAGAGATTTCATCTGGTTGTGATGAAATATATAACTGTGTATCATCAGCATAACAGTGGAAAGTAATTCCATGTTTTCTTACCAAGTGGCAGCATATACATATACTGGAAATAGCAGAGGGCCTAACACAGATCCTTTCGGCTCTCCATAATTTATTGACGTTCTGATTTTCCACCAGGGGACACCATTATCATGAAGGGGTGTACCTGGTCTGCAACAATGTTTAGGTAGGTGGCAGGTGGCAAATATACTTCCAGATGAATGGCCGGACCCAAGGTTTCCCAGCAGAACATTGTCCAGAGCATCACACTCCCTGCAACAACGGCTTGGTGTCATCCCAGAGTGCATGGCTGTCACCACTTCCCCAGGGAAATGTACACGTGATGTAAAAACGGGACTCATCGGACTTCTTCCACTGCTCCAATGTCGAGTTCCAATGCTCGCACACCCAATTAACCATTGTGGGCCCTTTCGACAGTGGGTCATCATTGTGTATTGTGACACATTCCTCCCATAACCCTCATTAAAATTTTGTGACTTGTGCCACAGAACACTTTTTGTTGGCTTGGACCAGACGGGATAGCCGTCTTTGCCCTAATGCATCAATGAGACTTAGGTTTGTGGTTTGTCCCTCCTCGTACCACTGTTGTTAAATTCTCACCACTGTTGACCAGAGGAAACCACAAGCCTTGCTGTTTCAGAGATACTCTGACCCAGTCGCCTTGCCATAACAATTTGTCCCTTGTCAAATTCACTCAGGTCTTTATTCCTACCCATTTCTCCTGCATCCAACACAATGATGATGATGAGAATTGATTGTTTGCTGATAGTTTATGCCTCGTCCAACTCGGAAACTTGGGTATTAAAATTATCCCAAGCTCGACTTGAGAGGGCATTCATGTCCAATTTTTAACTAGGAAACTCGTATTTTCAATAATTCTGATCTGAACTTATCTTTTGACCTAGAGTTTTACAATCATCAAAACATTTGTTACTCTGCATATGTAGCTTTCTTTGTTTCAAAGCGTCAGCAAGAAGTGTTTAAAATAGCACCAAATTTATAGTTAGATGTCAGCAGACAGTAATAAAGTAGTGGTGGGCCAGGTACACACAGACATCATTAAAAAAATTAACTGTACTATGCTAACTACGTTATATCCTAGTACTCTGCATTCTCAGCAGACTGGGACTCATCAAGAAAGTTCATCAAGAAACTTCTCCTCATTAAGCGCACTATAAGAGAAAAGGATGAGGTGTGTGTGAAGATATAGCTCTATTGCACTCTGTGTAGAGTGCAATATTTCACAATTAAGTAAACATTGCTTTATGCTTCTCATATAATTAATTTAATTAAACAGTCAATAATACAGAACAAAGCAATACATTAAGAACAGCGATTGATCTTTGTTTTGGTCAATATTGTTTAATTAATATTAATTACATAATAAACAGCAACAGGTGTATCAGGCTGTATTTAGACTGCAGTGCGTAATTCACAAATACAATATTTTGACACATGTCCATTTTTTTATATTTTTGCCAGTGTTCTTAACTATACCTACTAATCATCATATCCAACAATCCAGTTTTAGACGTATGCTGTTCCTACACAAATGTTGACACCCCTTGCAACTCTGCAACTCTGGCATTGTGAATGCGAGATTTTGTCAGGTAAGCATGAGTTTACTTGTTAATTCATGTGCAACTCTAATATGTCCGACTCCAGATGAAGGCCGCGTTTAATCGTTCACGCACAACGGCATGGAAGTAAGGTGAAATATATATATATATTTTTGTAAACGTGCTTGACAAACATCTTGGCCGTTGCCTCATATTGCTGTTTTTTAGGCATCTGGTTAAGTAATGCCCTTAAAACTCTACAGATTTTTTATTTTAAAATAAACATTATACCACCATGTGCAGCTTATCTATTAAAATATATTTGTGGAATAAAACTGTGCTACTCGTTTGAACAGCGCTACACTGACCATTATTAGCACTGCCCAAAACTTTCTGAAAATGTAATTACTGTGTTAATTAAATGTATATGTCCATGTATATGTGTTATGTACTGAAGCAATACCTCACATATTAGTTTTCTAGTCTAGACCCACTTCTACCGACTAGGGGGGTGGTTTTTCCTCTACAGGGTTAATATCAGTTGCTTTTACCCTAGCAGCTGTTTCTGAGATATAACTTGTATGTAAAAAAAAATGTATCCGAGATGTTATTATCTGCCACATACGAACTACATCCTTCCCTATTTATATCCCCTGCCAAGGAGGATGTGTCTGAACATTGAAAAGCTTTATCTGTCTTCAGGTTTGATGTGATCAAATTGAACATGAGCCATGGTGTTTCATTTTCACTTTCTTATAGCTCAATCAATGTATGTTTGTTCCAAGTCACTATCTATTCAGTTGATTGTGCACAACACTCATGCCATAAATAAAGTGCTTTTAGCGGGTGTTGTTTATCCTTCTCATCATAGATGCTTTCAAGAATTCGGGTCACTGAAATGTTTTATTCTGAATCTCATTAGTCTTAATCGGTTTGATTTTGTGACTCCAGTTGGCCAGTTTGTACAGCCTATTGCCTAAATGTGATGAGGTTATAAATTTGCAAGTAGCTTGTTTTGCTGGTGGTTTTTAAACAGCACATTATGCTGATGATATCAGGCTAGACTAATTTTGCTCACTAAAGATAGCCTGCTCTATCACATGTTTGGCATGGGAATCAATTTATGAATTCTCTTAGTAAATTGCACACTGGCAGACCTCAGCACCGGTCTTGATTGCAACGGCTATATTCTAATTATTGCTCACAGTTAAATAACCTAATGTCAGCAAGGTGCCAGGAGTTGTCCAAGGATATAATTAAGAGAAAGGCATGTATGAATTCCCTCACCTCTGACTTTAACCCTGGGAATGCATTGCGAAACCACAGAACCTGGATATGAAATGCAATCCAACCTAACGGTCTGAGATCTTTTTGGCTACAAAACTGAGGTGTTAATTAGGGAAAAAGCTGTATCCCTGTCATTTTGAAGTTAAGAGCCCGGTTTATGCATGGTGACTGGTTTAGAATTTTAAATGAGCTTAGAAATCAACAACAGCAAAGATTAAACTTAAGGTCACTTTTAATTGTATAATTGAGGGGATGAAGATGGAACAACTTTAAGCTTAATTATGTGTTGCAAAACAGATCATTTTCTTAATCTGCTTTACAGCCAAAGTATCTAAATATCCTCATAGATTTTCAGACAATATATCTTACAATAAGTAATTTTTTTTGTTTAAATCACAAACCTCAATATATTTTGTTAGATGTATGCTTAAAGTAAGTAAATAATAAAACAGAACTATTTGGGGTAAATCAATTTTGCTTCTGAATTCAAGTATATTTTAAAGTACATTTAATTAAACTTAAATCTTGTTTTAAGAATGATTAGATATAGCCTATTACTGATAAAAAAAACAAAAAAAAAAACACTACTAAATCTTGACAGAATTGCACGCACATGCCTTTTAAAAAATCTTTCTTTATGGATGGATCTAGCATGATGGAAATATGCAGGTGTCTTTGAGTTATGAATGAAGCGGCATGTAGCAGACTCTGGGAACAGATTGCCAAGCAGGTCTAAAGCGGATTAGAGTTAATTAAAGGGATGTTCCTACTTGTCATATCCATGAATCCACTTTCTATTTACATACTAATGCTGAGAGCGAGCAGAGGAGGAGAGTGCTCCAACATGATATTGCATGCTTAGAGATGAGGAATGAGTTTTTTTCATTCTTTGGAGAACTATTAGTAGTATAGGCAATTCACCATGTACATCACCATTGATTGCCAACGTTTCATTGGCACGTCTGTTGGCACACAGTGATAACAAGCAATGCATACATATAATAACTTGCAATGTTAACTGCATGCAACCCTCAAGTTATTTTAATAACAGTCTTACTGAGGTATACAATGTTGGTCTTTCTCCACACCACACATGGGCCACATCCAAAATCGTATACTCTCTAAGTAGGTATTTCTTTTGAATGAGTACTTCATAACTGTTAAAAAAGGTATATTCTTGGTAGAATGAATGTGTGTAGTATGAATCTGAATGTACTACATTCGCTATGTTGTCATTGTCATATGACTTCCGACATCAGTCGCGTTGCTTCATTCCCATTCACAATTCCTCTCATGTGGCTTCATAAAGCTTAATGTGCACTTCAGAATCTCACAGGATTAGGTAGGTTATTGCTTACTGTTATATAAAGTTGATTCAGTTCAGTTCAATAACTGTGAAAAATTCATCAGCTATAAAATGAGTTGTATTCAGCAATGATATGCAACTCTATCAGTGGGGCATATATTGTGATGATTATTTTTAATTAACTGAGAAAAGCAGAAATCATTATCACGATTAAAACACGATTAATCGTGCAGCTAAAATAGCGATTGGCTCTTTTATTAAGAAGGCGGGACTAATTTCACCATATTGCGCATTGCTCGTACTCCCATTCATAAGTAATATGAGTGCAAATTTGTAAATCTAAAGTCTTTACTTTTTTAACATACTGATTTTTGCCTACTTTATTGAAATATTCGGATACAACCATACTCTCCTAATGAATATTAAAAAATTGCTATGTGTAGGAGTGTGGCACTTGAGGCTAAAGATCCAGTGTTGTGGGCCCTTGAGCTTTCCAAAGCTGAGCAGGTCATGTCCGTACCATCACTGAAAGAGATGTTTGACTCCTTGATGCCTTGCATACTGCCTGTGAAGGTCACATGTCATATTTCCCTTCACTCTTGTCTGAGGTGCTGTTTGCAATTCTGCTTCAGCCAATTAGTGAAGACCATCTTTTTTATTACAATGCTTTATTTTCAGGGGAGATTTTGAGATGTTTTGAATACATTTCCATCCAGTGAATTGCCCTTTTCACATTAGAGGGCAAAAAAAAGAAGAGAAAAAAAAAGAATGAATGTTCTGTTTACTTCAGCAGTCAACCAATTTCATTGCTTAAATGTTATCATATTTCAGACTGCAGTCTCTCAATGGCTGCTGATTTAACATTCCTGCCGTAAAACCCCATTATTTAGTTTCACTTGGATTGAGACGAAAGCCAAAACTGAACAGGATAAAGGAAATAATGTGACGAGACACACATTCAATGAACTTCTGCCAATATGTGCTCTTATCTGAGTGAGTCCTGTCTGGGTGTTAATTGGATATTGTTGTTCATGTTGGCCGTAAAAGACATCAGACACAGAGAAAGTGTTTTTGAATGATCATAGAAATCATATGCACCATCCACTCTCAGTTTAATGTCCCCTAAGGGCATAGTGGATGACACGTCCATTGTTTCTGTACCCTTAGTTGCACGATTGTTTTTGTGATTGAAAATAATGAGATTGACTTACCCCACCAGCCTCATTTAACTGCCATATTACAATGTGACTCAGAAGCAGTGATACAGGATAGCTATTTTCAAAACATAAATGCATCCAGAGAGATTTGCTTCTATAATCACCAACCAATTAATCTGTGGATAAACACAATTTCCTCAGCTTTGTTTCTGATTTAGACAGGCATATTTTTGTGGTGTTACTGAAATGTAACATTTCTGTGAAATACAGTTTCTCTCTCAAAGTCCCACAGGTCATAAAGATTTTTTATATATATAAGAATAAGCCTGTGCACTCATCTTTGGCTTTTGTAAGTGTCAGCCAGCAAATGATAAACAATCATTACTGACATCTCTGTATTTCAGGTGAAAATCAATTCCATCAAGTGTCAGATTTTTAGTCAAGAGCTTATCTAATGTTTTTGTATGGTACACATTATCTTTCTGTCATTCGGTCCCTTGTCAAAACATGTTCTGGGTGGTATCTGATCGATTCAAAGTGATAAAGCCTTATGTTTTCTCCAAGAAAATAGAATAAAACATGTCTGTCCACATTTATTTATTATAGGCTAGATATTTATTATCTAAAGAATATCTTTTACATCTTTCTAAAAGATCAGAAATCATGATATAAAAGGATTTGGTTTTGTAAACTGATACAGAATTTAAAACATACAAGCTGGTTCTTAATGATCTCTTGTAGATTAGTTTTAATGAATAAGATGAATAGTGTTTTCACGGCTTTCAGTTAATTAGCTTTAATGGCGGTTATAAAAAGAAGGAGCTCCTTTATTTGTCAGAAATGTCAGTCTGATGGCATTAACCAAACCTTTTGAATTTCACATTTTAAATCACCAATGAACATTACCTTTCTTAAAGTTTATTTCATCATTTAAAAAGAGAGAAAATACTTGAGGCCCAGTTTAAGACAACGCCACCTAGGATAACCCTTCATGAAACAATGTTTTTGTATGCAGGTCAGTAATAGCAGAGAGGCTTCATTAATGTCCTTCCTGAATAATGCATATTGGGTTTCTGTGCTTTGTTGCTCTATATAAAAACTAACAGCGTTTGTTATTGTACTATATGCAAGATTCAGCAGGCTTGTATCCAGAGAGAGTTTTGGCTAGGAAGGGCACAGTGTCCTAGCAGGGCTCTTTAATCTCTCACTTTGAAACCCTGTTCCACCCAAGGGTGGCTAACTGAATGGGTTCCTAGACCCACAGGAACAATCACTCACTGCGTGGAGGTGATGAAACAGTATTTTTTCAATCCAAGGAGAACTGCCATTGTGCAGTGAGGTGTGATGGAATTAAACATGGGGCTTTTGTGCGTATCTGTACAGTATAGTTTTCTCACCATTATTATACTTCTGGAGATATTTATGTATTTTTTTTTTTTCAATAGGGTCCACCGTGAGACAAAACAATGTCACGCATTGTGTACAAAAATCCCTTGCCATTTTACATAAAAATGTATCTAGAATGACTGTCTTTTAAAGAGTCTTTTGAATGTGGACCACAAAGACAGTATACTTTGGTGTCTTTTTTTTTTTAAGTTGAATGAAACGGAAGTTTCAAAAGTATTTTTTCTTCCCTATTTGAAGTATATCCTAGTGAAACTGCTTCTCGAACAAGAAAACATGTATAGGGCGGGACTTAATTTTGTCCATGGGGAATTGATTGGATGGTTGTGTCACGGTTCATGAATTCACTGTTTTCTTCGTGTCTCGTGTTTTTGTTGTTCTGTGTGTGTGGGTGTGTGTGAGTGGGCGTGGCCGCTCGTTCCAGCTGATCAGCGCGCCAGCTGATCTTATTCCCCGCACCAGCTGCTGTCAATTCATTCACCTATAAAGACTCATCGCACTCTCCTCTCTTTGTCAGATCGTTGTTTGGTGTCCTCAGTGTTTGTCATCGTGTGCCGTCTACAGTCCTGTTCCTGGTTCGAGTTTCCTGTTCGGTGTCTTCGTGGGTTTCGTCTCGTCTCGTCTGGATGTTCACCTGCACTGGATTCACCGTCACCACTCTTCACCAGCACGCTGACCATCTTGTCCCTGCGCCACTAGCCCACCCGAGTTCCTGAGTTTTTGTACTGTTCTTGTCTTGCGACCTACCAATAAAGAGTATTACTTGCACCTTTGCTTCCGCTTGTGTATTATGACAGGTTGTGGTTTCTACTGCTCTGATGTCATGTGAGTGACAGATTGCCCTGCCCTCACGCCAAGTTGTTATGAGCCTGACTTGTGAAAAACTTAAGTCGTAGTGAAACTTGTGTTAATTACAGCGAAGTTATCACCTCATTGCTGAGAGTAGTGAAGCTGTTTTGTTTATAAAAGTCACGGGCAGAGGTTGAAAACCAGCTCTTGAATGTTTCGGTGTCCGCGCAATTTCTTTTCTTTACAAAGATAAATATAAAGTCCCCATCTCAATAAAAAGCTGTGAGCGAGCGCATACAGGCACGTCTGCCTCATAATACAACATTAAAAAGCTATCTTTGTGAATAAACGTGTCGCCCTCACCTTGTGGTGGCTTGGAATTCAAAGGGGAACCAGATATGCGTGTTTAGACGTAGGTCGGATGTACAGATATCGGATATGTATTTGATTTAAAACCATATTTGGAAGCGGCTCAGATCGATGCGAAAAAATCGGATCTCATGCGGATTTTTGTATTTACACGTGGGCAACCAATTCCGATCAGTCTGTGTCAGATGTGAGTAAAAGATCGGATTTGTTGTGCCAGTGTAAACGCATCTCTGTGTATGTGCATGTGCTTGTTTGTGTTACAGGTGGGCGATATCTTGTGATAATTTGTTTGAGGCTGCGGTTGGTTCTCTTCCACACCTGATCCAGATAAAAGGACCGCCCCAAACACTCAACAAGAGGCTACTATGGACCACTTGCACTGAGCTTCGTGACACACTTCTGTTTGGAAATAGTATGTCTCACTTATTATATTTACTTTCAATGTATTGTGATCAATGAGTTGAACAAACACCAGCTAGTGTCCGCAATAAAATTTGGCAATTTTTATTGACAGAAGGTATATTCTGATCTTTACTGTGTGCAGAATTTTCCAAACTTATCGGAACATGAAGTTTTAATCCAACCCAAGCCGATCTGAGAAAGCAGTGGGTGTTAAAATTACGCCATTATTTCACCACAGGGTGTCAGTGTTCGTCTAAACTAGTGACCGCGATGCTGAAGTGTACAAGAACAGATGAATAACATCAGTACGAACCACGAACATTTATTTATTTGGATTAAATATTTTAATGTCAATCATTTCACTATTTACATGTTTATGCCCAAAATGCTATAATATTCAAAGTAGTTGACTGTCATTCTCCTCTACGCTGTTGGCGTTATTGATTAAAGGACAACTCCAGTGAAAAATGAACCTAGGGGTAATTAACACATGGTTACCGTGTCGATCGTTCCCTGCGATGCGTTTTCATGAAAATCGAATGTATAGAGTTTAATCTTTAAAAACATATTAGCTCATAACACTAGTATATGGGGCATAGAGTAAGTAAAAATAAATCGCTAGTTAGTGAGCCTTGTTAGTGGTATTAACTAGCGATTTATTTTTACTTACTCTGCCCCATATACTAGTGTTATGAGCTAATCTGTTTTTAAAGATTAAACTCTATACATTCGATTTTCATGAAAACGCATCGCAGGGAACGATCGACTCGGTAACCATGTGTTAATTACCCCTAGGTTCATTTTTCACTGGAGTTGTCCTTTAAATAGCCTAGCCTATTTAACATTGTTACAGGCACCTCGCGAGCATTCATTCATTCAACTATTTTAAAAGACTGGAATAAACACCAGCGCACACAAGCAATCCTTTTAGACAATTTCATTTAAAAATGTAAACCCAACAGGTCAGTGGCGTAACGAGCCAACACCGGGCCCTTAAGCAGGATTATCAAAGCTACTACAACACGTGATGACGCTACGCGCACAAAAAAAAAAAAAAAAAAAAAAACTGCTGGTGACGGCGCACCATAATAACACATTGTTACTGTTACTGTCACTGCTATATACACATAGGCTTAGGTTCAAATACATAAAAAAAAGATGCTCACTTACATTATAGCTGCATTTTCCGGGCTTTCCTCTGTGCGAAGTTGTTGATCATATCATTAAGATCCAGATAGCGCGCACGGGCATTCGCAATCCCTTCAGGTGCTTTACTTGCTTCACTCTCTTTCTCAATCTCAATCTCGATCTCCCCCTGTGTCATCTTTTTAAAGAAGCTTCCTATTTTTGGTAATTTATTAATTAATTTATCAAATTCCTCTTTTCGTTTGCGCTTTTGAAAGCCACTTTTGTGTTTAAAATTTGACGACTCCATATCTGTCTCGTTCAACGTTTTTTACTGTTTTGCACACAATGCCCATGTTCACCCAGGGATTCCCCAGTCCCAATTCGAAACAAATTACACCAAATTCATCATTGTTCGTTTCAAACATTTATTTAATGATCAGCCAAATATGTTGTTGTCATTATTTATTCAAATCAATTCGCAAAAAAATTAAAATGCGATCAGACTAAAAGTAGTAAAATGCGATAGGGGGACCCGGCTGTCAATCAATATCTTCCAGTAACGCGGGCGGGCCCCTGATTGGTCCGGGCCCGTAAGCAACCGCTTACCCTGCTTACCGATAGTTACGCCTGTGCAACAGGTATGAAATGTCAGAAAGAGAAAAAAAAAAAACTGTTAATGAGAAGATGAGCATATAGGACTGCTGCAGCTAGTGGATAAATATATTTAGCCTATTTATTATTCAGAATGCACAGTTGGAAAGAAAATGTATGTATAGGAACATTTCAGCAGGCTCAAGATAATTAATACAGAGATCATTATTCATTGTTTTAATCAATTGGCAGTCATAAAACATAGTGACAATCTGCATTCGCATGTATGTAGGTGCGCTGAACGCTCTAACCGGAAACTCCCGATATGTACTAACTATAGAACGCGGAAGTAGTTGTGATTTTGGACCTGGGTTATTCTTGTTAACTGACCCACGCCTGTTTGACTACGATTTCTTCAGACTTGTACATTTATCTCTTGTAAATATCTTTTTGTGTATATTTCTGCGAAGTTAAGGGAGGGAAGGGGTTTGACGCCATTTTATTTTGTATATCTATCTTTTCACAGGGGAGGTAGGTAAGTTTAAATTGTATTTTGTTTTCTTTATTTATAGGAATTGTAGAGGTTAAACAAAAATATAGTTTTTGTTTGTTATTTTGGCTTTGTCTGCCCCTGACGCTAAACCCTTTTGAAAATAAAAGTATTTATTGTTGGTATCTCTCTGGTATAGTGAGACTCTTTCCTTTGTTACGGCTGATCCTTGGCAATCGTAACAGAAATTGAGGGCTTGTCTAAAAGAAATTTTCCAAAACACATCATCAGAGAAGAGAAGAGATGATGCTGTGAGAGGGATGGGAAGTTATTTTGATTAAAGATTACAAGGGCACATGAATTAAAAAAATAATGATGTGTATGGATAAATCATTTATAATAAATACTGCAATATTCCAGAAAAAACAAGAATGGTCCATTTTGATTTCATTGTGACTTTAAGCTCAAACTCCATTTTTTTGGGGGTAGAACTATTAGATATTTTAAACTATTATGTAAAATAAAATTAATCATGAAAAATAGCTCATTTTAAATGCATCAAATGCCTCTTTCCAACCTTTCTTTGACTATCATTTGTAATCACACAGTGCCATTATTTTGACATACTCTTCTGCGTTTATATTAAATTAATATTTTAATTAACTAATTTTAATTAACAAAAACATAATCAGGATTATATTTTGTATGTTTAGTTGTCTTTTTATTCCCATGTGTTTGTTTCTGGTGGTTCAGTTTAGTCCTGATGAGTCCCTAGTTTGTTCCCTTGGTTACTGATTATGTTTACCTGTCAATCATTTGTCTCCCTTTGTATTTAGGCTCTTGGTTTCCTATCTTCATTGTCCGGTATTGTCTTTATTTCATGTGGTTGTGTGTTAGTTCTCTCCTGCGATCTTGTATCTTTGTGGATTAATAAATAAGTGTTTGTTTGGATTCTCCTGCATCGTGTTATTACTACAGCGTGACAATATATAGCTCTGTCCCATTTTTTGCATGAATATTTGTTGAATAACAAAATAAAAACCACAATGGAAATTGCAATCATCAGTCATTGGAGAAGAGATGTCATTGTGAGAGGAAGCGTATATATTTTTTACTAAATTATGAGGGCAAAGTTATATATTAATGTGCACAGTTAAATCATTTATAATAAATACTACAACATTCCATTGAAACTAAAATTGTTATTGCTATTGTTTTGTAGTAGCAATGCCTCAGTTAATGTACATGTATAAAGGTTAATATACACATTTTACTTTTTGCTTCTTTGTTTTATTTTTATCCATATGCCACCCATTTCACTTCCTGCTTCTTTCCAGGCAGAGCACAGAAAGACTCCTGCTGCTGGCCTTTGCAAATGGCCCTAAAGCTTTACAAAAGCCAAGTAAAAGCTCAACCTGCTGTATTCAATGTGTGCTGAACAGAGACCAACCTATTATTTCGTCCATTTCGTGCCTTTGAATCTGGTGACCTATTCCAGTGAAAAGCAATTTCAATAAAGGTCATACACATGACTAGGTAAGGGAGAAATGCCCATGAGGCAAGGTTTTCAAAAGATGTTTAAGTCCTTTATCTTTTTATTGTTGTGTGTGGCATTGTGAGGGTATCATTACAGGTTGAATTAGGTTTAGAATGCAAGTTGAAATTGAAAGCTGTACATTATGGAAACATTTGAAACGATGTTGTTCATCACAACAAAAACTTGCTTAATGTCTAGTCTAGTTCACTAAATGAGACTGTAATTGGGTTTGTGCCCTTCAGGCAACACATGTCTAAAGTTTGTGATGGTTGCGGTTGTACTAAGGCTGCTGAATATTAACCTGTTTAGTACCAATTTAAAATCTGTAAATCTTTTTTCAGCACTTCATGTGTCTCATGCAAGATAGTTTAATAGATGTAACAGCACACAGTTCAGGGTTAAATACATTTTGTCATTGTTTTTTGCAATTTTCAACTGACAGATTTTCAGTTGGTGTGATTTTTCAAACAGAAAATCTGTTTCTCAACACTCTTTAGCACCTCAGTTTGAAACAATTGCAAATACAGCTTTTCATCATGTAATTAAGTACATATCATGATAGAAATGCTTTGTTGCCATCTGTGGTGTGAAAGCTTCCATTTTTGATTGGACATTTGGAGACAAAACTTCAGACAACAATATTTTCCTAATTCTCTGTTTTTTTTAGAAGCATCTTGTGTTTTATTGCAGTTTGAAAAGCCCTCATTCACAAAGCTCCACACATTGCACACTTCTTACATACACGTTTATAAAATATTTTGGATAATTTGATCATGTTTTCCATCTTCAATAAGAGTGCATACTCTGCTCTGTTTAACACATTCTATCATGTTTAATGCCATTCTGCAGGTTTTCTCATAAAATCACTGAAGTAGATTAAAAAATATCTGTCCTGGTTATGAAAAACATAAATTAAGAAAAACTTGCAAAAGAAAGATATAAAATGAAGACTTTTAGGTCCATTTCACCCATCCAAGCAAGATCCTTATAGTCACATTGGTTGATACTGATTTTAATAGTCATGAAGATTTGATTGTCTTATTACAAGGGGATACGTCTCATTCTTCAGGAAAAATGAACTGTACCGACACATGGGGATGGTATTGAGCACATAAATATCCAGACCAATCATAGTTTATAATGAAAGTTATTAAACAAAATCTCTGTTGTAAATATTTGAGGAGGTTGACATCTGGTTGAAAGTCCATTTGTGCTTTGGATAATGTGCCCCAAAGCACTCCACTTCTCTCTCCCTCATGTAAAATGCATTTGGCCGTCTGTTGCTCCAGCTGAGTTAAGTCTGGAGTGTGGATTTGAGTACACCCTCGACAAAGTTCTTTGTACATGTCAGCTTTCTTTCACTGGTTTGTTCCATCAACACTGATTTTATGTTTTCTTTTGCTGCCAGCACAGCACTTTCACCCATAACTACTCTGGTTTGGGAGTGCAAAACCATTATCAGGGCTTGTTGCCATTGTTGCTGTAGTCACTATATGTTCCGATTACAATGCTGATGCCAATTCTGCTGTCCTTACTCTGTCGTAATACCAATCAACATTTGGACACAAAAGAATATTTTTTCTTGGAGATTTTTGGGATTGTTAAACATTGTGGCTTGTGAGTTTCAAAATACATTTAACTAAAGTTTGGCATGGCCATTTACAAAAGCCATGGAATTTCTGGGCCCGTAATATCATAAATAATTGTCTGCAATTCGTAACATGTATAAGTCATACTGCATTTCTTGCTGCTTTATGTCTTGATCTCTTCAAGATTCTGATTGATGATGTTATGAAATTCTTAAAATATCAGCATTAGTCCTTTGGGATTAGATCAACCCATCAAACATTCACAGATTTCAACTAAGTGATGAACCTAAAGGTAAGAGATGCTTGTATTTGTCTGCAACTAAAGCCTCACTAGCAAATTGCAAGAGATGACCGTTTAAGCTGTTCTGCATACCAACAACATTGTGGACAGGTAAGTCTATTCCTCCTTAATGGCGATTAATTGCTCTCAAGTTGCAGAGAGCAATAAACAAGTTATGAAATATTGCATACAATTTCCTATAAATATTATAACAGAGCAGATAAACAGGGACAGGTCATCTTTACTATAATTTTATAATTGTACGTTTGCATGTGATTTGTCATATAATTTCCAATTGATTTAGTCACAAGTGATTTGGCAAATAAAGCTCTGATTAAGCTTATGTTGAGTTGTTTATCAAAATGACCTTTAGCAATGCCTTTTAGTCTTTATAGTCAAAACATGTAATTTCTTAGCTATTAGAATCACCAAAGTAAACTGCAGAGGTAATTACTGTTCATAAAAAGGTTCTCCCAAACTTGGCTCAGCAAATGTATGGGTGCTAAAACAAAGCAATAAGTTTTCATAGCTCCTACACTCTCAGAAAAAAAGGTACAAAAGCTGTCACTGTGACGGTACCTTTTCAAAAGGTACACTTTTGTACCTAAAGAGTGCATATTAGTCCCTCAAAGGTACATATTGGTACCAAAAGGTACATATTGGTACAAAAAGTGTACATATTAGTACCTAAATGGTACATATTAGTACCCTTTTGAAGGGTACTGCCCCAGCGGCAGCTTTTGTACAGTTTTACATTTTTTTTGTGAGAACAAAGTTTTTTTTAACAAACTTCAGAAAAAAAGCTGTCACTATGGTAGCCTTTAAAAAGGTTCTAATATGTAACATTTGTCAGCAATGTTGCTGGTAAACCCAGCACAACAATGAAGGTTAAGTTCAAATGCAGAATTTAATAATAATCCAACAGGCAAATAACAGAAGTAACAACACACTTTCACAAACGAGACCAGACCAACACTGAGTGAATGTGAGAAACTTAAATACACATGGTGATGAACAAAATTATGAACAGATGTAACAATAGATTAGTGTCCATGGAAACTGATGAGTGGCGGGAAACTGAAACAAAGGAACACATGTGACTAATGAAAACAAACTAAAAGTCAATGAAAACTGAAACTAGGTGAACATAAGAGTGACAACATAGGAACTAATATGTAAACTTTTGGTACCAATATGTACATTTAAGGTACTAATATGGTACAAAGAGTACACTCTTTTTCCGAGAGTGTAGAACAAATTATGTTTTATTTTTAAAGTAATACTCGGGGTTTAAGCACAATTAAGCACAATTGACAGAACTTGTGGCATAATGATGATTACCAAAACAAAAACAAAACGTAATTTTTTTTACTTCTCTCTTCCTTTCTTTAAATGTAAAATGTCCTTAATGTAAAAGTACTTACTGGTTTGATAGTACAGCCATGATGCATGTTGATAGGATTTATGTGTGGAAAAAAAATCTACATAAACATCTAAAACTGTACAAATTACTTTACTGCACAAATTATACAATATTTTTAAAAGTAGAATTGATGTAAGTGCTTTTTTTAAATGACAAATTTTACATTTTTGCTTTTTTTTTAAAGAAAAATTGATGTGTCAATATGTGTACTTGTAATAATCAGCATCTAAATGCTGTTGTTTGAGCATAACTTGTATTGAACCTGCAATACAATATTGAGGCACAAATTCAGAGATACTTTCGATGGATCCACAGATTAAATTTGCACAGACATAGAAGCTTCTGACAGACTAGGACTGTACTGTACCCCAAACTCCTTCAAAAGCAGGTTCTTCACTAGGATGTTTACATTGCCACATATCCTCTTTATTAGCAAATAATGAACATCTGAAGGAGGAACATCCGAGATGATCTCAACACTTACACTAAGAACGTTTACAATTTTATTTTTGGACTGCAGTCATATGGATGATTCTCAGCAAGTAAATCATCGCATATGTTACTCTTTGTGTTAGGAAGTGAAAAAAAGGCAAAGTGCCTTAAAGTATTCAAATCTTGCTATTCAGGAAGCGTCCATCATTCACCTACCCAGTGCTAAAAGACAGCTTGTCGGCACAGAACGCCTCGGCAATCTGCCTGGGATAGCTTTCGCACCTTACATGTTATTGTTGTTGGCAGGCTAATGCATTAACAAGTATGTAGCACCAGGTTTGTTAGATGGATACAGAGCGTTGGGAGGAGGGTGTTCGAACGGCAAGATATCTACTTTTTAACCATTGACCCTGCATGCCACATGGCTGTTAAACCATCTGCGTGAGGACAAAATGATGAGGCTCTTAGTCTGGGCCGGGGATTTGTCGAAGCCCTGAGAGCATGGCATTAAAGGGAAGTGTTTTGTCTGAGATGTCTTTTAATGTTGCCACTCTTTTGTATAGTTAAGGCGGTTTGGCTCTCTTTAAGGAACTTGCCGTTATGAAGAGCTTCCCGCACTTAGCGCTTAATGAGCTCGGGGAAAATGCAGACAGACAGAAATACGTGGAGGCTAATAGATTAATTCAGAATAGTATAGTTTACAGCTTTGCCTCAAGTTCCCTAAAACAACCCGGTGATGGTTTTGGAATGCATACATCATGCAGAGGGGCTATTAACATATTTCACAGCATAATTCATTCACCCCGGCTGCGAGAAGGGCCTCTGCATGGATTGCAAAAGCCGAGGTTTTTCTGAGTGGCACGTGAATGGAGGGTCGTACATCATGGCAGTGGTGCCTGATGGGTTTGGAACAGCACTAAATCATTGAGTGTTGTGGAGAGCTCTAGCCCTGCCAGGTTTCCTCATTGTGCTGCACTGCAGAGCTATCTGCACCACCCACGTGAAGTAATCAGAAATGCTATGAAATTCTCTGTATGACTTCGAGCTGATAGGAAACCACAGAAATGTCGAACGACATTGATGTCTTTTGATATCAGCTTTGAGCCAGGGTGTGATGTTTCCCAATGGATTTCATCCCGTTCGATATTTGTCAGTGCTTGACACATTCAGCGCAAATGTGTTTTTAAACAAGCTGACCGATGGGAGAATACACCAGTCTACCTGCGTTTTGTATTCTGTCTGTGCTCTTGTGCTCTGACCACGGAGGTCTATAATACCTGGAAAAAAAACGTACGATGACATTCCCATTAATCTCAAATGGCAGTACACGATTTGAAATCTTATGAAACCACAGAACCTTTTGAGCCGATCACCTGAGCTGTTTATCACTCTAGAGAGGCAGCAAAATTACATAATGACAACACTGATTAGACATTTTTCACTTTTAATAACCATCCAAAAGTGAATTGGGCACTGGTAAAACATCCACTGCTGTAATGATTTTAGATGTTGCTTGCACAAAATGGTTTTATGTTTTCCTTTGTTGCCAGCACAGCACTTTCCCCCACAACTACTCTGGTTTGGGAGTGCAAACCCATCAGGACTTGTTGCCATTGTTGTAGTCACTATGCTCCATTTACAATACTGATGCAAATTCTGCTCTGTTGCAATACCAATCAACTTTCAGCAAGACAGCATCTGGGACTGTTAAATATTGTTACTTGTTCATGTGTTTAAAAAAGGGCCCATCTATCTAGGATTATTAGGATTAGGATTATCCATCTATATGGTTGGACATTTACAAAATCTGGAAAAGTCTATATGACTATATTGACAATGAACATTTTTTTTTTAACCCTAGAAATTTCACAGAAATTCTGCACCTTAATGTTTTTTTTATTTGTTATTTGCTATTAAATGATATGTCCAATGCAGGTAGATGGTGTAACCAGCAAGGGCTAATGGGACCATGTTAACCAAAGCTTGATGGGACTATGATGGGACCAGGGATAATGGGACCGTATTAACCAAAGCTTGACCCCCTGGTATGTCCAAGAAAATAAGCAAATATCAATGTTCTATATGGCACTCTGTTTTTTAGATAAACCTTCAAGAGTCTGTAAGCATTAACGTTTATCTGAAGAAAGGTTTGTGTTGATTTGATGCAGTTTAAATGACAACTGGGGCATGTCATCCTGGATAGACCTGTTTCCACTCTGAGATGTGCGCTGGGAAAAACAGTGCAGAGGTTTTCCTAATCAGCTAATTTGTGCAGCTTCTTCCTTCCTGCAGTCAGCACAGCGGATTATCAATGCCCGCAATGCATAAACACAATAGCAATCATGTGCTAGAATGCTTGATAGATTCAGAGCCCTGGGATGTAAATGACTCCACTCATGATTACAGCATTTCTGTTTTTGGACTCCCCGTGTTGTCAGAAGACAGTCATGCTCTCTTTTTGCAGAACGACACAGAGCCTTAAAATCAATCGATTTGGTTTATTACAGCAACAGACTACGCTGATAGCAGGAAATGGGGAACATTGTAACATGAAAATATGCCGTTACATTTGCAAAACAAGCTGATACAAAACAACTGTACAAATACGGTTAGATCCACAAAATTTAGTTTTATATGAGACTGAGAATTGCTTTCTACTACCAAACTAACTGCCTTTTTCGAATTTTCAGGTCAGTACATTTCTTAAAATATTCCCTGTTTTGAATCATTACGGTCAGTTCAGGTTGCAATTTGGAAATACTTTTTACTTGATTGTTACATCACATGACATTTTGTCATTTTATTGAATCTAACTTGAATATAAAGAGTACATTTCTAAGAACTTGGCTCTTGTGATTTTTCCCTTTCTTTATTTTAGACCTATCTATATCATTTGCCATATACAGTTATCAGTCTAAAAAATATGAAAGTTTCTTAAGTGTAGCTTAAACTGAACAAATTTGGTCAACAATCCATTCCATCACGGGTTCTAGTAATGTTAGCAAAAGGATTGTACCCATTCAACAGAGGGCACATGCCCCCTCAGAAGCAGCTAATTTTGTGAGCAGATGGACACTGATACAATAAATTATACATCTAGAGTGAAGTTAACTAGCAATCATAACACCAGATGATAAGCTGCTCTCAACCTTTGTGCTAAATTAATTTCATATCAAATGAAGCATGGACAATAATGTACACAATTGACAGGGATAGTTGATTGCTAAGCCTTTGGTTAGTTAATCTAATCCTTGGCGGTCGTGACTGTGCATGTAATTATGTTGTAATCATGCCAGTATCCAATAACTCAATTCAAACAGGAGCGCATCAAGAAATGGTAACTATTTTCATAATTTATCATTCATGATGTCAATTCTGGTCTTTGTTTGATCCTGAAGAAACCTCCAGAGAGGGTGATGCAGGCTCTAGACTAGTGTTGTGGGAATAGTTTAACCAAAAATATAAATTCTGAACTTCTGTCTTCATTTACTCACCCTCATGTCATTCTAAACCTATATGAATTTCTTCATCTTCGTCATGAAAACAAGACCAGAGTTTTCTGAGGAAACAATGAAATCATGTTTAAATGCTTCAAAACTTCCCAGGTATATTCAGACAGACTTGAGGACAGAAGCGGTTCTGGGTATTGTTGACATTTACCATGAATATTAACGATTGCCCTCTACCATGCAAGCTTACAAGTGCATTCACTCTCCTGCCGGAACAATGCAGTAGACAGCAGGATCACCCCAGGCCTGCACTTGTTTTCATGTCTATTTGAGTCTGCTGTTCCAGGTCCAAATCCACTTTGAAAAGCCATGTGGAGAGTGAAGATTGGTTCCTGTGCTGACCTCTCTTAGGTGAGCTATGCCTATTACAAGGTTACTTGGGGCTGGTCTTATTTGCCACCTCCCCCTCAGCTATGGGCAAATGTAGATTAACCAGATTAACCCCTTACATGAGGTCATCACATGCAATATAAGAACTGCATCTGAGTGTGTTTCCTGTACCACAACGTTACTTGCTACTTATTGTTAAAATGCATTGTAAAATAAATTGTAAAAATGCATTGTTATCTAGACATGACTACTTCAACAAAACCATTGTAACTTTTTTGCACATCCATTGTTCGAACCACGGTAAACTGTCATTAATGACATCATGCAGGTAGTGAAGTAATAACTTCTGCCAAATAATTGGTTTGAGATTGAATTAATGGCAGATTATTGCTGTAAATAATGTAGGACTACTTCGCTATATTTTTGTTCTCTGTTGTTTTGCTTTATCTGTTGTTTTCCAGATGTTTGCTTCAATCTCAGGTTCCCTCTTAGATCAAACTCTGGTGGTTCCCCAGTATGTTAGAGCATATTCGAACACTTTTTAAACACGTTGCTTTTATTCTCTTGACAAACTAAAAGATGTAGAATGAAATTTGTGTATATACTGTATATGGAATGTAAGATTGCACTGCATGTTAGCTTGCTTATTGAGTCCACATGTCATCCCAATTTTTGTTGAGTCCCTTTTGAGCCACGGGGCGTAACAGTCATACTAACAAGAACCTACTTATAACCACAGGCCGAGAGCAGTGGTGTAGAGCAAACTGCATTGGTCCCCCTGCAAGAGTGGAGGCGGGGCACCTCACTACATAATCAAATTAGTGGGATTCATGCACCCTTTCCTTCAAAATCGTGTACCAGTGCCATGGCATTTACTATAGTCTATATTTAATGCATTTCATTTATTTTACTTAGAAAGAACTTTTCAGGTTCTTAAAAAAAACACCAACAATAAAACAACCTTAATAATAAAGTGTTCTATATATATCGCACGGGTATATCTGGCGTCAAAACTATTTTCGGCTATCTGTTATTGATATAACAATGAATTTGTCTATTACAAACAGGGATCGGATGTGTTCATGACAATCTTTTACATTCAAGTTAACTATAAAAAGTTACTTGATTCACTGAATCTTGAGAATAAAGCACCTTACCTTTAAAAAAAAACGAAAACACCCCTTTCTCCTAGCTTTTTTCCCTCACAATGTCTGTTATGTCCATCTGACGTAAGCACTGGCTCTCAATACTGAGAATCGCAAGATCGTAAAGTCAGCCCTGGCTCATTGTGCTTCTCAGGCAGGTTTTCACTAGTTTCAGTTTAGAAAAAGACCTCTCGCCACTTGCTTCAGAGCAGTAGCCACATCTGTGACACTTGGTAGAATAGATGTATGCTTCAGAATTTTCAGCTCTGCTAGATCTTTTTTTTTTTTTAAACCGCAGGGCACTTTGAAACGAAAGCACCTGTGATGGAAAATTAGGTGTAATGTCATTGCTGTAGGTCACTGCAAACGTTTTGGTAAAAGCACGCAGCTCAATGAAAAAGGAAATTGTGATCGGCAAACACAAATAAAGGCCCATTTAGTCACGTCCTAAAAAATCTTTAGTTAAATATTTGCATACATTTTTGTCAAATCAAATTTGTTAAGAGTGTTACCAAATTAATATTCATAAGCCACACCAATAAGGTTTTTAATGTGTCCCCTCACTTTTCAGATGGTTTGACAGTGGAGGGCAAGTTGCCCCCATGCCAGCTGCCATGATGGACCTCACTGCAGAAGCCGTCATCATTTTTGAATTGATTTCTGTGCCTGCAAATTGCTCATGTGTCAAAAGCCTCTCTGTACCCCCTCCTCTGAGATCTCAGGCAGGTGTTGTTCGATCAAACCAGGTAAGCAAATTCGTGCATGAGCACAGTGGCAAGACCAACAGCTGAAAATCTGTCATTGTTAAAAGGTGACATCAAGTTAACAAAGAGGTCGGCAGGCACTTCAATAACCCGTTTGAGAGCAGCGGGCACAGATCCATATTTATCAGAGCGTGGCTGTAAAGACATGCATGACTGGGCTCATTCTCGTCCATTGTTTGGGTAATGATGGCGCTATTACTCATACGTTGTGTTTAGATACACAGCTGGAGACCAGATGATCATCATTGTCACCGTAAACAAAGGCAATGAAATATTCCCACATTATAACCGAATAGCACGTTCCAAACAGCTCAAGTTGATGTGCTATCATGTGAGCCAGATAACAATGACTCTTGACCACCTGTTTTATAGGCTCAACTGACTATCCGTAATAATACAGTTCAATATAATCATTACTTCGCAAACCAGTGTTGATATCTCATTTGGTCTTATACTGTATACATTGGCCCCGAAAGGATTCGAACACTTAAAGCTACACTCTGAGAAGAAAAGGTTCTATAAAGAATCTTAAAGGGTTCTGTCAGACACTTAATATATAGAACCTTTTAGGGGTTCCCCTTCATGGAATCATTTTATTGATTTTATAAATGATAGCTCATAAACATGCTTTATCACTAGAACAGGACGTCTCAGGTTAGGCATGTAACCATGGTTCCCTGAGAGAGGAACGATAACACAATGGGGCATAACATTTGTTTTATAGTTCCCCATTAAACATTTTTTTATTTACCATAGATTTACATTGTATCGACCAAAAACAACAACAACAACAACACTGAGACATAGATTTCTCAAATTATCACCTTTTATGTTCCACAGAATAAAGAAATGCATACAGGTTTGTATGACAAGAGGATGAGAAAATGATAGCGGGATGTTTCATTTGGGGTGAACTATCCCTTTAACAAGCAATTATGAGGATAAGATTTGCAAACAACTAGCATCTGTTACACTGTCCAAGAACTGCTGTCATATGATGTAATGTTTATAGACAGTGCTAAATATGGATGGCTGTGTTGAAGGATGTAGAAGCGCAGCGTCTGTGGACGCTATGTTATTTAATTGGGAGGTGTTGAAAGGACCTCTCTGGAGTGACGCCGTCTGTACGCTTCAGATGAGTTGAGATTCTGATTAATGTACACAAGTCTCTATAGCTTGCCCTTCAATTCTAATGAAACTTGCACATTTGTTTTCAGGGGTGTCATGCAATTTCTTTTTTTTCTTTTTTTTTTTTGCTGGGGCACCAGTGGTAGTCCTGGGTAAGATCAAAACACTGCTATTTTACTGTTATTTATATACTATTATAATATTTGTTAATATTCAAATTTTTAAATAATTTCAAGTCAAAATAATTTAAAGCTTCAAAAGCTTTAGTAATTTTATTATGTACTTTTCTCATTTTAATTAGTATTTTTTATATTTCTATTTAATGTATTTTATTTCATTTTTTAACAAACTTTTTATTTATTTCAGTTAGCCATTTCTATTATTTTTTATGTCGCTCTTTTATATTATAGGCTATATGTTTATATTATATATTTCTATATGCACACACACACACACATACACACACACACACTATATATATCAGCCTGATTTCATGAAAATGCATCTGTATAGCACGCATTGTGTTTATCGTGCAATTTATACGCGAAAATGAGTTTTTATGAGCATGATACTGTTTTCGTAATACACACGCACCCCACAACACTAATCCTACCCAAACGTATAATACATACGAACCCCACACCACTACTAAACCTACCCATGCGTATCATATGCACATAAAAACTCATATTTTATATAACCCTAAGACATGTATTATTGTTTTATTGCATTATTGTTATCATAAACCAAGCACATTTATATTTGACAAAGTTGTATGACAAAGAAAGGCTTAGAAATTTCATAATAACATAAAATGCACTTGGCTCAAATATCTGAGGTGGCAAGTAACCCCTGTTTTTGACTTTTTTGAATGAACTCTCCTTTTAAAAGGTCATCTTTTCTGGGAATGTAGCTCTCCAAAATCAAGTTAAATAAGATTAGGTTTAAACTAGTGGCATGTTTTCCTTCAGGGAAGAACCCATTATTCTGAGCTTGATAAGAAGATAAATAGATGAAGAACTTATTTGTTGCTTGAGATAATCAGACATAGCTTAACAGCTCAACTGAAAAGTCTAACAATAAAGTTGTTATTTTAACCTTTGCATACTGCAAAAATTACACTGCACTAATGTCCTAATTACAATATTAGACTGCTCTTCACTGCTCAAAAAAATAAATAATCAAATGCTGACAAAAAAACACAAAAACTGTATTAAATCTGACCGAACAAATTTTAACAAAACCTTTAGCCAACAATTATCTGCTTGAGAAGCCACATATGCATTTGTCGATCACTAATGTCGTACAGTTTAATTCATAGAGAAAGTGACTTTGAAAGCTTAATAAGATGATAATTGGTACATTTAATGGCTTGAATCTAATTTAGTGAAATGGGTCACTGAAACAAGCATGTGTTCGAGTCCCAGTGAATTGATCTTCCAACGACCTTTTTTTAAAAGAAAACATCAGAAACCTAGAGTGATTCTGATTATGTGGTAGTTGGAGAATAGAAAAAAAGCTCTATTGTGTTGACAACAGGTCTGGGAACAAATGACTTTCTAAACGCTCAGATTGTGTCCGGATTTTCCTTTGTGCATGTGTTTTGATGACTGCTATTCTGCAGGCGATAAAACAGCAAGAATCACGATTTCTGCTTTGTTCACTGTGAAATGTGTACTTCCCCGAGGAACCTGCAGAGACAGTGAGGGCTTTGAGTTTTGACCAGGGGGGAGCAGATGAGGGCAGCCAACGAATTGTAATAAACCAGAGACTTCATTCAAACAGACGGTTAAAGAAATATTAGAAACAGACACCCTGCTGATTTGTGTTCTGCACATTTAGTGTCACAGTATCACAGTTTCATATTGATGTTGAATGTTTAAGGAATATATTTTTTAATAACTTAATATCAGAACTATTTATTGAAAGATTTTCTATTGAGTACAGTACTTATACACTTTTGAGTCACTAATCAGCAGAATTTCACTCAGCAATTATGCAGTTGACGCTTCATGCTTAACATGCTTTTTGTATCTTCTGCACATGAATGAAGATACAGGAATCTGAATGTTGAGAGGAATAAAGACACACTAAATGGGCAAACACGCATGGGAATAATGCAATTACAGGTATGTTAGACAGCCATATAGGACAATAAAATTAATGTGACACTTTCATAAATATTTAAGATGATGGACTGGCTTTGAAAGCTTAAGAGTACAAATAAAATCTTTTAAGGAACAATACATTGTTGGGCTTGTTAAAATAATAGGGAAAAATCTGCTAAAGCTTAGCTGGATATATGGATTATTCCCCCTGGCTGTGACTGCAATTAAAATTGGTTGTGGACTTTCTGTGTCTGAACTTAGAGTTCTGGGAAAATTGTTCCTCCACACAATCCTATTTGATGCAGTATTGTGTGATCTATACTTTGCCGTCACCTTAATGTGACATCGAATCTATTTTAGATGATACTTGCTACAATCAACAGACAGGAGATTTGGAGTTATCTGTTACTAAACCTCCTTTAATTGGACCCTCACTGAGGGGCTGATAGTCATGTATCTGGATCTCATTTTTCATACAGTTCTTTAAATTAGTGGCTCACTTGTCATGTCTTTGGCCTGTTTCACGCATCATGCATCTGTATGTCATTGCAAAAATGCAACATCAGGTACACGTTTTCACAATAACAGCATTTCTGCATGGTTTCATTGAGTATTTCCTTGGATAGCAGACAAATGTAAAAAAACAAAACAAAAGTATATATATTTGCACGAGGAGGAGGACAACATTTACAAACCAATGGTAGCGTAATGCTTCTTTGGAACCAAGTAGGACTAAAGTACATCTACTATATTGCCCAGTTTCACAGACTTAAGTCTAGTCCCAGAAATGCATGTTTGAGTTTTAACTGAAATATGTCAGTGCCATTGTTTTGTCATAAGATACACACCAGTAATGTTTTTATTTTTCTAACGCACTTTAATAAAAATTACTTAAATGTCGTAATTTAACTAATGCCTACTCCTGGCTTAATCTAAGCCCTGTCTGTGAAACCAGGCCTATGTGTAATTTCTGGGATGGGACTAATTGTATTTGATTAAAGTGTACAGACATGCATTTATGGTAAACTAAACTATACTTTAATGTCATTTTTATTGAAACTTTTATGTCATGTATTTAAATGTCTTTGTAATGATGAAGTTGCAGTTTAGAACTTTTAATTTGACATCATTATAAATTGCCCTTAATGTCCTCAAGTGTGTAAATGTCCTCAAGTGTGTTAAGAAACATAGCCATACATGTACTCTCTTTAAGTACATTTAAGTGGCCTTTTATTTCATTAGCGTTATATTATCTCTAAGTACAGTGTTTTAAATATATACTTTTAAGATTTGTAGTACACTACAAGTGCACATTAAATATTATTAAAAGCACTTTTTTTTCACATGCATAGGCACCTTCACACATCACATGAAATATATTTATTTCAGCAAATTACATCATTCACACAGTGACAGGCACATAAACATGTTCTATCTGACTGAATTAAAGTGATTTGAAGGGATAGTTCACCCTAAAAAAAGAAGAAAATTTTTTACATTTACTCATCAATGTTGTTCCAAACTCATGTGACTTACTTTCTTCTGGGGAACACCAAAGAAGTTATTTTGAAGAATCTGTTTTCATCTATACAATGCAAGTCAATTGCGTCCAAAAAGGACATAAAGGTGATATGAAATGAATCCATACAACTTCAGTGATTTAATGCAAGACTTCTTAAGTGATACGATCACTTTAAATAGAGCAAAATTCAAGTGCTCATATATTCTCAAATAATTTTTAATCATTAATCAGTCTACAAAGCCCAAGTCAAATATCATAACACATCAATAAAACAATGTGAGCACTACGCGTACTTGTAAATTGTGTGCCAATCTTAAAATGGGTGCCGAAAGATGCACCGCTTATGTGCTGCCAACTCGTGATGTGTGAAACATTTGAAAGTCTTTGTTTCTGAACTTTTTTCATGCAATAAAGAAGAGCTGTAAATTCAAATAGTGTTTTGTCTCTGAATTGCTCCAGAGAAATCTGAGAGCCTGTTGACCTGTTGGATTTGGAAGCATATGCAGCACTTTAATTAGGGAGTCTCGCGCATTTAGACTGGACAATGAGCATGAATCATTGTGTGGATCTCGTCCAACTCGCAGACTAGACAGCTTTGCTTTCTCTGCCCACTCTCTCCCTTTAAACACAACTCATCACAACAGATAAAAGAAAAAAGCGAATTCTATCCATTAAATTCTATCACAGCGACCACACACCTCATCTCTGTTAAACAGGCAGTTAAGATGCCCTTGCTTTCTTGTCTCTCTTGTGAATACAGGTGTATCTGCTTATCTAGATTTGCAACCTGATGCACAGAGACTCAATGCTCCCAAATGTCATCAGGGTTTTTATCCGCTATATTGTGCAATATGTCCAGCAAAATTGTTGGACATAGTGTTCTGTTTGGGTTGGATGGCGGCCATGTGATTAAACAGCAGGGTTTGGGATCCTGCCCCCCTCTGTGACTCGTGGTTATAGTAATGGGCGTGACATTTCCGGAACACACTCAAAGTGACTGACCAATCAAAACTCAATGGTCCAGTCGACCAATCAGGGTACACTGCACTTTTCGGAAGGAGGGGCTTCATAGAAACAGGAACTAAACAGGGGTGTGTTTCCCAAAAGCAACTATGGTTGCAAGTTCCATCATTAACAACAGCTAACAATTTTTTCTAAATGTACCCCTGAGCGTTACTGATAGACTGGGAATAGAGGTGCTGCATCAATGTTTTATTTTTTATTTTTTAAACATTCAAGCATAAAAACCTAACAAAATCAAAATATTCTAAAAGGGCATAATATGACCTCTTTAAAAAGTAAAAAGTTATCAAAAGATATACAATTTTTTCCACCTTATACAGATTACGAGTTGTCAGGAGAGCATATTCGCTCAAGAGTCTTAATACAACGTTAAAATATTTGGGGAATTTTTAGGGAGTGAATGTTTCAGTGCACTGGGATAATTTTTATTAATTGGACAGCCTTAGAAATGTTGCAGCACAGGTATCTAGTTAGGAAATTTACTCACCCTAATATCACTCCAAACCTGTATGACTTTCTTCTGTGGAACATAAAATAAGATATTTTAAAGAGTGTTTGTAACCAAACAAAGTTTTGGTGACCATTGACTTTCATAATAAGATATTCTAAAGAGTGTTTGTAACCAAACAAAGTTTTGGTTACCATTGACTTTCATTGTAAGGACAAAAATACTGAGACATTTCTCAAAATATCTTCTTTTATGTTCCACAGAAGAAAGTCATGCAGGTTTGGAACCAAGTGAGGTGAGTAAACGATGACAGAATTTTTATTTTGGGGCAAAATCTTTTCTTTAACATTTGCTAGCATCATCTAGCTTGCCTGTAGAAACCGTTCTTGAGATTTCTGCAAGTCCCATATCCATGGTAAAAACTTCTGCAATTAGTGGAAATCACTTTTAGATTGTGGATATATGTGTGAAAATCCATCTGAGATTTGGGAATTAAAGGTTTTTCCACAGAAAATATTTTCATGGTCTGATGTCAGAGCTTATGACAAGTCTGGAAGGTTTTAATAAAAATGTGGCATATTTCTTCAAAATAAAAATTGTTTCAATGTGATTTTATTTTCAGAATAATTTGGCAGGTTTTGGATTGCCCACCTAATATTGACCCCCACGTTTAATTCATATAGGCCGGGAGCCAGGTCCACTCCTCAGGATGTTTTTTGCTACCTTTTTTTCACTATTATTTCCTATTATCTTATACCTTGGGCCATCACAAGTTGATAATGACCACCCCCAACTCGGCCCCGTTTGGTCTCAGGGGCCAAAAAACACCCTTTTTGGGGAAAAGCTTTTGGCGGAATGATGTAATTGTGAATATAAAGGTACTGCAGCTACATAAATGGCCATATAACCCTAAAATTTTGCATGGTGTATCCTGACACATAGGGGAAACTAGCAGAAAAAAGATTCTGGGCATTGCTGCCTTTTTTCTGTCAAATATCACCCTCAACATACCCCAAAAGACTAAAAAATGGCTGTCCGCCTGACAAATTGTCATCAAAAGTGATCATTTTCAAGCATTTTATTATATATATCACTGCCTCACATGTACATGAAAAACTTCCCAAGTTTATAAGCTTCAATTTAAGTCCAAGATGACCTTTCTATCTAGAGGATTATAGCTGGTATAACCAAAGTTCTCCACTGTACCTCAAATCGGAGAAAACAGAAATTTCAAGCATTACCATTCCATATTGGATTAAGCATATTTTTTGCATATGAACAATGTCTTAAACAAGAGTTGAGACTTGACTTATGAGCTATACTATATGAAATGAATTGCATGAAAAGTGAGCAATGTTATGCCCCTAGGTCAGGGCTATTCAATTAGCTTCATTCAAGGGCCGGATTATTAAATCGAAATGTTGAGGAGGGCCGGTGGGTTTAGCTTATTTATTGAAACATTATTTATGACTTATTGAAACATAACAGTATCAATAAATAAGCTAAAGTAAACCTAAAAAAAGTATTGTATTTACTTGGAAATGTGGTACCCAACAGTATGCAGATTTATGAGTATTTAATAAATAACTTATTTACAGCTATGTACAAAAATATGAATTCATAAGATCATAGCTATTGGTAAGAATTATTTTATTTATAATTATTATAGGCTTAAATGAAAATATTCTGACAGTGAGACGTGATAGCCACAGGTAAAACCATACGTGGTTACTCACTCACTACCACTGTATAACAAAATGCCTAAACACAGGTAAAAACTATACACAAAATGAATTTATAAAACCGTGCGCATGCACGCACATTCTACGCAGTTTTCCCTTAATAAATCACAATCAATTCTAAATGTAGCGCAGCTTTTGCGGCTTCATGTCACGCCCATAGTTGCCCATAAATAGTCCGTGAAACGCCCACAAGTTAATATTCATCGATTGCGAAATCATGGCAAACACAGAGGAAAACCAAGAAACATAACTTCACTCACGCGCAAGTGTGAAGCGCAAGATCAGCCATTGTGCGTCATTACGCATTGTGATGGCATCATGGCATTTTATTACCATCCATTTGATTGCATCTGACAAGCTACAGATGTGTTATGAGGATGAATTGCATAACATGCTAATATTATTGCAAATATACATGAAAATATGTGTTAATTTGCATTTCTGTTGTAATCTTCGTTTGATTTTGTTTGTTTTACACTGCAGATCGATCAAACGGGTGTTCGTGTAGGCTGTTAATTGTAAGACTTGCTTTGTGAAGTCTTCATGTTATTTATGAGAAGCAGTATTGCCATTTCTTTTACACAACGCTCTACAGTTTCACACACTTTCACGTGTTTCTTCCATCTGCCGACGGTGTCGCCATTTCTCATTTCACCCGTTTTTGTGCGTACGCCTGGGTCAGAGTTTGCGTGAAGGACCGCACATTTTCCCGTCAAGTTTGCTTTTTATTAATACCAATTATTGCGTAGAGAGCGGCGTATGCCTTCTTTTGTGCGTACGCAACGTTTATAAATGAGGCCCCAGAACCGGGAGTAAATGCAACTCCTTTAAGCTTGCGTTCCGTTATCCACTGGGCGGTGCTGCGTAGTTCAAAGTAAACTAAACTGCGAGTTGAACTGAAACTAAACTGAAAACAGCGCTATTTGTTCTATATTTGTTGTTACTGACCGAGAAACAGCTTCAGATGATTCAGTGACAGAGCGGTCCGAACGAATCTGAATCGTTTCAGACCATAATGCAAGCGCATTTAGCCAATTCATGTAAAGGAAATAATTGAACCAAAGATCGAACAAAATATTCGCACCATTCACAAATGACTGGTATCGCTGGTTCAGTCGACAGAAATACGGGACACACATAATAATTGGTGAAATATTCGGACTGAAAACGTTTCTCAGGTTAGTCGGAGCGTTCATGGTATGCACAGTGCGTATAGACGTACAGCTGCACGCGCCACTATGGCCACTCGCATATCTAACCAAATGTAGCCACACCGCCAGGAAAAGAGGCGGAGGGAGGTTGGAGTGCCTTTGGGACAGATAGAGATGATTGGCGGGCCGTATGTGGCCCACAGGCTGCCAATTGAATAGCCCTGCCCTAGGTGGACTGGGGTCAGGGTGCAACATAGGGTACATTCACACAAAATCAATTAGCCAAATGTGAGATTTATTAAAGTCCACAAAGTCCTCACAACACAAGGAATAAAGATGACCCTAGTGTGCTGTCTGTTATCAAAAAGCCAACCTTCAATAGAGTAAACGTTAGTAACCTTCTGTACAGGTAAACATTGTTTACAGCCAAATGGTGAAACGTCTTGGTAACATATGGTAACCCTCGTTCCCTGAGGGAGGGAACGGAGACGTACGTCGTGACCGACTGATAGGAATCTCGCTAGAGAGGCCAATCTACTTTGAGTAAAACTGAAATGAGCCAATACACATTGGCATGCAGTCATTTGCATCAACTGTTAAGCCTCGCAGCGCAGGTATATAATGAGCAGAAGGTGCGAGGTGAGCTCCTTTTTTGCTGAGGAGCCAAGCCTGGTAAGCTGGCCGCCCCCGTGGGCAGCAGCACATGTGATGATGGGATGTACGTCTCCGTTCCTTCTCTCAGGGAACGAGGGTTACCATATGTAACCAAGACGTTCCCTTATCGGTCGGTCACTCTCGACGTATGTCTTGACCGACTGATAGGAATCCCTACCAAAGCGCCACAGCTGCTGCACCCCATCCAGCACCCGGTGTAAGCCTGTACCCCTTCTTGCCTGGACGGACGATAGGAAAGGGCTTACACAGAGCGTATCTATCACTGTTGTTCCATGATAACCCATACAGTGAGATTATTCGATAACACTGGGAAAGCGTGCCCATTCTATGGAAGGGGAACGCTGCGGAAGTCACTTTCTTCAAGGGAGTTATGTGGAAAAATACATATGGACTAGCCCGAAGGTTGTACTGCATATGAATATTGGGTAACTTAGCCCAAGGGAAAGACACAGGGCTTCGATTAGAAGCAGCCATGGAAGTATACACATATGGAACCCAGCCTAACACCTGATCTCTGAAGGGAGTGGTAGGAACCTTGGGCACATAGCCAGGCCGGGTCTCAGTACAACATGGTTGTCACCCAGCCCGAACTCTAGGCATGATTCGTCGACCGAAAATGCTTGCAGGCCCCCTGGCAGCAGCATGTACTTTGAGGGTGGATAGAGACAGCCTTCGCTCCAACCCTTGCTGCAAAAAGGAAAGCACGGACCCTATTGAACATCTTCGGGGGTCCTCTCGGCGAGAAGAAAACCACTTGACGAACAGGTTCCACTTCAAGGCACACGTCTGGTGGACGGTGTCCGTGCAGAAGTGATGGTGTTAAGTACCTCTGGGGGTAAGTCACCTAGAACCAGAGATTGAGTTTCCAGAGGTCCGGACGCAGGTGCCATAGGGTGCCCTGTCTCTGAGTCAGAAGATCCTTCCTCAGAGGAATGGGAGGGACTGTCACGAGGAGCATGATTTCTGGGAACCAGGTCCGGGTGGGCCAATAGGGGGCCACCAGAAGGACCTGCTCCTCGTCCTCCCTGACTTTGCACAGGGTCCTACCTTTGAAGGTGTTCAAGCAGTTCAGCACTGACTGAGCGCGTTTGCTCTGTGAGGCGTGCTGTCTGTGCGACCGAATCCAACTCCATACCAAGAAAAGAGATCCTCTGCATGGGGGCGAGTTTGCTCTTCTCCCAGTTGGCCGGAAGACGCAACTGGCTGAGGTACCTGAGCACGAGGACCCTGTGTTCGCATAACTGATCTCGAGAGTGTGCTAATATGAGTCAGTCGTCGAAATAGTTCAGGATGTGCACGCCCTGTTCTCTCATGGAAACAAGGGTCCCCTCCGTGACTTTTGTGAAGACACGGGGAGACAGGGACAGCCTGAAGGGCAGGACCTTGTACTGATGTGCTCGACCCTCGAACGCAAAGTGCAGAAATGGCCTGTGTCGAGGAAGAATCAAGACATGAAAGTGCGCGTCCTTCAGGTCGATCGCTGCAAACCAATCTTGGGGACGGATGCATTCGAAAATGCGTTTCTGCATGAGCATTTTGAACCCACCACATTTCTTGGGTACAATAAAGTAGGGACTGTAGTGCCCTGACCTTATATCGGCTGGAGGGACTGGCTCTATCGCGTCCTAGTAGGACTGCGATCTCTGCTCGCAAGACATGGGCATCGGCTGCTCTCACTGTAGTAGAGTGAATGGCCCGATCCATCTCCGGGTCGCCCGTCCTAGGGCTGCTTGCTCTTGGCTTTACCGCCCTGCTTGGCAGGGGCCTGGACGGGTGGGGGGGGCCTGCCTGCGACTGGCTCCTTGGCTCCGCTTAGGTGGAGGCTGCTGCTGCGGCGCGGGAGCGAGGGCAGACACAGAAGGCCGCCCCGGCGACGAGCAGACTGAGGGGCTGCGGGCAATGGGGTGGAGGCAGCAGCTGACCGCCGCGGCAGGATGTGCTTGATGGTCTCAGTCTGCTTTTCAGCCAGTTTCTGCTGGGCAAAGTTCTCGACCACGTTGCCTTTGAGTGCTCTCAAGTGCACCTTACCAGCTGTGAGAACAGCTTTTGTTTGCTCAAGTCAAAACAAAAGCAAAAAGAAAAGAAAGAGAGAGAAAAAAGACCGCTCGCGCTGCTGTGCTGTCACCCGCACCAGTGTGGAGAGGTCCGAAGAAGAAGAAGCTCGCTCAGTTTCACAATCTCCTTGAAGGTATGTAAAACACATCGAAATGCTTGGCTCCAAAAACTGATGAAATCCATACAAATATAGATGAAGATGAGGAAAATGATGATTAAGAGTTTATATTCTACACTAATACAACACACTAACATGACCAGTCGTCAAAGTACAGCATGGATAAGCAGCAAAAAGATCTAAGAACCAAATAAATGTTTTCTATTTTATGTTTGAGCTGTATTTTAGTTTCGCCATTTGGCTGTAAAGAATGTTTACCTGTACAGAAGGTTACTAACGTTTACTCTATTGAAGTTTGTTTTTTTGATAACAGACTACACACTAGAGCAGGGGCGTAGTTTGTGGGGGGGTTAGGGGGGAGATAACCCCCCCAATATTTAAATCTATGCATTACAACCCCCCCAATATTTATACCATGATCACATGAAAAGGAGGCATACCCAAACTTCAACCCCCCCAATGTTCAAACCAAATCTACGCCCATGCACTAGAGTCATCTTTATTCCATGTGTTGCGAGGACTTTGTGGACTTATGGAACCCATAAGGAATGGTAATGCTTGAAAGTACAGTTTTCTCCGATTTGAGGTACAGTGGAGAACTTTGGTTATACCAGCTATAATCCTCTAGATAGAAAGGTCATCTTGGACTTAAATTGAAGCTTATAAACTTGGGAAGTTTTTCATGTACATTTGAGGCAGTGATATATATAATAAAATGCTTGAAAATTATCACTTTTGATGACAATTTGTCAGGCGGACAGCCATTTTTTAGTCTTTTGGGGTATGTTGAGGGTGATATTTGACAGAAAAAAGGCAGCAATGCCCAGAATCTTTTTCGGCTAGTTTCCCCTATGTGTCAGGATACACCATGCAAAATTTTAGGGTTATATGGCCATTTATGTAGCTGCAGTACCTTTATATTCACAATTACATCATTCCGCCAAAAGCTTTTCCCAAAAAGGGTGTTTTTTGGCCCCTGAGACCAGGAAGTTGGGGGTGCTCATTATCAACTTGTGATGGCCCAAGGTATAAGATAATAGGAAATAATAGTGAAAAAAAGGTAGCAAAAACATCCTGAGGAGTGGACCTGGCTCCCGGCCTAATATTTTCTCTACCCAGTTCACCTGCAGCGTGCTTCTCTTATCTTCCCACCCCATTTCGTTTTAGCTTGCAGATGGAGAGTGTCACTGAAAATAAAATGGATTACTTTTCAAGAGCTTGTACTGTCAGTCTCTAATACCTGACCTGAAAGATATTTACCACAACAGTCTATCTCCATTTTGCCTAAAGCAGTGCTTGACTGTTGAAGGTAGGGATTCTTTTCAAAGCGAGGGGAAAATCATTTTGCATGGAAATCTTTTCATTGTGTTTAGGTGATTTGAGAGAGCTCTATTAGTCAAGCACCAAATGGAAAAAAAAAAGCTACTAATGAGTCTGGCAAGACTTTCATCTCCCTATTTTCCAGCAGCCATGACACAGTCAAACTCACGGCTTGATGCTACACTGGCCAATTCCATCCAATAAATGCCAATGGTGTGGTAGAGTCATGGTGACATTTAAAAAAATTATAATTTTGTAATTACTCCTAAAGATGAATTGCTGATCCACTTACAACTGCATTTTGCTGTCAAGATAAATATGCTCTTTTATTTATAAAGATGGACTGAGATTAATCAAATGTTGTGGCTCACTATAGCAGTTTTCTTTGAGATATGAGTGGAGTTATTGCACATGCACTGACAATGCTAATTAAGGCATTAAAATGTTTAGACCTTTAACGAGTTTCCATGGCGAATTTATCCATTCACTGAACGTATCAGTTTAGTGCATTTTACACAGAGCACAGTGTGAATTAATAGCGTTATATACTGTATTGCTATACAATCACTAGAAAAAAAAAGAAAAAACACTACTACTACTACTACTACTACTACTACTACTACTACTACTACTAATAATAATAAGTAATCAATTAATTCATTCTATTTGAATATTACAAAAATGTCTTATAGTTCCTTAGATTAATCTCTGATGGCCACATTATTGTTTAGGTAATTGGGTTCCCAGCTTGCACTGCGGCATGAATATTTTTTGTTTTGTCACCTTTAGTTAATTGTTTTGTACGGAAGAGGATTAGGGCCAAGCAATAATAAAAAAAATAAAAAAAAAAAATAAAACCATCTCGAGATTAAAGTCATTATAATGCGAAATTAAACTCGTTAAATTTCGAGAAAAAAAGTCCAAATACAATCTTGAGAATAAACTAATTAAATATAGAGAATAAAGTCGTTGTGTTTCGAGAAAAAAATCGTTAAATTTCGAAAAAAAAGTCGAAATACAATCTTGAGAATTAACTCATTACATTTCGAGAATAAAGTCGTTGTGTTTCGAGAAAAAACGCCTCGGTTACGACTGTAACCTCGGTTCCCTGAAGAGGGAACGAGCGTTGCGTCGAGAATGACGCTATGGGGAACGCTTTGCGTGATGACGTCTTGAAGCACATGTAAAATCAGTCCAATGGTGTAGCGGGACGTCAGAGGCGGGTGACGTCACGTACCAGGAAGCTATAAAAGCCGGCCCGAAACAGAAAACGAAAGCTTCGTAAAAGTCTGAAGTCGAGCTGACAGGCATGAAGGAGATATGGCAAGGCGACGCAACGCTCGTTCCCTCTTCAGGGAACCGAGGTTACAGTCGTAACCGAGGCGTTCCCTTTCAAGGGAACTCCCGTTGCGTCGAGAATGACGCTATGGGGAACGTCTATACCAACGCCTCCATAGCTACGAATGTCTGTCCTGTGTGTAATCTAATAGAGCAGCACTAGGATGACAAAACATGAGACCCTGGAGCAGAGTCTAGATCCAAAGAGTAAAACCTGACGAAAGTGTGCGGTGAGGACCAGCCTGCCGCATCACAGACATCCTGTAGTGAAACTCCTGAAATAAGGGCCTTAGAGGCCGCCATACTCCTTGTAGAGTGCGACCGGACAGCCAAAGGAGAAGGCTGCCCAGCCGCCTCATAAGCAAGTGAGATAGCCTCGACCACCCACTTGCTCATTCTTTGCTTAGACACCGGCCCTCCCTTGTTAGGGGAGCCAAAGCAAACAAACAACTGATCACTTCTGCGCCACAGGGCAGCTCTGTGGACGTAGGCGTCTAACGCCCGAACTGGGCAAAGCAAATTATTAGCCTCCTGGTCCGCATTCTGGAAGGGAGGAGGACAGAAGGCCTGCAGAATAATAGGTCTGGCCACATTAGTGGGGACCTTGGGGACATAACCCGGTCTGGGATGGAGAAAAGCTTTCACCATACCCGGAGCAAACTCTAAGCAGGACGGAGCAACCGACAATGCTTGAATATCCCCAATTCTCTTAAGAGAAGAAATGGCAAGAAGGAAAATAGCTTTCAAAGTCAGAAACTTTTCCGAAACCTCCTCAATGGGCTCAAAGGGGGCCAGGGACAGGCCTTGTAGAGCAATGGACAAGTCCCATGGCGGCACCCTAGAGCGGACTGCAGGCCTCAGCCTCCAAGTGCCACGAAGGAAACGAGATACCAGAGGGTCCTTCCCCACAGACATTCCACCCAAAGGAATGTGGTAAGCACCTATGGCCGCCACATAGACCTTTAAAGTGGACGGGTTCAGACCTGCAGTGAACCGGTCCTGCAGGAACTCCAGCACTGTACCAATTGGGCAGTGGACTGGGTCCAACCGACGGTCACTACACCAAGAAGTGAATACTCTCCACTTCAGGGCATAAAGTTTCCTCGTGGAGGGAGCTCTGGACTGTAGAATGGTCTCAACAACCTCAGTTGAGAGACCTGACTCTATGAGCTGGGCCCCCTCAGAGGCCAAGCCCACAGGTTCCACAGTTCTGGGCGGGGGTGAAATATTGAGCCCCCTGCCTGGGACAGAAGGTCTCTCCTGACGGGTAACTCCAGAGGATGCCCGTCGAGGAGGGAGACCAGATCGGGAAACCATACTCTGCCCGGCCAACGCGGGGCTATTAGAAGCAGGCAAACCCGGTCCCTGCGAACTCTCTCCAGAACTCCCGGGAGCAGAGCAACTGGGGGAAAGGCGTACAGACGTAGCCTCGGCCACGTCTGAACCATAGCATCCAGTCCCAGAGGAGCTGGATGCGTGAGGGAGAACCAAAGTGGACAGTGAGACGTCTCTCGAGACGCAAACAAATCCACTTGTGCTTGGCCGTACTCCCTCCATATCAGCTCCACCACCTCGGGGTGGAGCCTCCATTCCCCGGGCCTCGGCCCCTGCCTCGACAGAGTGTCTGCTCCTATATTCTGAACCCCGGGGATGTAGGCTGCTCTGAGTGACAGCAACTTCCCCTGGGACCACAAGAGGATATGGCGTGCCAGATTTGATAATGGGCGCGAGCGCAAACCCCCTTGGTGGTTGATGTAGGCGACTACCGACGTGTTGTCCGTATGCACTAACACATGGTGTCCCCTGAGGTCTGTGACAAAGCTCCTCAGAGCCCGGAAGACAGCTAACATCTCTAGGCGATTGATATGCCAGGAACGATGATGGTCTTCCCACAGACCTTGAGCTGAGCGACCCTCCAGGATCGCTCCCCAACCCGTGAGGGAAGCATCCGTCGTTAGCAGTCTGCGACGACAAGAAGCTCCCAACACTGGGCCCTGGGACAGGAACCAAGGTTTCTTCCACATAACCAAGGCACGTAGGCATCGCCGCGTGACCTTGATTGTGCGAAATGGGTTGCACCTCGGGGAAAACCCCCTGGTCCTGAGCCACCACTGCAGGGGCCTCATGTGCAGCAGTCCAAAAGGTATCACGTTGGAAGCTGCTGCCATGAGACCCAACAGTCTCTGGAACTGTTTGACAGTGAGTAGCTGGCCTAGCTTTACACTTTTCACAGCTGCAAGGATGGACTCTATACGTGGCGGTGACAGGCGCGCCTGCATCGACACTGAGTCCCAAACCACGCCTAGGAAAGTGGTTCTCTGGAGTGGAGAAAGCACACTCTTCTTGGCGTTCAGCCGTAACCCCAGCTCTTTCATGTGGGCGAGAACAACATCTCGATGTTGAACCGCCAACTGATGCGACTGAGCTAAAATCAACCAATCGTCGATGTAGTTCATGATGCGAATCCCCTGAAGGCGCAGAGGCGCCAGAGCTGCATCCATACATTTCGTGAAAGTGCGGGGTGATAAAGCTAGGCCGAATGGAAGAACACGATATTGGTATGCTTTGCCCCCGAAAGCAAACCTCAGGAACTTCCAATGACACGGACGGATGGAAATATGGAAATATGCGTCCTTGAGATCTATCGTGACAAACCAGTCCTCGGACCTGATCTGTGGCACGATCTGTCTCAATGTCAACATTTTGAACTTGAGCTGCATGACTGACTCGTTCAGAACTCGAAGATCCAAAATGGGACGCAATCCCCCGTCCTTTTTTGGAACTATGAAGTACCGGCTGTAAAACCCGGTTTCCCTGTCGGAGGGAGGTACATATTCTATGGCCCCTTTCTCTAACAGAGTGTTTACTTCCTGTTCCATAACCAGAACCTGCTCGGGGCCCACCACTGTGGGTAGGACCCCCATAAACCGAGGTGGGCGTTTCTTGAATTGTATCTGATACCCTTTTTCTACGGTCTGCAGGACCCAACGAGAAACATTTGACAGTAGCTTCCACGCTGTCAAAGATTCTACTAGAGGTACCAGCCTCTCGAGACTGGTTTCTGGATTTTGTTGTTGTTGAGCAGTCAATTCGACGCCCTGTAACGGCGCACCGGCAGGGAGCGACCGAACAGACTGCTCTAACACCCTCCTCGGAGGGGGCGGGCATCCCGAGGCCACTACGTTTCCGGGTGGTCCTTGAGATATGTGCTCGCCGGAGACCGCTGCGCCCTGTAACACCGATGGCGGCAGGGTTGGCAGAACGGTCCCCTGAGGGTACCGAAGAGAGACGGGCACCGTAAAAAGAGGTGTTAACCGCTCTGCTTCGGGGGGGACTACCCTCATTAATCCTGAGCCCTCGGACGTCAGGATTTCTTCCCAGCAGCCTTCTTGGCGGTAATAACGGTCCGCAGATCCGTTCTACCCCTCGAAGACTGCTGGGTTTGAGCGCGCCCTCCGTGTCCCCGAGATTTTTGTGGGGGAGCACGGGAGGACACGCTCTGCTTCTGAGTGGCACGATGCTCAGCACCCTTTTTAGAGGAGTGAGGCTGCTCCCGCTCAGCAGCCTCATAGAAAGAACGGCGGGGAAGAAGCTTTTGAAGAGCAGATGCTTGTTTAGCGGCTTCTTGTGATTTTGCAACCGCAATATTTACTGCATCCCCAAATAACCCGGCAGTGGAAACCGGAGCGTCTAACAGAACATGCTTTTCTTTGTCCTTAATATCGCTCAGGTTGAGCCACAGATGCCTCTCAGTAGCCACCAGGGCTGCCATAGACTGCTTCCACACCCTGATGAGAGGCACTGGATCTGTCAGTAAGAGGCTGAGATAAGGCAGAGCCCGTCTCAACATCCACTGACAGATCCATTTGCGAACCCCAGGTCTGAGATCGCCGCCGAGCCTCAGCCGCGGCGGGACCCGAGCCCTGGGGAACGTGGTCGGGATTGAACCGAGCCAACCGGGATCGGAGCGTCCGCAATGGAAGCGCACAGCAATGCACACAGTCACCACCCTCGAGTGCTGACTGGGCATGCTCCTCTCCCAAACAAACAACACAAAGAGTGTGTGTGTCACCTCCCGTTAAATAACGCGGGCAGGGATGGACACACACTCGATACTGCTGCTTGCTCGCCATATCTGAATAAATATATATATATATAGACAGACAACACCAAATAACAAGGACAGATTTCAACACAGAGCGCGACTGAAGACTCAGAAAGCTTTCGTTTTCTGTTTCAGGCCGGCTTTTATAGCTTCCTGGTACGTGACGTCACCCGCCTCTGACGTCCCGCTACACCATTGGACTGATTTTACATGTGCTTCAAGACGTCATCACGCAAAGCGTTCCCCATAGCGTCATTCTCGACGCAACGGGAGTTCCCTTGAAAGGGAACTCGTTAAATTTCGAGAAAAAAACTCGAAATACAATCTTGAGAATAAACTCATTAAATTTCGAGAATAAAGTCGTGTTTCGAGAAAAAAAGTTGAAATACAATCTTGAGAATAAACTCATTACATTTCGAGAATAAAGTCGTTGTGTTTCGAGAAAAAACTCGTTAAATTTCTAGAAAAAAACTCGAAATACAATCTTGAGAATAAACTCATTAAATTTCGAGAATAAAGTCGTTGTGTTTCGAGAAAAAAAGTTGAAATACAATCTTGAGAATAAACTCATTACATTTCGAGAATAAAGTCGTTGTGTTTCGAGAAAAAACTCATTAAATTTCGAGAAAAAAACTCGAAATACAATCTTGAGAATAAACTCATTAAATTTCGAGAATAAAGTCGTTGTGTTTCGAGAAAAAATGTCGAAATACAATCTTGAGAATAAACTCATTACATTTTGAGAATAAAGTCGTTGTGTTTCGAGAAAAAAACTCGTTAAATTTCGAGAAAAAAGTCTAAATACAATCTTGAGAATAAACTCATTACATTTCGAGAATAAAGTCGTTGTGTTTCGAGAAAAAAAAATTCGAAATACAATCTTGAGAATAAACTCATTACATTTCGAGAATAAAGTCGTTGTGTTTCGAGAAAAAAACTCGTTAAATTTCGAGAAAAAAGTCGAAATACAATCTTGAGAATAAACTCATTACATTTCGAGAATAAAGTTGTTGTGTTTCGAGAAAAAACTCGTTAAATTTCGAGAAAAAAGTTGAAATAATTGTGAGAATTTGGGCCAGCGCAAGTGTACTGGCGTCTTCTCAAGCGGCGACATTTTTCTCGAAATTTAACGAGTTTTTTCTCGAAACACAACGACTTTATTCTCGATATTTAATGAGTTTATTCTCAAGATTGTATTTCGACTTTTTTCTCTCGAAATTTACAAGTTTAATCTCGCATTATAATGACTTTAATCTCGAGATGGTTTTATTTTTTTATTATTGCTTGGCCCTAATCCTCTTCCGTAGTTTTGGAATGTTATATGTGTCAGAAAATATTGCCATTTTTATTGCAAGTTATGACGTTTTTATTGCAAGTTATGTCACCCTATGACGTCATTTTCTGTCATAAAAATATGCCCGCCATCTTGATTTTTCAAAAAAAGCTACTTTTTCGAACTCGTCCTAGACGGTTTGTCCAATTTGCACGAAAATTGAACCAGATCATCTTCAGATAGTGCTGACAAAAAGTTATGGAATTCAAATTGATTCGTCAAACCGTTTTCGATAAACGCACAAATACATTTTACGTAGCGCTAGCAAAAACAGTCGTAAGGCTGTATCTCCGCAACGATTTATCGTATTCAGACCAAACTTAGTACATATACTCACAAGCATGACTTGAGGCAACATGCTGCGTTTTGGCGCAGCGCCACCTACTGGTCCAGAGATATGAAAAATGGCTATTTTTGCTTATAACTTCTGAACAGTTTGTCCAAAAATCATAAAATGGGTCTTGTTAGATTCAGGGCAACATGCCGAGTCGACTGATATCCAATTTTACCATATCGGCCATTTTGACTGTCGGCCATTTTGAATTTTGTGCTAAAATGCTGTATTTTAAGAATGCATGAACGAATTGTTACGAAACTTGGTATGGGTCATCAGCACGATGTCCTGAAGGAGCGTGAGAAGTTTCGAAACAGCGCCACCTAGTGGTGAATTTTTTTTTCCAAATGCTTATAACTTTGGGTGTGATCGACTTATTTTCACGAAACTCATCTCATTAGACTCCTGAATCGTTGCAGAGTCCTACGATACCAAACATGCTAGGTTTCGCCTTACGGTTTGTGTAGCGTTGTGATTTAGCGCTTAAAAAACATTTGGCTATATCTTCGAAACCGCTACTCCGATCGAGACGAAACCACCGTCAGAAGTTTGGAAACATAGGTCGATAGCCAAGCCCCTATGCCCAAATGCAAAAATATTGATGTTTAGGGGTAGTAAATTCCAATCAAAGTCATGTGTCAGTCATTTTTTACGTGTTTTTTCATATAAATGTCTATAACTCCAAAGCGAATTGAGATATTTTCACCAAAATCGACACACATATGTATGGGCTCACTCTGAGGACACATAAAAAAAATGGTGGGACTGAGCCTCTTGGTGGCGCTATAATAGAACAAAACATGGAATTCCAATTGACTTCAATACAGTTTTGTGAAATAAAATGCTATACTAAACAAATGCATTGGTGTAATATTATGAAACTCAGAATGTGCCATCTGCACCATCCCCTGAAGGTACTCATAATATTTTGAGACAGCGCCTCCTAGTGGTCAAAAGTTATAACAAAATTTCCATAACTGCTAATAACTTTTGAATAAATTGGCCTATTGTAATGCAACTGGTCTTAATAGATTCCTTGGGTCAAGCTGAGAACATAGATACCAAGTTTTCCTTATTTGGCCAAACTTCCTGTCCGCCATCTTGATTTTCATTTAAAACCTACTTTTTCTAACTCCTCCTAGACCGTTTGTCCGATTTTCACAAAAATCGAATCGTATCATCTCCAGACCGCGCCGACTAAAAGTTATGGATTTCGTGTCGATTGACGAAACCGTTTTCGTATACCGCAGCAGCAAATTTGAGGCATGATAACAAAAGGACTATTCAGGCTTTATCTCTGCAATGACTTGACATATTGACACCAAACTTTGTTTGTCTCATTGTCACTTCACTCTGACCACATCACATCAGTTTTGTGACTGCGCCACCTATTGGTCAAAAGTGATAATCCATTAAATCATATTCTTAATTACTGTTTCTATGATTTTTCAGCCATTTCGCCTATAATCCTCTTTAAATGTCTTTAATTGCTCATTGTTGCAGTTGGTCTGACACTTTCAGCAATGTTGGCATGTCTTGTCGTCTTATTCTGCTTGGCCCCGGTAATTGCTGCTTGCAGCTATATTTTGTTTCGTTTTTTGTAACACCTTTATTGCCACAATGGGAGAAAATTCATAAATAACAATCCAGTAAAAAAAAGAAAAAAAAGAAAAGTCAATTAACCTGATGTACAATGAAGTACATGAATTACCTATAGCAGATCTATACAGGTGGAGCTGGGGAAGGTGGAGGGTTTCTGAAAGCACTCTGCACTGCTACAGCAAATTCTAATTCATAATAATTAATTCATTACATTTATATAGCGCTTTTCTCGGCACTCAAAGCGCTTTACATAGAAGGGGGGATCTCCTCAACCACCACCAATGTGCAGCATCCACCTGGATGATGCGACGGCAGCCATATTGCGCCAGAACGCCCACCACACACCAGCTTACTGGTGGAGAGGAGACAGTGATGAAGCCAATCAGTATATATGGGGATGATTAGGAGGCCATGATGGACAGAGGCCAAGGGGCAAATTTGGCCAGGATGCCGGGGTTACACCCCTACTCTTTCGAAAGACATCCTGGGATTTTTAATGACCACAGAGAGTCAGGACCTCGGTTTAACGTCTCATCCGAAGGACGGTGCTCTTTGACAGTATAGTGTCCCCGTCACTACACTGGGGCGTTAGGACCCACACAGACCACAGGGTGAGCACCCCCTGCTGGCCTCACTAACACCTCTTCCAGCAGCAACCTGGTTTTTCTCAGGAGGTCTCCCATCCAGGTACTAACCAGGCTCAGCCCTGCTTAGCTTCAGTGGGCAACCAGTCTTAGGCTACAGGGTGACATGGCTGCTGGTCATAATTCTGACCCAGTATTAGAAGGATGAGCAGTGAGTTAATTGGCTACTGACACAGCAGGAACCAATCAGCTGTGATTGCAAGCAGATTGAGTTAAGGACCTATCAGCCTGCGCCATCTAGAGTTTCATGACAGACCTCTGTATTATGCACCAACAAAATCCTTTTTAAGGGTTAGATCAAGTACAAATTACACCTTAAAGTCAGCATGAATTGGAAATTAGATAGTCTTTTCTTTCCTGTTGTGACGTATATACAAGTGAAAAGCATGGAAGCTTGTTTCTGCCACAGAATAAAACACATTTAAAGATAAATGCGACTTTTTAACTCACAATTCTGACTTTTTTTTTCTCCCAAGTGCGAGTTATAAAGTTTGAATTGCATGATAGTCACAATTGTCAGTTATAAAGTCAGATAAAGTCAGAATTGTGTGATGTAACCATATAATATCTTTTTAAATATTCTAAAAAGTCAGAATTGTGAGATAAAAAGTCGCAATTATCTTTTTTATTCTGTGGCGGAAACAAGCTTCCATAGAAAAAAAAAAAAAAAAAAAAAAAAAATGTAGGGCGGAAATTGATTTTGTGCATTAGTAATTGATTGGATAGTTGGGTCCTTGTGGTTTGCTTATTCCTGTGTGTAAAGATAAATAATTTAAAATATGCACTAAAATATTCCATAAAAAATAAATAAGAATTGTCCATTTTGATTTCATGGTTACTTTATGTTAAGAATTACCTGTTACCATTGTTGACAACAATGTTCCCAGTGAAACGTAACACTAAACACCATACAATTGACATAGCTATTTACACTATTATCACACAGTGTAACTTTATTTGCACACTTAGTCTGCACTGATTTACAGTAAAAATCGAAATATATTATTTTATTGAGAGAAATCACTCATAATATCTCATTCAAGTTAACAGGCATGAGAAATGTACTTATAGCCACCATGAAACTGCTCTTTTATTGGGTTTCAAAGCCTCTGTGATAAAATAAACAGTGTGTTTAATCCTGCTGTGTGGTCTCTGTAATCTTACAGAGCTGCTGGCCAGCTGTCCCAGAGGAACAGGAGAAATGTGACACGGAGGAGCGGGGAAGGAGTGACAGCTCCCGGTGGAGCTGCAAACGCTCAGCCATGGCCATTCAGCAGCTATCTGACACGGACAGTCTGTCAGAGACGTCCTTCTGCAAAAGTGCCCAGATCTCCAGACTACAACCGGACCTGGCTCTCTGTCTGGAAACATAATGTTTGAAAGTTCCCCCTCCTCAGAGAGCACGCGGCCGTGCTTAAAGTGATCTTGGAAGATGTACTGTGACATTTTCACACACCAAACGTGCACAAGGAGGAGGAGAAGTTGGGCTTGACAGCTAAAAGCACGGGCATGCTGAAGACTTCCATAAATGATTTTCATCTTGCTATTTAATTTGATGAATGCTGAAAGGCAGTTGAGCTAAGACCAATTACACTCCACAACATATTTGGAGGCATGAAAGTTAATTGAAGCAAAATAATTTTGGAAAGTTAATGGACAGCCAGGCTTTTTTGATTAGTGTATGAAAGTGCTGATTATGAAAGAATAGGAAACTTGGACCCTCATTATAACTCTTACAAAGACAGATCTGCAAGGGAAACTCACCTTCATTTATTTATTTATTTTTGTTTTTTTTGTTTCATTGATCGTCCTGTTGTTGGTGAAGGACATGTTGTCAAGGCTGAACGGATAGCTCTCAGTATGGGAGGCCAGCTTTAGCTTCAGGCTCCTGACAATCACTTGATCGATAGGATTTGTCAGTAGTGTTTGTTCTCACAACCTAGTGAGCTCCTTAGGCAGCATTTTTTGGGCATTGTAGGTACCAGTTCTTTGAAAAGTTAAATTCTAGGTTTTGAAACATATGCATCCAGTTGAAGGTATTTTGGTTATGTATGTCAGAATTCAAGCTTTATTGTTGCCCTACAAAGCACAACACATGCTGCGTCTGAAATCGCATACTGAGAAGGTACAATATTTGAATTTACTTTGTTAAAAAAAAAAAGAGTAGTTTGAATGAAATTCAGATGTGCTACATCTTACATGTTGTCACGTGACCTATCAGAGTCAGTTGCGTCACTTCCCTGCCATTTACATATCCTCTCCCGTGGCCCTTATGGGATAGTAAAGTGTCAATCGAATGTGTACTCCAGAGTCTCGGCGGAAGTAGTAGGTCATCCAGGTACTTTTCACTTAAAGTTTTTTTTTAATACTATGCATTCGGACATACTAATACTACTGGCATACTTTTTTCTGCATACTATATAGTAGGGAAGAAAGAGATTTTGGACACAGCAACAGCAATTACACCAAAACTGGAACTAAGAAATTGACTTTTTAAACCCAATTTTGATTGATTTGATTACAATTTTTCATATTCGGTGTACGATTGAGCTAAACTCAAATTCTTTTCAAACAACCCAGGTTCATTAGAAACTGCCTGTAGACAATTATGTAAAATGATATTCTGCATCATGATTTTGATTTAGGGAACAAATTATTACAATACGGCAACGATTTAGTAAATCGAGGGAATAAATTATATATTGTTTGCGTGATTTACTTAAAACAAGGGAACGAATTAGTAAAAAGTGCTGACGTATTAAGTTGAGGGAACAAATTGTTCATTTGTGGACACGATATACATATTTTTTTCCGCATGTCGTGCAGGGCTCCGCACAAAACAGACAAACATGAACATTTTAATTAAATATATCAAATTAGCAACAAAATTGGAAATGAATTGTATAATAAATACAGTTTCTCACTCTCAGATAAGGCTAAAACCTATATTTCAGGCTAGTCCAGCCAAAGGCAAAGGCTGAGCACAAGTTGCATGACACCAACCGCTTCACAGCTGTTTCTTTGCCACTGCAAACACTGTCATAAAGACCATGTGGTCAATTTGCAGATTTTCTTTTTATTTAGAACTACGGGACTTCATTTATTAGAGTTGCCATATTGGGCCTTCCAGTTTTTCCCATTTATTGTAATACAAATGGCTTGTCTCAGCTCACAATCTTAGAGACCCCCTTTTCCGGTCATAACTCAATTTGACTGCGTAGATATTGCATTTTACCCTGAATGAATGTTTTGGAAAATGACTGTTTTAGAACCACAACACTTTTTAACAAACTCAAACCTGAGAGGAGTCAAAGAGAAACAGCCCCAGTTGGTTTCCTATTGAAACATAAAGGTCCGAGACCTATAATGTGTGTGTATCGGGCTGCATGGCTAAGCCTGAACTCTAAGGAAAACGAAAAACAGCAATAGCCATTGTCTTGCTGCAAATGCCAGTGGTAGAGCCCTGGGGGCACTTGTTGGCAATTACGCTTATCTAAACTACCATGAAACAAAATAAACAATAAATGGCACTTTAGAATCATTGCGCTTTATTCTTTGCACTACCCTCTGTGCTGAATGGAGGTTTATATTTTATTCATATCGCTCTAATCTTGGGAAAAAGGGGAGAGCAGCATTATTGTTTGCAATCACAGCTGAAGTAAAGCAATTATTTGAAGAGGTTATCACCACTGCCCTAGACTTAAGCACATATAGTGAACGATCAACTTGTACAGTTGTGTGCCTGGCAACAGCGAAAAGTCCAGGAATAAAATAGTTTTCTTTTTAAGGGCTTGTTTACAACCTGTCATCTCTGCTGTGCACAGACGCTTAATTATTTTTCCAGGACACCACTGCTGGTAAATTTGATGAGCTGGACTAAGTAAAACTAAAATATACTGTTTTAATGACATCGAAAGATGAAAACGCATTGCTGTAAATTAAGATGCATACTTAATTCTTAATAAATAACAGGTAGATTTAATCACTTTCAAACTGCAAACAGTTATATATTACTGCTAATGAGAGGAAGGCCAAATATATGTTAGAATCTGCTCTAGTATTGCGCTTCTCAACTGGTTTGTCCATAGACCTCATTCACAGCAACAGCGCCATCTTTGATTTTTAACGGGAATGAAAGCGAGGCTGTGAAGGATAGACGTACATCTCTTCAGTGGGCTGTCCTGTTATTTAAAGTGTTTTTGTTCTGCAGACGAAACACTGAAAAATATCTTTCAAAAGAAAATACATTTATTTATGTGAAAGTTTTCTTAATAGAAGGTTTTAAAAGTTTTGTACTTTAAGTTTATTTAATGTTTTATGAGAAGAACTTTAAGTCTGTGAAATACTGTATGCATTTTCATTACTTCATAATGTTATTTTGTCACATCTCTAGCATTATTATTGGAATGCTGCAAACTAGAAGTTATAAAATGGTGGGTGGAGGGTGTGTGGGTGTTGATTTGTGGGTTGGAATGAAGAATTGGAGTGCAACAAGAGACAATATGTGACATGAGAAGTGAAGAAGAAAAAGATGGAGAAAGGGAAAGGCAACTCCATATGTTAGTAGGTGGTGTCGCCACAAATTTGCTTTTAAATAGTGTGATTTTGTTCTCTATCTGTTCATAATGATGGCAAACACTTTAAAACAATTGCGGGGTTCAGCGGGTACAAATCATCTTTACTGACAATAATAAGATACATTATGGAGAAAATTGGAACCAAAGGGACTGTTCAATACACCGTTGATATGACAGCATAACAGTGTTATTTTCCTATTATTCATACTATTATAATATTTAGAATTAGCTTTTGTTTATATTTCACGTTTCATTTTAAATTTAGTATGAGTTTTAGCAATTTTGTAATATTCTTTTGTTATTTTTATTATTATTATTATTATTATTTTTAAAATGTACCTTTTATATGTATTTACACTTTAGCTTTAGTACTTCTAACTTATTTCATTACTAAGCCAACATTTTAAATGTTTAATTTGAGGTTTATTTAAAGTTTTTCATATATATATATATATATATATATATATATATATATATATATATATATATATATATATATATATATATATATATATATATATATATATATATATATATATATATATACCGGATGTTTATACCAATGGGTCTGTTGCCCTGTTATTAAAGAACCTGTTATTTAATTGGCCAGAAAGGAAAAGAAGATTAAACATCTGAGGGCTAAGCACTAAGACTGATATTTATGATTCAATTTGTAGAGGTCCTACAGTAGTTTGTATGTGTCTGCCAGTGTAGCCGCGTTTAATTTTTTGAAAGCCTTGTTTTGATAAACACCATACGTCTCCTGTGGCAAAAAATTCCATTTCAATCGATAGATTAAAAAAATAATGACTATGTTTGCGATGAATTATGCAGTGATTGAACTACCTGCATTCATTGTTTTACTGATTTAATAATTCATGGTCTTTGGCTTTTGGATGCACAGTGGGGCAACCGCTGTGTGTGCAGCTTTGGGAAGCTAAGTGTCTTATTAATATCACAGGTGATGGACTCCCCGGTTTTAATGAGCCTCACTGTCAGCCTGAACTTTATAGATTAATTCAAGGAGGGTCTCAAGGGACTTCAGGAACATACTCACAAGATTGTTTGTTACTATTAAGGGTGCTGAGAGCCCCAGTTCAAATAAAGACGCATATGGCTAAGTGCACCATAAAAGCACTTCCTTAAAACTGTTTACAATAACATCTACTGTATGTGTCAAGCATAATGACAAATAATAATAGTTAAAACGCAATATTTTAGAACATCAAGCCTCTGCTTGTCACCAGACCATTACTGCTTTCAAAGCACGATAAATGTTGAAAATTTGTTTCAACATTTTTTATATATATGTTTATATATTTGTTTATATATATATACACTCACCTACAGGATTATTAGGAACACCATACTAATACTGTGTTTGACCCCCTTTCGCCTTCAGAACTGCCTTAATTCTACGTGGCATTGATTCAACAAGGTGCTGAAAGCATTCTTTAGAAATGTTGGCCCATATTGATAGGATAGCATCTTGCAGATTTGTGGGATGCACATCCAGGGCACGAAGCTCCCGTTCCACCACATCCCAAAGATGCTCTATTGGGTTGAGATCTGGTGACTGTGGGGGCCATTTTAGTACAGTGAACTCATTGTCATGTTCAAGAAACCAATTTGAAATGATTTGAGCTTTGTGACATGGTGCATTATCCTGCTGGAAGTAGCCATCAGAGGATGGGTACATGGTGGTCATAAAGGGATGGACATGGTCAGAAACAATGCTCAGGTAGGCCGTGGCATTTAAACGATGCCCAATTGGCACTAAGGGGCCTAAAGTGTGCCAAGAAAACATCCCCCACACCATTACACCACCACCACCAGCCTGCACAGTGGTAACAAGGCATGATGGATCCATGTTCTCATTCTGTTTACGCCAAATTCTGACTCTACCATCTGAATGTCTCAACAGAAATCGAGACTCATCAGACCAGGCAACATTTTTCCAGTCTTCAACTGTCCAATTTTGGTGAGCTTGTGCAAATTGTAGCCTCTTTTTCCTATTTGTAGTGGAGATGAGTGGTACCCGGTGGGGTCTTCTGCTGTTGTAGCCCATCCGCCTCAAGGTTGTGCGTGTTGTGGCTTCACAAATGCTTTGCTGCATACCTCGGTTGTAACGAGTGGTTATTTCAGTCAAAGTTGCTCTTCTATCAGCTTGAATCAGTCGGCCCATTCTCCTCTGACCTCTAGCATCAACAAGGCATTTTCGCCCACAGGACTGCCGCATACTGGATGTTTTTCCCTTTTCACACCATTCTTTGTAAACCCTAGAAATGGTTGTGCGTGAAAATCCCAGTAACTGAGCAGATTGTGAAATACTCAGACCGGCCCGTCTGGCACCAACAACCATGCCACGCTCAAAATTGCTTAAATCACCTTTCTTTCCCATTCTGACATTCAGTTTGGAGTTCAGGAGATTGTCTTGACCAGGACCACACCCCTAAATGCATTGAAGCAACTGCCATGTGATTGGTTGATTAGATAATTGCATTAATGAGAAATTGAACAGGTGTTCCTAATAATCCTTTAGGTGAGTGTATATGCCTTATATATATGCTATAACTATGAAAGGTATATTTTAATTATTTGAAGTAAATTAATATTTTTATATTTAATGTATTTTAGACACATTAAACTGATTCAAATTGACAGTAAACCTTTTGCACTGTTTTTCTATTTCAAATAAATGCTGTTCTTTTGAATATTCTATTCGTCAAAGAATTTTTAAAAAAAGATCATGGTTTCCACAAAAATATTAAGCATCACAAGTTTTCATCATTGTATTTGAAAAAAAAAAAAATATATATATATATATAATGTTTTTGTAATTGCATTTAACTGAATATTACTTAGACTTTAGTCTTTCTTTTTAAAATTTTACTCAAAATCAATACATGTTTTAAAAGGTCAGGTTTCTGGATGTTTAAGTTCGACAGTAGACAGAAAAGGGAAGTGTTACAAGAAGACTTAAAAACATGACGACTGCACATGGCTGCTATTGTTCTTAAAAAAAAAAGAACCATCCTGACTCAGACAAAATGTGCCAGGAACATCTGCTTGGCTTATTTTGAGGCACCCCGTGGCCACACTTCAGCACTGTAATCAGTCATCTTGGCAAAACTACTGCAATTTTCCAGATTGTTCAGAGCGGGCATAATTATCTCTGTGAGTCACATGACTTGCGTTCAGCACCTCACTGTCCCTCCACTCCTCCAGAAATGCTCAAAACATTCTGATGGGTGCTGTACATATACAGGTATGTGACATGTTACAGTAAGAACATAGTATGCATGTATTTTAAAATTTGTGGAATGCATTATTTTGTAGATAACTCTCAAACTATAAAACTGTCTTTGACAACAACCCTAAATGTCAATGCTCTCATGGGAAAAGGACATTATCCTAGAAACAACAAACTTCATTATTTTTCTTCTGTTTCATTTATCTGTTTATAAGAAAGCAGGCTTTTTCATTTCAGTTTAATTTGTTTATTTCAGAGCAACAAAGTTCTGCAGTGATAAATAAATTGAACCATCTAGAATTTTCACCCTGCAGGCAATATGAATGATGTGCCCTTCAAAATGATTTGAAGTTTAGGGCAGAGCAGTCATGTCTTCCTATAGATCAATTTCTTTCAGTATGAAATAGTTCTGATCAACAAGAGGCGAGGCCCATCAAGCACTTGCATATTAATGCAAAATGATGCAGAGAGGAAACCAACTTCCCAAATACTGGTCATAACAATAGCTTTGGAGGGAATACAGTAAATAAAGTGACTCTGCATGCTATTTTGTCTGCATTCCAATATCTTACATGTAATTGATTCACTTTGTCTCAGTATGTCTTAAGTACTAGCCTAGCTTTTATGGGTCTTTCACATGTTTTCATATGCTGTAGTTATAAAATGTTTCACAGACAAGGTATCGTATCATGCACGCTATAAAAATAAAAATATGCAGTCGTTACCTTATAAATATTTATTAAAATGGTCCAGAATAATGCTTTAGTTAAGCATAAATACACTAGTAATTAATGGTTAACTTAACATATAGTAAGGGCATATTAACCATTGAAGGATCCACATTCATGCGATAAATAAGCAAAAATAAGCTAGTAATTAATGATAAACTGAGAACAGTAAACGCCTTTTAGCCAGTATTTACAACTTAGCAAAGTAACTGAACAATGTGAAGCTAGTAACTATGTTTAATTAGTGCTTGTTTTACAGTTATAAATTGCTAAAATAGTGTTATAAAGGCAATTTGACCCCATTATAAACCCCCTCATTGTTATAAAAAATATTAATACATAAAGTTTACAGACACAAAACGTACTTTTTTGTACGTTTGGATAAATGCTGAAACGTACAACATGGAAGTGGCAACATTTAAATGTAAACATTATTAACTTTTCCTTTTACACTTTTATAGATAAATGTTATATCCCTAAACCCAAACATAACCATTTTATAGAGAACATAAAATGAATATTTTTTTTATTTGCTTTGGTACTATCTTCACAAGTAAGGTGTACATTTTCAAAACTATCCAAACTGATCACACTTGTTACACAGCTAGTCATTCTTTCAAAACCTGATCCCATGCTTTCATTACAGTTATACACTTTTCAGTCCACATAATCATTGTTTCAAACACAAGGTTATTGTAATATGCAATAAGAATATTTGGTTTAATCACCGAAACACAACAGTATGATCTTCTTTCAATTTAGTGTTTTTAACAATCAATTAATTCAAGAGCAAATAATGCAAGATACATGTTTCAAATCACCCTTGTTGCTGAAATAATTACAGTAATACAGGCTACAGTTGTCACATTAGAAACTACAATTACATACATAACTTATAAAATTGAATGTTTGTAATAGTATATATCAATTGTGTTATCAAAAGGTATGATGAAGTTATGAAACTGCCATGAGGTTTTGTGCTAAAACAGAATTTGCTGGCAATACTTTAAAATGTTTTTAGAGTATCACATGGCATACATAGTGTACTTGTTGGATATCAGATGTTAAATATATCCAAAGTTCGTTGGAGTTGCAGAAACTTGATAGCGTGATTAAAACACGGGACAAATATCAGTCCTTTGCTCTCTTTTATTTTAAGTTCAGGATGATAAAGTCTTGGGTAATTCACATGACATGAATGGATTCACATGGAGCAGATTCACAAGATGTAAATGAACAGGTGTTAACGGATGGACAGGATGAACAGGATGTAAAAGATGGTCTTAAGTCATCAACGCAGCCAAAGTAAAAGACTCGAAGGACATTGTTGGGTGTCCATTCACCAAACAAAGGAAGTGACCAGGGGGTGTATGGGTAATATAGTGCACAAGATTTAGTAATGTAGTTTGCTTGGAATTGTGGGGGATATATAGTTACGGCAGAGGAATTCATTTGGAGACTTTAAGAAATAAGATCAGGAAACATAACCACACATCAACTATAACTAAAGTAAATGATACAAGACAAGGAACAGGGAGAAACAAAAGACTTAAATACACAGAGAACAGATCAGGGAAATGGGACACAGCTATGGCAAATTAACTCAATGACAGTGACCATGGAAACTAAGAACACTGTAAAAAAAAATTACATCCCCAAGTCAAAAATTTCAAGTGACCGATAACATCTAAATTTTTCAATTAGTCTGACGTATTATTTCTCATTGAGCCAATGTTAATGGACTATTGCAACAAGAATTTCACTTGGGCCAATTGAAAAATTTAGATGTTATCGGTCACTTGAAATTTTTGATTTGGGAGGGTTAGAATTTTTTTACAGTGAAGATACAGCTGACAGTGAACAGAGGATGAGCATGCAGGTGAGGGACAGGGAGGATGATGGGAAATGTAGTGATCATAACATTTATAATATATATATATATATATATATATATACACACACATATATATATATGGGGAAAAAAGGTAAAACATTAAAGAAAAGGGCCAAATTCACAACAGTACAGTATTTTATGCCATCTGTCTCCCTTCTTCTGATGCATCTCTGATCAATCTGATGTTATACAGTCATTTTCCTCTCCTTTGTACTCTATCCTGCTTTATGTTCACAAATTGCAAATCTCTCTGCCAATTACGACTGTTTATTATAGTTAATAAACCTAAATATCACTCAAAAAGTGCAGGGACGGATTATGGTGATGATGTGCCCTGGGCACAGATGTCTCAAAGGCCCTCTTCACCAATTTTTTGGGCAACAGTGTTGCACCTGTATGCACAGGCGCGCAATAGGGCAGGCAAGCCAGGCATTTTAAGGGGGCTGATCATTTAAACAATCAGAAATGTTAATATAAAGACACAGCAACATCTCTGCATCCCCCTTAGTGGGGCCCCTCTCTCGTTACGCTCGTTATGCTTTTACCTTTTTCAAACTGGTGCAGCGCTTACTCGCGGTAGGTAGAAAATGCATGATTTGATTTGTTAAACATGAAAAGGACTTATCCGTCTGGCATGGCAGCTCCAAAGCTCCAAATGCATATCCAAAGTGTTTGTGCGGAGTATGCAGCGCGCACTGCATTGCAGGCGTCGGCGCGAACACTTGCATTTTCCTATCAACAGTGGAAACAACTTGAAATACTTCTGGTCATATACAGATAAGAATAATGCATCAGTCGCAAGTAGCTACTTGTATTTTTGTAAACTCACAATAACAAGAAAACGTTGTGCTTTTGTAAAATAAAAGAAAACAAACAGGGCGCGCTTTCATGGTCTCCGTGGCGTGAACTGGAGCGCGTCTCAAAAAATGAACTGAAACACAGTGTATAGCCTCACAGACATGATGAATATTTCTATATAAAGCTTGAAATGTCCACTTTTAATCGAAAAAAATCGAATCGAAAGCAAATACCGGCTGATTAGGCTGATATGATATGAAAGGTGCATTTCTCTCTAAAGGTGCATCCACTTTACAGCGGAGATATAGATATGTTTGCAGCCGACACTGATTTAGAAATATATATTTTATTATTAAACAATTAAAATGCCTAGTTTTTTTTTTTTTTTTTTTTTTTTTTTTTTTTTCAGACATATTATCATTAGCCTGCTTTTGCCGGTGCTTTGCGGCAAGATTTATGCATGCGCTTGAGCGCGGAATAGGCTATATGCCTCCTCCATGCACTCAGTATTTAATCAGAAATTAATATTAACGTGAGATAAGTCGACTAATTGCTTAAATGAATGACTACTAGTCGACTAGAAAAATCTTTAGTCAATGGCAATTCTAATCAATGCATTTAGGCTAGCTGACATTTATTCAATTAGTAATTCTAGTATCCAGGTCTTTACGTTAAATTAGTTGAGTTAACAATTAGTTAATGAACTAAAATAATAAAACAAAGATTAAATTAAGATGCTATATAGCATTGCTTGTTCCACCCCAAAAGACACTTTTTAAGGTGACAATCCGTTACACATTTGAAGATTTACTGTATCTTGAAGATTGTTGTATTGTATTTTATCGTCTGTTATAAAGATGAAGATTGACATTTCGTTAAAAAAAAGCTTTTGTAGTAATTGAGCTTCTCTTGCTTCTTTGTCATTTTTGTGCTTTCTTTTCATTGATCCACTTGGTTGTGGTTTTAAACTCATTTTTGTTTTGGTTTTTGAGTAACCATCTTTTATGCATGACTTTTATATTTACGCAATGCTTTTCAGTCGCCTCTAGATGTCCCTCTCAACAGCGCAGCAATACATTAAAATTATTTATTTGATTTATTTACTAGTTAATACTTTGCAACTGCAAAAAAATAATCACATTATTCCTCATTATTTAACACAATTTTACTGAAAATTAAATTTAATTAAAATAATTATTTGAAAAGAATAGACACAGTAAATTTGACAGGGCCCCCTGCTGGCCCAGTGCCCTGGGCAAGTGCCCAGTAGGCCCATGCGTTAATCCGTGCCTGAATAAGTGCCATAATTAATGAGGATATAACTTTCACTTTAGAACAGGGGATCAAATTGTCTATTACACTATTTTAGCAATTACTCATTATTACTTGATATTACTTCATTGATAGGCGACAATGACAAGGGACATTTATTTAAAACTGGAATTTCCTCTGGATTTACAAATCCTTGGGAATTTTTGGGATAATGTAAGGACACAACTGCATGAAATTTATCACACTGTGAAAGTGTTTTTTGAATATTTTATTACAAAAATCTTACATATTGTACCTTTAAGTTGATCGTTAATTAATAGTGTCTTTGTGCTTAAGTAATACATTATCATGGACAAGTTAATCATTAATTATAGTGTATTTAGGTTATGCTTTACTAATGCATACTTCTGGACACACACACACACAATACACCATCGCATTATCCCTGGATAACTTTTGATTCACTGTACGTTCATGTTGTTTCCATTTGATGCAGTTTTACTTGCCGCCTGTGGGTCCGAATCATGACCGGGACCTTTTATCACTGGGACAGCTGCATCCTTCAGTTTCAAACGATCTGGAAATCCAGCGTCGAACTGGGCCTTGTTTATAAAACATTATTCACCGAAATGCCGGGAACAAACAAACACACTTGCAAAACGTGTTGCTGCCCCAGAAAAAAACGAACTGCATTCACTGTTCCCTTAACGCTGGGTTCTTTGGGAAGGTTATCTTCCCCTCAAAACCAAAAACACACTTCTTTGGTGACATTGTTGATTTCATGGTCTAAAAACAAAATAACGAAGCTTTCTCAAGCAACGAACGAAGCACGTAAATTGAAGTGCCCATACAAGGAATTCCGTCTTTTAAGACATCATACAGGGCCATACCATAGACCGACTGTAAAAAAAAAGGGCCAAAAATAATACGAACCCTGAGGGAGTGTATTTGGAACAGAAATACTCTTCATACGTCCAACTCGTAAAAAAAATAAATAAAAAACTTTGGCCATGAGAATCCAACATCTTTAACAGCGCGAATAAGTCAGAATGCATGAATTGTCAGGGTTCTGTCACTTCTGTCTAGTTTATTTCTTGGTTTTGTGACAGAGCTCTGACACTCTGAGCTCTTTTGTCATGTCTTTGTGTGGCCGCGCAGCTTTGAACGTTCTCGAGCCGTGCGCTCTCTTTTCTGTATGCCTTGTTACGTGCGCGGGGCGTGGTGTTTGTATCCCGGCACATCTGTCTAGTTTGGTTTCGGTTCTGTGTCGGGATTCGGACTTTCATGCTCCACGTGTTTGGCCTCTGTTGTGATGAGAGCACAGGATGAGCTTACGCTTGTTCTTGTATGTCTTGCAGTTTCGAGTTTCGAGTAGCCTACACTCTTCTGTCCACGTGTGTTATGTTTTGTGTAGCAGGCTGTGTTTCCATCGGCCGCGTGCTTTCATGTCATGTTTTGTCTTGTGCTGTGTAGCACACAGCTTGTGTTTTCCACTTGCTGTGTGCTTTCATGTTGTCATGTTTTGTGAGAACATGTCACATGGCTTATGAGTGTTTTCATTAGCTGCGTGTTCATGTCTCGTTTTGTTTGAGCACATGGCTGGTGATTTGTTTTACTGGCCATGTGCATGTGTTTTTGTCATGTTTGATGTGAGCACATGGCTTGTCATGTGTTTCCTTATGCCATGTGCTCTAGCCCCTCCCATCTTGTTACCTGATTATTGATTAATTTGCCCCACCTGTCCTCCCTCCTTACCTGCTTTGTTTGCTCTCCCTATTTATTCTCCCTGTGTTTTCAGTTCTGTGCTGGTTTGTTGTTGTATGTTTTCTCTTGTCAAACTCTTCACAACGTCTAAACATCTTTTTTAAAATCTTGTGGGCCATCACATGTAAAATGATCCGTTCAGTGATCAAAATCTGTCAGACAAGTTATATTCCATAAATATTTATGACATGGAATGTTTACTAAATTGGCCAATGGCCTGTCGTTGTAATGAATAGGAATCACAATCTTATCAATCAACCAATATATTGAATTTCCTGACAGCACAATCACCACCATTTTTGAACATGGAGGAACATCACAACTCTGAACAGCAGTAGCTACTGCATATCTGTACTGTATAAATACATTTGTTTTCATAGGAGGCTACATTTATTTTTGTAGAAATGTGTAAATGTAAACTTATTTTTTTTGTAATTGAAGAGCAATAGAAAGATATGTAAGAAGATATGTATGTGTTAGAGAAATACATAATAGAGTGTGTAAAAATGAACAAGCAACTGAGAATTTTCAGTTTACATGTAACACATTTCTGCAAAAAAAATGTACTGTATACAAATGTTCATTTAATTTTTGTGCACTACAGTATTGACTTTTTTTCCAGTCAATTTTTACCCACTGTCTGAATCTGTATTTAAAATGCTCAATGTGATACACAGACAAAACTGACATTCTTGTATAGTAAGTTAGTGTCAACAAAAAGTAACCCCCAAACAAAAAAAACATGACATTTACATATAACAATAACAAATATTTACATGGTGAAAACATATCTAAACATTTTGACCAGTGTGCCTCACACAATGACAAAAAGCATTGGTGCCATTGGCCAATTTACTGAAACTAACTATTGGAGCATGAATTAAATGGATGGATGGATGGATAGATAGATAGAGAACAAATTGAGTCTAAACATTTCATTCTACCAAGAGCTGCTCTCTTGGCTCCCTCTGTGTTTATTATTTTATGGAACCAAACGAGGAATAAAACTGTACAGAAAAATTTATCTCAACACACTGAACAACGTAATGAAAAAATGAAACAAAGCAATAAGCCAAACAAGACTCAGAAGGAAGCAAATTTCATTAGCAATGCTGCATTAAATGCTTCAATAGTTTCATATTGATTGTCAATACCGAATAAAACTGCATTAGTATTTTTCTTACCTTTAGGTTTTGCTGCTTAAACAATCTAGTCTATCCCTTCAAATAGTATTATAGTCTGGTTCATGTATTCTTGACACGGAATTTACCAGGTAATTCATGCCAAAAACTGGGAAAATAAATGCACAAAAGTGTCTGTGGCTTTCAAATGGCCCAATATGCAGTAAACGGTGGTTTTTAGAGCAGTTCATTTTGCTTGGAAAAAGCCTTCAGGTGGCTTTAATGTTAAATCTTTTGTGCAAAAAGCTTCATCAATACCTTTAAATGTCTGTTTTAATGTGAACAAAATGTAATTTGAATTGATTATGGAAGCTTTTCTGAAAAGTGATTTCTCTAGCGGCCTCATGAAGCACACATTTCACTGTTTCAGTCATGATTTACAAAGGCAGGGCCATTTAAACAGCCCTCTAGTTATTCAAATTTGGTGAACAATGAAAACAGACAGTTTAGATCAGCAAAATAAGTGCATCTTTCCTTTTTCTGTTCAAAAGTAAAAATGCAAACTAGCACAACACGGTTACATATTCCATCACGGTTCTCTGTTAGCCTGTGTGAATAATAACTACTATGTTGTTTTGTTCATATTTGGCCCTGGGCAAGTCTTGCCATCATAGACAAAATTCTAATGGATCACAAAGTTTTCTTCTTGCAGTTAATGCTTCTCTGGAACAGGTACACACAAATGTTGTATTTTTATTACAAAGCATTTCTAATTCCATTTAGAACAGTATGTGGATTATGCAAGCAAACTGTTTATATATTTCCTCTCTACAACAATTAACAGATTTTTTTTTATTTTTATAAAGACATTATTTTGTTTGAACCAAACTAAAAAGAAGATTAGAATGAATTGGAATGCAGTAACATGGAAAAAATAATCCTTTGAGTTCAGCGTATGCTTGAGAGGTCTAATTAGGAAGCCAACAGGGTTCTGATGTGTTCTTTGAGTTACAGGAGAAAGCACATCCTGACACTCCCATGATCCCACAGGTCCCTGTGTCAGTTTCAGCATTTCAGTAAAAGAAAAGTAGGCCTACATGAAAGAAAGCACGAGAAAGGATAACAAGCATGGCATAGTAAGTAAAGAATTTTTAGTATGAAAAGCAAACTTTATTAAAGACATGTTGAGAACATATAAATGTAACGGGTATGGAAAGTATAAACACATCAAATTCTCCCACAGCTGTTCATTATGAAGGTTGTATGTTAAACAGTTGGTTCTCTCCCTAGTTGTGTGACATACAACCGTCCTAATGCAAATGAGTTGGAGTTTCATGTCTCCTTTAAAAAATCAAGCAATGTATTGCTAATGTTGCATGAACTGCTGTGGGGTAAAGTGGCACCTCACAAGATATATCATGGTTTGTTAAAAGTTACGTGGTGGAGTCCCCTCGCCTATACCCTGATCTAGTTCCTGTTCTGATAATCAGAAGAGGGCTACTTCGGTGAATAGCCAGGGTGACCTGAGGATAACAGTGGGGCATTACCTGCCGAGCCAACCTCCGTGGGTCCCACACGTACAAAGTCAGTACAAAGTCCTCCCCTTCGGGCTGTCCCTGTCGCCTTGCGTCTTCATTAAGGTCGTGGAGGCAGCCCTTGTTCCCATGAGAGAACAATGCTTTCTCATTCTCAACTACCTTAATGACTGGCTCATTTTGGCCCAGTCACGAGAGCAGTTGTGCAAACAACCTAACAGAGGAACATGCTAGGTCGGTGCTGAACATGCCTGAACTCACTCAAGGGGAGGACGGCTGTCCCACTGAAACTATTTCAGAGGCTCCTGGGGCATATGGCATCCACAGCCGCAGTAACGCAGCTCGGATTGCTTCATATGCGGGCGCTTCAGCACTGGCTTCACAACCGAGTCCCGAGATGTGTGTGGCAACGTGGCACACACCGGGTGACAATCACCTCCGGCCTGATGCCAAACCTTCAGCCCGTGGTCGAATCTTGCATTTCTACGGGCAGGAGTTCCCCTTAGAACAAGTGTCCAGGCATGCTGTTGTCTTCACGGATGCCTCCACCACCGGCTGGGGTGCCACGTACAACAGGCATGATTATTGATTATCGGGTATTTGGACGGGATCCCAACCACATTCGCTCATCAACTGCCTCGAGTTGCTAGCAGTATGACTTGCGTTGGGCCGCTTCAAATCGCCACTACTAGGCAAGCACGTACTGGTCCGAACTGACAGCACTGCGGCCGTTGCGTACATCAACCGTCAGGGTGGTTTACGCTCCTGTCGCATGTTGCAACTCGCCCACCATCTCCTCCTATGGAGTCAGAAGCATCTGAGGTCGCTTTGTGGCATTCATATTCTGGGCGTGCTCAATCGTGCAGCCGACGAGCTCTCACGACAGCCTGCGCTTCCGGGACAGTGGGGACTTTCTCTTGGCAGAGTCCGCTCTGCCGTCTCTACCGGTATTGACTCCCCCCTAAGCTTTAGCCTGAGCTACCTCAGAGACCTTTCGTATGTTGCACTTGCACTCACATGTGGCCTCTGTAGCGTCCCTTTCCGCTTTGAGAGGGCACGCTTTCCCAGTGTTATCCAATAGTCTTGCTGTATGGGTCAAGTGGAACAACAGCAATCAACCTTCTTTGCGTAAGCCCTGTCCTATCTTCCGCCCCAGCGGGGGGGATCAGGTAGCTTACACGGGGCGCTGGAAGGGGCAGCAATAGTGGCTCTTTGGAATAGGGATCCTAATTTGCCAGTTCAGTTCTGACGTAACGTCGAACGTGACTGACTGATAGAGAATGTCTTGGTTACGACTACTTAGGACATACCAGTAGGGTGAAGTGTGAAAGCCTACAGAAAGTCTAAGTGCAAATGCAGTTCTGTACAGCATAAATTAAGAAAAAAATAATAATAGGAAAGTCTTTTCAAAGATAACTTTCAGGGGGTGACTTCCAACTTTTCATAATTTTCATTTTCTTCACCAAAACTCAATCACATTCTAAAACCACATTTACATGACTAATTGTAATGCCATTGTGCCTCCATTGTTTGTAAGGTAATGTTGACATTTTATTTGGAGGGTATTTGAGCAATAAACCCACAGTGCTACTTTTCCACTATGTAAATGAGCCAACTATGATAATGATTTTGGACTTTACAAGCTTTTGGACTTTACAAGTCATAATTGTTCTGGCTTGTCTCAGCAATGAATTATTCAGGTCTTCAATATAAAAGAGTCACTCTAACATTTGTTGGAAAGCACCTGTTTGTTTAAACTGAAAACGCTGTTTCACGGAATTCTATTTTCTAACAGAAATAGCAACGACTTACTGATAGCTTTGTTTCTTTCTGTAAATGTTGCATAACAAAGTCTGTTATGTTGTAAAGTCCTTTTCCCCACATCACTGAATTTGTAACACTATGTTAACTCATATTGCTGTGCATTTGTTATCTTTGAAATGTTATCTTCTCATATGCATGGATTTTGACTTGCCAAAATCCCTATCATCCCAGAGATCTGCACATTATCAGCCTCATCTTGAGTTAATCCACATTTGCACTGTACCAGGCTGCAGCGCGGCTCTGTGATTGAATGCTTTATTATAATACCATACAGTAAAATGCTTTGCACTCTGATTCTGGTAAGTTTTTTTTATATATCATAAGTCTCGGATGTATAGTGTAGAATCTGCAATTGTTGTTGAAGCTGCAGCGATTCCAGTGTTTATGTCGCTAATAAATAAAGAACGCAACATTATGATCCCTTGGAAAATGTCTCAAGTATCTGTGTGGACTGTATAAATTAGACCTAGAGACAGTCCATTTAAACAACAGCGTCTTAATGAAGTGTCGACAAAATGACAGGGAGACGGAAATTAAATCAGCTCTGGGAATTGCTCATACTTTCACAACTTTATTTTGCTGACATTATTTATTGTTTATGTTTATTGGTATTGATCCCTGCAGTCATTTTAAAAGCCTCAAGGGAATGATGATATGTCTGCAGTTCTTTATTATAGCCTAATGTTGGTTTGAATATTCGTGTAGTAAGTTAAAAACTCTTAATTCTTCTCGCTTTTTCACTGCCCCATGATAAGTAATAAAAACTGCTCTGGCCAGGCAAATGTTGACAATGTTGGCTTGAGTTTGTTGGGCATTTGCTTTAGATTTCAGTTCTAGCTCTCATAATTAACTGATATAATTTCACTATGACCACCAAGCTCTTCTACACCAAATGAAAAACCATTTGGGGAAAAGGGGTTAAGAAGTTCACGGCATCTGGCATTTTCCAGACTAATGATTTCTGTACTGAAATATTAACCAACCTTTGCTGATCGAGAGAGACGACCTTCTCTGACACTTCTTTAGAGTCTACCAATAAAGAATGTCTTTAAAGTCTAAAAGACTTTCTAAAGTCTACCGACATCCTTAATTAGCTGATTTTGTACTCACTCAAGGATTTATTTTCTGTCAATTTACTTCCTTAAAAAAGCACCAGCATTATTCATTATGAAAATGCAGTTAATGCACTCATAGAAAATTTGCATTTTTTAAATTGAACCCTTTGGTGTTGTTCGGTCATTTTAGAGTGAAAATAAAAATGTTTTGAAATTTAAACAAATCGCTACTTCATCTGAATGGTATGAAACTAGTGGTTACACCACAGCATTACATACACTTTTAATTTTTTTTACTCCCACCATATGGCACTAATCTGCCTTCAAATTTTGGCATTGTCTCCATTTTAACATGAAATACTGCTTTAATTGAAAAGCAAAAAAAAGATAGATAGATTTTTTTGTATATTTTCAAAGGTAAAAATGTATCATAATTAATGCATAAATATGAATTAACTCTCAAAATACAAAATAAAAAAAAATATTACATATATATTTAACAATATAATATACAATATTACATGGATTTGACTGAAAAAAGAAAAGAAAAGGTGTTTGGCCACTTTAGACAGCAAACAACACAAGTGCGACTCCCAAATGAACAATACCAGAGGATTTAAACATTTTATTATTATTATTATTATTAATATTTTCATCAGCATAATTTAAGTATAGTTTTAAGACTATGTCAGAATGTCTTAATATTTATTCTGCACCTCTTTTGCTGTAATGACAGTAGCACTGTTTTTCAAAAACCTAAAACTTCTTTATTGCTAGATTTAAACTACATTTTGAGTCCCACTTCAGTGTGAACATTTGAACTTTGTGTGTGCATATGTATACATACACTCATAACTCCCACCTACACATGTGTTGTTGATGTTTCTAGCTGTTAAATATGGTCCCAGTGGAGGAGCAGTGGAGAGATGCGTCACCTTCATGACCTTGAAGAGCTCTCTCTAATGTGGGAAACTTTGGCCAGAGCAGGACACAGATTAAGTATTTTATTAGAAGTAATTGTTACTCCCCTCGAGTTTAACAAAGGCTCAAGTCGTTCCTGGGTTTTAACGGGCATTTATTTGGTGACATAATCTTCAAACATGTCTTTACATGTTCCTTTATATTGCCATATTGCCATATTGCCGTCAGAACTGGTATAAATAAAGTACAGAAAAAACAAATTAGCAGTAAATTGTAGACATATTTTATAGACAATACTAAACGAAATCACATAGAAATAAAGTAATAAAGCATACATTTATGTCATGTAAAATAATATCGCAATTGGCTTGTTACAAACAAAGTATCATGTAATACAAATAAATGGCAAAGAAAGAAAATATACCTCATTGGCCGCATGATCCCGAGAGGGTAAACTTAGATGAGGAATACATCTTCAAACTTCACATACACAACTTATATGAAACTTTAAATCTTCCTGGGGCTTTTAGACAGCAGGCTCGCAAACCGAAGCACATTTCTCTCTCTCTGCTCTTAGCAAGTGCACCCATTTAGCGTCCCCATAACAACAAATTATAATTTCCATGTGGAACAAAAAATAAGTTCCCCCTTTTTTCACAAGGTTTTTAACAAAAGGAAAATAAACATGAAATTATTATGTATTGACCATGATACATTATCATATGATTTTTAACCCTTTTGTATTTTAACTGTGAACCATATTGAACTGAAATATATGTATGTTTTCTTTGATGGCAGCTACACTCCCACCAAATCACTTGTGATTTCAACCAATAAACTATGTGTGAGCGATTACTGTAAGTTAAAGTTGTGTTAGTCAGCTTCAAGTAATGTGACTGTCTTGTGGATAGGTCTCTCCAGATAGACTGGTTTACTGAGTCTCTTTCCTTGATCATCTAATGCTGAGTCGCTGATCAGTAACTGGACCTTCCGTACACATCCATCTTCAGCTGGATACACAGTGGCGACTTTAGCCAGCTTCCATTCATTTCTGGGTGCTGTAGCGTCTTGTACAATTACTATGTCATTGACTTCCGCATTTCTCCTTGTCTTGTGCCATTTCTGTCTTTGTTGTAAACTCAATAGGTACTCCCTTTTCCATCTGTGCCAAAATTCATTGGCAAGGTATTGGACTCTACGCCATCTCTTGCGGAGGTAGAGGTCTTCCTTTACAAAGTTTCCAGGTGGAGGCAAGATTATTGAGGATTTCATTGTCAGAAGTAGGTTGGGTGTAAGAGGCTGGGGACCTGTTGGGTCACTGAGTAAGTGTGCTGTCATAGGTCGGCTGTTGATGATTGCCATCACTTCATAAAGATACGTTCGTAAGGATGAACTGTCGAGTGTTCGGGATGATTGATCCAGAATGGAAGTTAACACACTTCTGATTGTCCGTATTTGCCTTTCCCAAACTCCGCCCATATGACTAGCAGAGGGAGGGTTCATGACAAACTCACAGCCTAGTTTTTTAAGGCATTCTTGATCCATTTCCTTTACTGCTTCCAGGAATTCACGTCTTGCTCCAACAAAATTGGTGCCTTGATCTGATTGGAGTTGACGAACGTTTCCACGTAGGGCAATGAAGGCACGAAGTGAATTGATGAATGCATCAGTTGATAGATCATCAAGTAACTCTATGTGCACTGCACGAGAGCACAAGCATGTGAACAATAGTCCATAACGTTTCAGCTCTTTTCGGCCTTCTTTAATATAAAATGGACCAAAACAATCCATCCCACAATAAATGAAGGGAGGAGTTGACTCCATTCTCTCACGCGGCAGGTCTGCCATTCTCTGTTCTTCTGTGTGACGTCTAAACCTTCTGCACTTGACGCAGTGGTAGATGACTGATGAAACAGCTTGACTACATCCGAGGATCCAGATGCCATTTGATCTCAACTCATTTATGGTCATGCCACGCCCCTGATGTTGCACTTGTCTGTGATAGTGATCGATCAGTAACCTTGCTATGTGGCTGTTTTTTGGTAGAATGACTGGATGTTTAATGTGGGGATGCATGGCAGCATGCTCTAATCGACCTCCCACTCTAAGAATGCCCCTGTGGTCCAAGAAGGGATTGAGTCGGTACAGCCTACTGGTTTTGTCTTTGGTCATCTCCCTTTGTGACTCAAGATCATTGATCTCTTTGGAGAAGACTTCCCTTTGTACAATGAGCATGATGGTAAGTTCTGCATCCTGTCTTTCCTCGAGACTTGTGGCTTCATTGGTTCTCTGTATTTTTCCCCTAAACTCCTTGAGAAATCTTTGGAGTCTGGCGATTGCTTTCACTAGTCTTGTCCAGCTTGAAAACTTAAGAAAGCGATTAGTGAGCGAATCTGTTGTAGTTGAGGTCTGGTGCACAATGACCCTGCGCACTTCTGGATCTTTGACATCAAGTTCTCTCACCTTAACCTCACCGCTTGGAAGCTCTTCCTGCCAGAGAAAATCTGGACCACTAAACCAATTGGAAGTGATGAGCTCTTTTGCCTTAAGCCCTCGTGACGCATGGTCAGCAGGATTGTCTTCTGACGTCACGTATTTCCACTGGGTTGGGTTTGTACTTTCCTTGATGCGCTGTATGCGGTTAGCTACGTAGATATGAAACCGTTTTGCATCATTGGTGATGTATCCTAAGACGACGTTTGAATCTGTCCAGAAGAACTCTTGGGCATCTTCAAGCTCCAATTCTCCTCTGAGCATGTCACTTGTGCGTACTGCTACAACTGCAGCGGACAACTCGAGTCTTGGCACCGTGGTTACCTTTGTGGGGGATACTCTGGCCTTGGCCATGACTAGGATGCAGTGTATCTGTCCTGTTATGCTGATTGCTCTTAGATAAGTACAGACTCCATACCCCGTGACACTTGCGTCTGAAAAATGGTGGATTTCATACTTGTGAACTGGTTTGAAATCTACTGGTAGGTAGCATCGCTCAATCTTGACATTGGCTAAGTTCTGCAGATCCAAAAGCCAGGACTCCCACCGTGCCCTTAACTCATTTGACAGTGGCTCATCCCAGTCGATCTTCTCATGACACATTTGTTGAAGTATTTGTTTCCCGAGTAGGACAAAAGGTGCCACAAAGCCAAGTGGATCGAAGATAGAGGCAACTGTGGACAAAACTCCTCTTCTGGAGAGAGGGCGCTCATTCACGACTACTCGAAACTGGAAATGGTCTGAAGAGACACACCATTTGACGCCTAGAGCTCTCTCAATCTGTTGTTCGCCAAGAGCTAGGTCTTGTTTAATAACAGTCTCTGCACAGTCTTCCTTTGGGAGGGATGCCAATACTTGTTGGCTGTTTGATATGAACTTATGAAGTCGCAACTTGCCTGTGTTGCAGAGTTGTCTTACTTCATTTACCAACTGGATAGCCTCTTCTTCTGAGTGGACACTTATTAGGCCATCATCCACATAAAAGTTTCTCTCAATGAAACGGATTGTGGTTTCACTGAAATGACCTTGCCCTTGAGCTGCGATATACTTGAGGCCGTAATTTGCGCAGCCGGGTGATGAGGCGGCTCCAAACAGATGGACACACATACGGTAGACGGAAGGGTTTGAGTAGAAGCTCCCGTTGTCCCACCACAGAAAGCGGAAGTAGTCTTGATCTTCTGGCTTGACATGGAATTGATGAAACATGCGTTCTATGTCGCACATTACCGCTACTTGACCCTTACGAAACCGACATAGAACACCTACCAGGCTGTTGGTCAACTCTGGCCCAGTGAGCAGAAAGTCATTTAATGACACACCTTCGTACTTTGCCGAGCAGTCGAACACGACTCTTATTTTTCTAGGTTTCTGGGGGTGGTAGACCCCATGGTGAGGGATGTACCAGGAAGGGCTTTTGTCCAGTTCGTCAGGTGGAACCTTTTCCGCATCTCCACGTGTTATTGTTTCATTCATGAATGTTGTGTAGTCTTTGTGGTATTGCTTGTCTTTCTCAAATCTTTTCTTTAGACATTTGAGTCTGTGTTCAGCACAGATTTTATTGTTTGGCAGATTTGGTCTGTCCTTCTTAAAGGGCAAGGGCAACTCGCAGTGACCATTTGCTTTCATTTTCACTCCTTCCTCCATTATGGAAATGAAACGCAGATCCTCTTGGGAGAAATGAGAGTCCTCCACGTGGCGTTCATTGAAATCGGACTCCAGTACTTTGATCACATCTAGTGGTGTGACTAGCTCTTTGACTTGTGTACGACAGACGTACATGACTTCATTTGTTAAGGGGGTTGGTGACTGAACAGAAGGTGTCACTTCGTGGACTATGACTCTGTGGCTGCTTCCTATAGCGTCACCATAATCCACACAAGGATCAGTACCGCCTACTATAGTCCAACCAAGGTCTGTTCTTTGAGCGAATGGTTCATTGTCCTTACCTGACACCACTTCTCTGGGTATCAGAGCTTGCGAACAATTGTACCCTATAAGCAGGCCGACATCACACTCTATCATGGGAGCGATCTCTTCAGCAAGGTGCTCTAGGTGAGGCCATGCTCTTGCTATCTTAGGTGTTGGAATATGACTTAGATTGGCAGGGATAAAGTCTCTTGTGTATGTCATTGGGAGGGGAATTCTCTTGGATGTGTAGAAGCCTCTGACTTGTAGCCCAAATAGCTTTTGACTTGGAATGACTGTGTCCCTGGATGACAGTGTAGAAAGTTTCAACTGCACTTGTTTCTTTTCTGTGACTAGAACGTCCGCCTTTTCTTGAAGAACGAATGTGGTGTCGCTCTGACTGTCCAGAAGGGCATAGACAAGAACCTCGTGTTCTGGATCGCTTGTTGTGGATAACCAAACTGGAATGATTGTGGATGTGAGATCATTCTTAGCGTTTTGTACAACACGATTGGATATTGCCTCGTTTGGTGTTTCTGTACTTGGTTGTTTGGTTTCCCTTGTGTCCTTTTGTTCCTTGTCAGAATCCTTTGTCCTCTTGACTTCCTTGTCACGTTCCTGATGTAAACATGTTGGATGTTTTCCTTTGCATGTGTTACAAACACTTCTCATTTCACATTTCTTTGAATGATGTCCAGGGCTGAGACATCCAAAGCACAAGCCCTTTGTTTGTACAAACTTGACTCGCTCAGTAATTGACTTGTCCATGAACTTTCGACAAACATGAATTCCATGGTTTGGCCTTTCACAGAAGATACACCTCTTAGTGTCTGGTTTCTCTTCTGAACTGCTTGCTAGCACCTTGGCACCAACACTTCGGGTCTTTAGGGTCTTTGTTTTCTCACAGTCACTTGTCTTTAGTGCATAAAGCGACGTTACTGGATTGCACGCTATCTTGGCCTCTCTTGTGACGAAGTCGACAAAGTTGCTGAATGTTGGAAATGACCCGGTTTGTTCTTGTGTCTCAATGACTTTTCTATTCCAGCTTGCTGTTAACCAATCAGGAAGCTTGCTGAGCATTTTCTGGTTTTCACTGCAGTCGTTGAGAACTTCAAGATTCTTAATCTGGAACATTGCTGCTTCACAGCCTCTGAGAAAGTCTGAGAACTCTCGTAGTTCAGCACTGTCCTTTGGTCCTATCCTTGGCCATGATATGAGCTTATCCCTGAAGGCTTTGGCGATTACAAATGAACTTCCATACCTTTCCTCCAGAATGTCCCATGCTGCAAAATACGCTGTGTCCGTCCCCAACAGAAAATAGCCCTCAATTGCTTTCCTTGCTGGCCCACCAACATACTTGCGGAGGTAGTAGAGCTTTTCATTTACTGGAATGTTCTTCCTGTCTATCAGGGTTTGAAAAGACATTTTCCAATCTTTGTATTTGAGTGGGTCTCCAATGAAGACTGAAGGTTCTGGTACTGGTAAACGGCTTATGTTGATTGACTCTGCTAACGCTCTGGCTAATGCAGTAGTGCTATCTTCTTGTGTAACATTGGTTGCATGTTGCCGGCTTGTGGCCTCTCGTGACACAGTGTGTTGTTGCGGGTTAGCAGTGGGTTGTGCAAGATGAAATTCAGGCAAACTAACCTGGTAAGGTGCAGCTTTCTTTGTCTTGGACTTACTGTGTAGAAGGTCTGATATTTCTTCATCTGAAGTTGATTCTTGTTCATAGACTTTCAGACGTGTTTTGGCAGCTTTCATTTTCTTGACGGTTTCTAAGCGTTCTATCTGCCTGCGCTTTTCTTCTAATGTCTTTTGTTTTTCAGCATTTTCTGCTTCTTGTTGTGCAAGTCTTTTTCTGTTTTCAGCTTCAAGATTTTCAAGCTCCCTTTGCTCACGCTCCATTTCTTGCATCACTTTCAAGGTTGCTTCTGTTGCTGCCAGTTCTGCTGCTGCTTCTTGTTTCTTCACAGATGACTTACTTGAATGGCTTGAACGTGTGATTACACTACTCGAGCGTTTGGACCCGTGAGATGCTGCTGATTGGAACACCGAGCCAGCCTCACTCCAGTGAGTTGACCTTTTAGCTGGGCATTTACCACTTTCCTTTTCTTTAAGAATCTCTGTTGCTTGTTCTATTATCCTTACAGAAACAGCATGACATGTGTCTACTCGGCGACGGGTATCACTGTCAGGAGTGTCGTAACTGCGCAACTCGTGATAGGATTGCTTTACTTCTCCTGAAGCATTTTGGACCCTTACGATGTGATCCTGTAAGCTTGCAGTGCTAGATACATCAAGTGCTCCCTTAGCTTGTTTGGCAATCACTTTCCATTTGTCATAATTGGTCTTAAAGCGACACTGAAGCTTATTCATTCTTTCTTCATGTAAAGCTTGGCCCTTTTCAGTAAGCTTTCTGGTTCTTTGGCTTTTTCTCAAAGCATCTTCTTCAGCTGCTTGACTTGTATTTGCCTCTTGCTGTGGACTTGAGTCTACAATTTCTTCATCAGGGCTTGCTTGCTCCTGCAACTTCACAGCTTCGCTTCCTTGGACTTCAGGCTCAGACATTTCACTACTTGAGCTTATGTATGTATTGACTTAAGGTCAGATTACTTGTGAGTTTGTAAGGTTACCTAAATTATTGTAATGAACTATGGGATATAATACTCTTTAACTGTAAATATGAACTCTGTTAGAATTAACTTAAAAATGTGTTATAAACACCTAAATGCAAATTATGAACTGTTCTCACCTTGTATGAAATAAAGAAATGGCCTTCAATGTCAAAGAAAACCAATATGACTTGCCCTTTAAAAATGCCTTAGTGCACCTTTAACTTAGCAAATAACTTGTGATTAAACTTGCAATTAGTTTATAATAATCACCTTACAAAGAAATAGACATACACTTAAACTTGAATTGCAAACATATAGGCTACACTTCAACCCCTTTTAGCATTTTAGTCCCTTTAAAGTTAGCAGGATTAAACTACTTCTTAACATTTAACTTGTTTAAATGTGTTACTTCTTTGTAGCTTGACCCCACGACACTTCTGGACTCCAATTGCCACTTGTCAGGTTTTCCGTGCACGCAGTCCGTGTAGTCTTTGATGCTCGTGTGCGTAGTTAACGATGTAACGAGCTGCTCGTTAATGGCTCCGTTGCAACAGGCACCGCTCTTCTCCTCCAGCACGAAGCAGGATGAGTTCTGACTGTTACTCCCCTCGAGTTTAACAAAGGCTCAAGTCGTTCCTGGGTTTTAACGGGCATTTATTTGGTGACATAATCTTCAAACATGTCTTTACATGTTCCTTTATATTGCCATATTGCCATATTGCCGTCAGAACTGGTATAAATAAAGTACAGAAAAAACAAATTAGCAGTAAATTGTAGACATATTTTATAGACAATACTAAACGAAATCACATAGAAATAAAGTAATAAAGCATACATTTATGTCATGTAAAATAATATCGCAATTGGCTTGTTACAAACAAAGTATCATGTAATACAAATAAATGGCAAAGAAAGAAAATATACCTCATTGGCCGCATGATCCCGAGAGGGTAAACTTAGATGAGGAATACATCTTCAAACTTCACATACACAACTTATATGAAACTTTAAATCTTCCTGGGGCTTTTAGACAGCAGGCTCGCCAACCGAAGCACATTTCTCTCTCTCTGCTCTTAGCAAGTGCACCCATTTAGCGTCCCCATAACAACAAATTATAATTTCCATGTGGAACAAAAAATAAGTTCCCCCTTTTTTCACAAGGTTTTTAACAAAAGGAAAATAAACATGAAATTATTATGTATTGACCATGATACATTATCATATGATTTTTAACCCTTTTGTATTTTAACTGTGAACCATATTGAACTGAAATATATGTATGTTTTCTTTGATGGCAGCTACAGTAATGATTTTCATTAAAGGGTAACTCTCGCCAAAATGCAACCTAGGGTCTTTTTTGTTAATCTACCTGAGCTGCTCACTGTAGCTGTGTCCACCGGCATTTTGACAGTCAAAAATAGAATGCAACGTAACAGGGAGGAGAGTAAAGATGGAAAGCTCATAAAGCTTAGTTCGATATAAATTCACGGATAATTTATGGTTTGTCGTTAGTGAAAATCAATATTGACCTTGTATTTGAAAAAGGACGCTCATATAAGAAGCAATACTGAAATTCAGAGTCAGTTCATTCACATTCGGAGATTGACTATTTTTGACTGTCAAAATGCCGGCGGACACAGCTACAGTGAGTTGTTCAAAATCTTTCTTTTTAGTAAACTCTGTACACAATGTTCTCAATGCTTGAGTTCATGTGAAGAGCCCCTGGTGATACTTCGAGCAAAAAAGTTTCATGTTGTGTCGTGCCTTCTTAGTGTTAGTGCCTTCTTAAATAGCGATTTTTGATGCTAACATAGAAGTGACCCAAGCACTCCCATTCAAAAGGCAATTTGAACGAAAACAAAAATATGGTCAAACTTAAGTGCCGTTTCCATTCTAATTATGCTTTTAAACGAAAGTTCGCCTCGCGTAGATTAACAAAAAGACCCTAGGTTGCATTCTGGCGAGAGTTACCCTTTAATTGTGCTCTATGCGAACATTACCTGAGAGCAATACTTTTAAAGTTTCAATTCTTGTCACGCAGGGGCAGATGTTTTGTAGTCTTGTGTTTGTTACCCCCTTTTCTTCCTAAAATAAGAGGCGTTACGTTTCTCAATTGTAGGCCTATCATGGATATTGTAAACAACAGATCCCACCTCCTGCCTCTAATGATCCTAGCATCATTGTGTATTCTACTTGATACCAATTTACATCTTTATGTAATGACATCACCACGAAATGACACAGTTTAGAAACAAATCCACATGCCTGCTTGGTACTTCTGAAATTAGTTGGCAACAGTTTCTGGGAGGTTGTGTGACGATAACAAGATACAGTAGATCCATGATAGTTCTTTTTGTTATTAAAATTAAGAACAAAGATGCAAATAACAAACAGTAAGATAAATACAATACAAGATACAAAAAAAAAGAAAAAAAAAAGTTAAGTTCTCAGGTACAGTAGGAATTAAATACACATCGATTCATATTCAGCTACTAAATTAAAGTGCAGTGAGTGATGTTGTTGTTGTTTAATGTGGCATGAGGAAAACTGCAACTTAGTGACACTAGGGCCTAACTATTTAGAATAGAATAACTGCAGCTTTAAGAAAACCGACTACGCCACTCTGACATCACACAGATAATGATTGATACTTTATCTTAAGGCACACAAGTTGGTTGCACTAGTAAGGAACAGAGACATGAATATCATACAAAGAGTGTTCTTTATTACAAAAAAAAACAAAACAAAAAAAACACACAAAGATAGACAGAGCGTACCAGGCAAGGCTCGCCACAATCTGACCATGGAATAAATGTTATGCAATCAGAGGAGAAATAGTTATTCAAAAGTCAGTCACTACAAAATGAACATACAATAAAACACTACATTCAAAAGCTTTCGGCTGAGGGCTAAAGGACAAGGAATCCAACCACACACACTTTAGAGTAAACTCTTATCACTCACACACAAAATCCATGCGTCTCACTGCACACAGCACACAGTGTTCAAACCACCACCAGCATGCGGAGGAAACAAGGGAGGATTCCTGGCTGAAGCCCCCAGCATCTAGCAGAAGTTGTTTACGATTGCTATGCACACACAAACAACAAGAAAATCACAATTAGAATGAATCAGGACTGAATCAAGTCAATATAAACAGCAGAAAAACAATACTAAAAAAAAAAAAAAAAAAAAAAATTAACTGAAAACTATAATTCACACTAACACATAATCTCAAAACAAAGAAAACCAAAACAAATTAATAGCAGCGTCATTCAACGCACCTATATCAAACCATACTTACAAATCAGACTAAATAAAACAAACAAAAACATAGGTTGTAGGACAACGGCGATTCCTCGCATTAAATATACAAAAAGGCAGAGAAAGACCTCGAACACCGATAATAGAATCAAGTCAATCACTCAGAACAAACCACTTTAGTTTGTTGATTCGTTTTGATCCTGCAGCGCCACATTAACTGGTTTGCGTATGCCCGACGATAGAATCAGTCAAACATTCCAAAACGTAACACCTTTGGTTTGCTTGTTCTCGTTTTGATCCCGCAGCGTCGCATAAACTGGTTTACATATGCCTAAAACGACCGAAAGAAATCACCATTTCAGGAGCACGCAAAAGCTGGCGTACAGCCGCAGTCAAATCACCCGCACGTTGGAAGCAAATGGGAACCCCCGGGTCAATCGGAGATGACGTGTGTCTTGATATGAATGGAAATACTCCCGCTATTTATAGCCTGATCGGAAATGACGCGTCACAAAGGACTAAAAGGGAATTTGTCAGCGGCAAGCTCTAATTAATTGAATAATTTCTATTAATAAGCAACATGGGAGGAGAGCATCCGGTCACATTAACATTGAGGACAGACAGCAGGTATATCAGGCTGCTGTTACTTTAATAACTAATGCATGACATTGGCACACATGATGACACATCTGATTCCTTTTTCCACTACCTTCACTGAAGACATAACCTATTGGTTTACGTGGTTTATTGGACTTAATAAATCTTTTTAACATCAAGCAGTTCCCGGCTGTATTTTCTCATTAATGCATGTTTCTTTTTAGCAGTCCTGCACTGCGTGGCTACTTACACAACACAGCAAATTATATCATTCATATTAAATATCATTAGATATGAATTCTGTCATTCAAAATTACCACTTGACTTTTTCCTCGTTGTTTTTTTTTTTTTTTTTTTTTTTTGTATTCACATTCTCGTCAGGTTAGCATCTCTGCACAAGCCTTTATGACAATTAGAGCGTGTTGGCCAGTATTTAAAGGCGTGTAATACTCTTGCTCATTTTGTAGGTTCACATTTCGAAGTATTTGATATCAGAGTGACAAACAGTTTTATCAAGGGACTATGGAAGCGTGTTTCCACCACAGAATAATAATAAAAAAGGTAGAGTTGCTTTTTTTCTCTCAATTACAAGTTTACATTTCGCAATTCTGACTTTTTAGAAGAGAATTGCATAATATATAAGTCGCAATTGCGGGTTATAAAGTGAGAATTGTGAGATATAAAGTCAGAATTGTGTGATATTAAGTTAGAATTGTGCGATATAAACTCGCAATTGCGATTATATGTCTCTATAACAAGACAACGCTGAACGTAATCACAACAATCATGAGCACAGGCAAAGGTTACGTGCTTAAAGATGTTTAAATGGGATGATAACGCAACATTTATGTGAGATGTAATTGTTGCTATGTATGAAGTGGCAGAAACAACCAAGAGCAACACAGAGGTAACAATTAAGTTATGTTTAAAGTTTTTCAAGTTAAGAAAAATGCAGAAACAACACCGAATTCTTCAGCGTATATCGACGCCTTAAAATAAACTATGCTGATTAAAACAAAAATACAATTAATGGCGATCACTCTTCAACCATACCTGTCAACCCTCCCATTTCTCCCGGGATTCTCCCGTATTTTACCTTGCTATCTCGCTATCATCCCGTTTAAATATATTCCTCTGTCTGTCTTTTGTCCTCTGTCCTCTGTCTTCTGTCCATCTTCTGTCTTCTGTTTTCTGTCCTCTATCTGTCTTCTGTCCTCTGTCCTCTGTCTGTCTTCTGACCTCTGTCTTCTGTCCTCTGTCCTCTGTCCATCTTCTGTCCATCTTCTGTCCTCTGTCTTCTGTCCTCTGTCATCTTTCCTCTGTCTTCTGTTCTCTGTCTGTCTTCTGTCCTCTGTCTTCTGTCCTCTGTCTTCTGTCCTCTGTCCTCTGTCTTCTGTCCTCTGCCCTCTGTCTTCTGTCTTCTGTCCTCCGTCTTCTGTCCTCCATCCTCTGTCTTCCGTCCTCTGTCCTCTGTCTTCTGTCTTCTGTCTTCTGTCTTCTGTCCTCTGTCCTCTGTCTTCTGTCCTCTGTCCTCTGTCTTCTGTCCTCTGTCTTCTGTCCTCTGTCCTCTGTCCTCTGTCCTCTTTCCTCTGTCTTCTGTCCTCTGTCTTCTGTCCTCCGTCTTCTGTCCTCCATCCTCTGTCTTCTGTCTTCTGTCCTCTGTCCTCTGTCCTCTGTCTTCTGTCCTCTGTCTTCTGTCTTCTGTCTTCTGTCTTCTGTCTTCTGTCCTCTGTCCTCTGTCCTCTGTCTTCTGTCCTCCGTCTTCTGTCCTCTATCCTCTGTCTTCTGTCCATCTTCTGTCTTCTGTCTTCTGTCTTCTGTCTTCTGTCCTCTGTCCTCTGTCTTCTGTCCTCTGTCTTCTGTCTTGTCTTCTGTCCTCTGTCCTCTGTCCTCTGTCCTCTGTCTTCTGTCCTCCGTCTTCTGTCCTCCATCCTCTGTCTTCTGTCTTCTGTCCTCTGTCCTCTGTCTTCTGTCTTCTGTCCTCTGTCTTCTGTCTTCTGTCCTCTTTCTTCTGTCCTCTGTCTTCTGTCTTCTGTCCTCTGTCTTCTGTCCTCCGTCTTCTGTCCTCCATCCTCTGTCTTCTGTCCTCTGTCTTCTGTCCTCTGTCTTCTGTCCTCCGTCTTCTGTCCTCCATCCTCTGTCTTCTGTCCTCTGTCTTCTGTCTTCTGTCCATCTTCTGTCCTCTGTCTTCTGTCTTCTGTCCTACATCTTCTGTCCTCTGTCTTCTGTCCTCTGTCTTCTTTCCTCTGTCTTCTGTCCTATGTCCTCTGTCTGTCTTCTGTCCTCTGTCTTCTTTCCTCTGTCTTCTGTCCTCTGTGCTGTCTTCTGACCTCTGTCTTCTGTCCTCTGTCCATCTTCTGTCCTCTGTCTTCTTTCCTCTGTCTTCTGTCTTCTGTCCTCTGTCCATCTTCTGTCCTCTGTCCTCTGTCTTCTGTCCTCTGTCTTCTTTCCTCTGTCTTCTGTCGTCTGTCTGTCTTCTGTCCTCTGTCTTCTGTTCTCTGTCTGTCTTCTGTCTTCTGTCCTCTGTCCTCTGTCTTCTGTCTTCGGTCCTCTGTCTTCTGTCCTCTGTCCATCTTCTGTCCTCTGTCTTCTTTCCTCTGTCTTCTGTCGTCTGTCTGTCTTCTGTCCTCTGTCCTCTGTCTTCTGTCCTCTGTCTTCTGTCCTCTGTCCTCTGTCCTCTGTCCTCTTTCCTCTGTCTTCTGTCCTCTGTCTTCTGTCCTCCGTCTTCTGTCCTCCATCCTCTGTCTTCTGTCTTCTGTCCTCTGTCCTCTGTCCTCTGTCTTCTGTCCTCTGTCTTCTGTCTTCTGTCTTCTGTCTTCTGTCCTCTGTCCTCTGTCCTCTGTCCTCTGTCCTCTGTCCTCTGTCTTCTGTCCTCCGTCTTCTGTCCTCTATCCTCTGTCTTCTGTCCATCTTCTGTCTTCTGTCTTCTGTCTTCTGTCTTCTGTCCTCTGTCTTCTGTCCTCTGTCTTCTGTCTTGTCTTCTGTCCTCTGTCTTCTGTCCTCCGTCTTCTGTCCTCCATCCTCTGTCTTCTGTCTTCTGTCCTCTGTCCTCTGTCTTCTGTCTTCTGTCCTCTGTCTTCTGTCTTCTGTCCTCTTTCTTCTGTCCTCTGTCTTCTGTCTTCTGTCTTCTGTCCTCTGTCTTCTGTCCTCCGTCTTCTGTCCTCCATCCTCTGTCTTCTGTCCTCTGTCTGTCTTCTGTCCTCTGTCTTCTGTCCTCCGTCTTCTGTCCTCCATCCTCTGTCTTCTGTCCTCTGTCTTCTGTCTTCTGTCCATCTTCTGTCCTCTGTCTTCTGTCTTCTGTCCTACATCTTCTGTCCTCTGTCTTCTGTCCTCTGTCTTCTTTCCTCTGTCTTCTGTCCTATGTCCTCTGTCTGTCTTCTGTCCTCTGTCTTCTTTCCTCTGTCTTCTGTCCTCTGTGCTGTCTTCTGACCTCTGTCTTCTGTCCTCTGTCCATCTTCTGTCCTCTGTCTTCTTTCCTCTGTCTTCTGTCTTCTGTCCTCTGTCCATCTTCTGTCCTCTGTCCTCTGTCTTCTGTCCTCTGTCTTCTTTCCTCTGTCTTCTGTCGTCTGTCTGTCTTCTGTCCTCTGTCTTCTGTTCTCTGTCTGTCTTCTGTCTTCTGTCCTCTGTCCTCTGTCCTCTGTCCTCTGTCCTCTGTCCTCTGTCTTCTGTCTTCGGTCCTCTGTCTTCTGTCCTCTGTCCATCTTCTGTCCTCTGTCTTCTTTCCTCTGTCTTCTGTCGTCTGTCTGTCTTCTGTCCTCTGTCTTCTGTTCTCTGTCTGTCTTCTGTCTTCTGTCCTCTGTCCTCTGTCTTCTGTCTTCGGTCCTCTGTGCTGTCTTCTGACCTCTGTCTTCTGTCCTCTGTCTTCTGTCTTCGGTCCTCTGTGCTGTCTTCTGACCTCTGTCTTCTGTCCTCTGTTCTCTGTCTTCTGTCTTCGGTCCTCTGTGCTGTCTTCTGACCTCTGTCTTCTGTCCTCTGTCCATCTTCTGTCCTCTGTCCTTTGTCTTCTGTCCTCTGTCTTCTTTCCTCTGTCTTCTGTCCTCTGTGCTGTCTTCTGACCTCTGTCTTCTGTCCTCTGTCCATCTTCTGTCCTCTGTCTTCTGTCCTCTGTCTGTTTTCTGTCCTCTGTCCATCTTCTGTCCTCTGTCTTCTTTCCTCTGTCTTCTGTCCTCTGTCTTCTGTCCTCTGTCCTCTGTGCTGTCTTCTGTCCTCTGTCTTCTGTCCTCTGTCCATCTTCTGTCCTCTGTCTTCTGTCCTCTGTCTTCTTTCCTCTGTCTTCTGTCGTCTGTCTGTCTTCTGTCCTCTGTCTTCTGTTCTCTGTCTGTCTTCTGTCTTCTGTCCTCTGTCCTCTGTCTTCTGTCTTCGGTCCTCTGTCTTCTGTCCTCTGTCCATCTTCTGTCCTCTGTCTTCTTTCCTCTGTCTTCTGTCGTCTGTCTGTCTTCTGTCCTCTGTCTTCTGTTCTCTGTCTGTCTTCTGTCTTCTGTCCTCTGTCCTCTGTCTTCTGTCTTCGGTCCTCGTCTGTCTGTCTTCTGTCTTCTGTTCTCTGTCTGTCTTCTGTCTTCTGTCCTCTGTCCTCTGTCTTCTGTCTTCGGTCCTCTGTGCTGTCTTCTGACCTCTGTCTTCTGTCCTCTGTCCATCTTCTGTCCTCTGTCCTTTGTCTTCTGTCCTCTGTCTTCTTTCCTCTGTCTTCTGTCCTCTGTGCTGTCTTCTGACCTCTGTCTTCTGTCCTCTGTCCATCTTCTGTCCTCTGTCTTCTGTCTTCTGTCCTCTGTCCATCTTCTGTCTTCTTTCCTCTGTCTTCTGTCCTCTGTCTTCTGTCCTCTGTCCTCTGTGCTGTCTTCTGTCCTCTGTCTTCTGTCCTCTGTCCATCTTCTGTCCTCTGTCTTCTGTCCTCTGTCTTCTTTCCTCTGTCTTCTGTCGTCTGTCTGTCTTCTGTCTTCTGTCCTCTGTCTTCTGTTCTCTGTCTGTCTTCTGTCTTCTGTCCTCTGTCCTCTGTCTTCTGTCTTCGGTCCTCTGTCTTCTGTCCTCTGTCCATCTTCTGTCCTCTGTCTTCTGTCCTCTGTCTTCTTTCCTCTGTCTTCTGTCGTCTGTCTGTCTTCTGTCCTCTGTCTTCTTTCCTCTGTCTTCTGTCCTCTGTGCTGTCTTCTGACCTCTGTCTTCTGTCCTCTGTCCATCTTCTGTCCTCTGTCTTCTTTCCTCTGTCTTCTGTCTTCTGTCCTCTGTCCATCTTCTGTCCTCTGTCCTCTGTCTTCTGTCCTCTGTCTTCTTTCCTCTGTCTTCTGTCGTCTGTCTGTCTTCTGTCCTCTGTGTTCTGTTCTCTGTCTGTCTTCTGTCTTCTGTTCTCTGTCCTCTGTCCTCTGTCTTCTGTCTTCGGTCCTCTGTCTTCTGTCCTCTGTCCATCTTCTGTCCTCTGTCTTCTTTCCTCTGTCTTCTGTCGTCTGTCTGTCTTCTGTCCTCTGTCTTCTGTTCTCTGTCTGTCTTCTGTCTTCTGTCCTCTGTCCTCTGTCTTCTGTCTTTGGTCCTCTGTGCTGTCTTCTGTCCTCTGTCTTCTTTCCTCTGTCTTCTGTCGTCTGTCTGTCTTCTGTCCTCTGTGTTCTGTTCTCTGTCTGTCTTCTGTCTTCTGTTCTCTGTCCTCTGTCCTCTGTCTTCTGTCTTCGGTCCTCTGTCTTCTGTCCTCTGTCCATCTTCTGTCCTCTGTCTTCTTTCCTCTGTCTTCTGTCGTCTGTCTGTCTTCTGTCCTCTGTCTTCTGTTCTCTGTCTGTCTTCTGTCTTCTGTCCTCTGTCCTCTGTCTTCTGTCTTTGGTCCTCTGTGCTGTCTTCTGACCTCTGTCTTCTGTCCTCTGTCTTCTGTCTTCGGTCCTCTGTGCTGTCTTCTGACCTCTGTCTTCTGTCCTCTGTCTTCTGTCTTCGGTCCTCTGTGCTGTCTTCTGACCTCTGTCTTCTGTCCTCTGTTCTCTGTCTTCTGTCTTCGGTCCTCTGTGCTGTCTTCTGACCTCTGTCTTCTGTCCTCTGTCCATCTTCTGTCCTCTGTCCTTTGTCTTCTGTCCTCTGTCTTCTTTCCTCTGTCTTCTGTCCTCTGTGCTGTCTTCTGACCTCTGTCTTCTGTCCTCTGTCCATCTTCTGTCCTCTGTCTTCTTTCCTCTGTCTGTTTTCTGTCCTCTGTCCATCTTCTGTCTTCTTTCCTCTGTCTTCTGTCCTCTGTCTTCTGTCCTCTGTCCTCTGTGCTGTCTTCTGTCCTCTGTCTTCTGTCCTCTGTCCATCTTCTGTCCTCTGTCTTCTGTCCTCTGTCTTCTGTCCTCTGTCTTCTTTCCTCTGTCTTCTGTCGTCTGTCTGTCTTCTGTCCTCTGTCTTCTGTCGTCTGTCTGTCTTCTGTCTTCTGTCTTCTGGCCTCTGTCCATCTTCTGTCCTCTGTCTTCGGTCCTCTGTCTTCTGGCCTCTGTCCATCTTCTGTCCTCTGTCTTCTGTCCTCTGTCTTCTTTCCTCTGTCTTCTGTCGTCTGTCTGTCTTCTGTCCTCTGTCTTCTGTTCTCTGTCTGTCTTCTGTCTTCTGTCCTCTGTCCTCTGTCTTCGGTCCTCGTCTGTCTGTCTTCTGTCCTCTGTCTTCTGTTCTCTGTCTGTCTTCTGTCTTCTGTCCTCTGTCTTCTGTCTTCGGTCCTCTGTGCTGTCTTCTGACCTCTGTCTTCTGTCCTCTGTCCATCTTCTGTCCTCTGTCCTTTGTCTTCTGTCCTCTGTCTTCTTTCCTCTGTCTTCTGTCCTCTGTGCTGTCTTCTGACCTCTGTCTTCTGTCCTCTGTCCATCTTCTGTCCTCTGTCTTCTGTCTTCTGTCCTCTGTCCATCTTCTGTCTTCTTTCCTCTGTCTTCTGTCCTCTGTCTTCTGTCCTCTGTCCTCTGTGCTGTCTTCTGTCCTCTGTCTTCTGTCCTCTGTCCATCTTCTGTCCTCTGTCTTCTGTCCTCTGTCTTCTTTCCTCTGTCTTCTGTCGTCTGTCTGTCTTCTGTCCTCTGTCTTCTGTTCTCTGTCTGTCTTCTGTCTTCTGTCCTCTGTCCTCTGTCTTCTGTCTTCGGTCCTCTGTCTTCTGTCCTCTGTCCATCTTCTGTCCTCTGTCTTCTGTCCTCTGTCTTCTTTCCTCTGTCTTCTGTCGTCTGTCTATCTTCTGTCCTCTGTCTTCTGTTCTCTGTCTGTCTTCTGTCCTCTGTCCTCTGTCTTCTGTCTTCGGTCCTCGTCTGTCTGTCTTCTGTCCTCTGTCTTCTGTTCTCTGTCTGTCTTCTGTCTTCTGTCCTCTGTCCTCTGTCTTCTGTCTTCGGTCCTCTGTGCTGTCTTCTGACCTCTGTCTTCTGTCCTCTGTCCATCTTCTGTCCTCTGTCCTTTGTCTTCTGTCCTCTGTCTTCTTTCCTCTGTCTTCTGTCCTCTGTGCTGTCTTCTGACCTCTGTCTTCTGTCCTCTGTCCATCTTCTGTCCTCTGTCTTCTGTCTTCTGTCCTCTGTTCTCTGTCTGTCTTCTGTCCTCTGTCCATCTTCTGTCTTCTTTCCTCTGTCTTCTGTCCTCTGTCTTCTGTCCTCTGTCCTCTGTCCATCTTCTGTCTTCTTTCCTCTGTCTTCTGTCCTCTGTCTTCTGTCCTCTGTCCTCTGTCCTCTGTGCTGTCTTCTGTCCTCTGTCTTCTGTCTTCTGTCTTCTGTCCTCTGTCCTCTGTCCTCTGTCCTCTGTCTTCTGTCCATCTTCTGTCCATCTTCTGTCCTCTGTCTTCTGTCTTCTGTCCTCTGTCTTCTGTCCTCTGTCTTCTTTCCTCTGTCTTCTGTCCTATGTCCTCTGTCCGTCTTCTGTCCTCTGTCTTCTTTCCTCTGTCTTCTGTCCTCTGTGCTGTCTTCTGACCTCTGTCTTCTGTCCTCTGTCCATCTTCTGTCCTCTGTCTTCTTTCCTCTGTCTTCTGTCTTCTGTCCTCTGTCCATCTTCTGTCCTCTGTCCTCTGTCTTCTGTCCTCTGTCTTCTTCTGTCCTCTGTGCTGTCTTCTGACCTCTGTCTTCTGTCCTCTGTCCATCTTCTGTCCTCTGTCTTCTTTCCTCTGTCTTCTGTCCTCTGTCCATCTTCTGTCCTCTGTCCTCTGTCTTCTGTCCTCTGTCTTCTGTCCTCTTTCCTCTGTCTTCTGTCGTCTGTCTGTCTTCTGTCCTCTGTCTTCTGTTCTCTGTCTGTCTTCTGTCCTCTGTCCTCTGTCTTCTGTCTTCGGTCCTCTGTCTTCTGTCCTCTGTCCATCTTCTGTCCTCTGTCTTCTGTCCTCTGTCTTCTTTCCTCTGTCTTCTGTCCTCTGTCTTCTGTTCTCTGTCTGTCTTCTGTCTTCTGTCCTCTGTGCTGTCTTCTAACCTCTGTCTTCTGTCCTCTGTCCATCTTCTGTCCTCTGTCTTCTTTCCTCTGTCTTCTGTCGTCTGTCTGTCTTCTGACCTCTGTCTTCTGTCCTCTGTCCATCTTCTGTCCTCTGTCCTTTGTCTTCTGTCCTCTGTCTTCTTTCCTCTGTCTTCTGTCCTCTGTGCTGTCTTCTGACCTCTGTCTACATCTTCTGTCCTCTGTCTTTTGTCCTCTGTCTTCTTTCCTCTGTCTTCTGTCCTATGTCCTCTGTCCGTCTTCTGTCCTCTGTCTTCTGTCCTCTGTCTTCTGTCTTCTGTCCATCTTCTGTCCTCTGTCTTCTGTCTTCTGTCCTACATCTTCTGTCCTCTGTCTTCTTTCCTCTGTCTTCTGTCCTATGTCCTCTGTCCGTCTTCTGTCCTCTGTCTTCTTTCCTCTGTCTTCTGTCCTCTGTGCTGTCTTCTGACCTCTGTCTTCTGTCCTCTGTCCATCTTCGGTCCTCTGTCTTCTTTCCTCTGTCTTCTGTCTTCTGTCTTCTGTCCATCTTCTGTCCTCTGTCCTCTGTCTTCTGTCCTCTGTCTTCTTCTGTCCTCTGTGCTGTCTTCTGACCTCTGTCTTCTGTCCTCTGTCCATCTTCTGTCCTCTGTCTTCTTTCCTCTGTCTTCTGTCTTCTGTCCTCTGTCCATCTTCTGTCCTCTGTCCTCTGTCCTCTGTCTTCTGTCCTCTGTCTTCTTTCATCTGTCTTCTGTCTGTCTTCTGTCCTCTGTCTTCTGTTCTCTGTCTGTCTTCTGTCCTCTGTCCTCTGTCTTCTGTCTTCGGTCCTCTGTCTTCTGTCCTCTGTCCATCTTCTGTCCTCTGTCTTCTGTCCTCTGTCTTCTTTCCTCTGTCTTCTGTCGTCTGTCTGTCTTCTGTCCTCTGTCCTCTGTCTTCTGTTCTCTGTCTGTCTTCTGTCTTCTGTCCTCTGTCCTCTGTCTTCTGTCTTTGGTCCTCTGTGCTGTCTTCTGACCTCTGTCTTCTGTCCTCTGTCCTCTGTCTTCTGTCTTCTGTCTTCTGTCCTCTGTGCTGTCTTCTGACCTCTGTCTACATCTTCTGTCCTCTGTCTTCTGTCCTCTGTCTTCTTTCCTCTGTCTTCTGTCCTATGTCCTCTGTCCGTCTTCTGTCCTCTGTCTTCTTTCCTCTGTCTTCTGTCCTCTGTGTTGTCTTCTGACCTCTGTCTTCTGTCCTCTGTCCATCTTCTGTCCTCTGTCCTTTGTCTTCTGTCCTCTGTCTTCTTTCCTCTGTCTTCTGTCCTCTGTGCTGTCTTCTGACCTCTGTCTACATCTTCTGTCCTCTGTCTTCTGTCCTCTGTCTTCTTTCCTCTGTCTTCTGTCCTATGTCCTCTGTCCGTCTTCTGTCCTCTGTCTTCTTTCCTCTGTCTTCTGTCCTCTGTGTTGTCTTCTGACCTCTGTCTTCTGTCCTCTGTCCATCTTCTGTCCTCTGTCTTCTTTCCTCTGTCCATCTTCTGTCCTCTGTCCTCTGTCTTCTGTCCTCTGTCTTCTTCTGTCCTCTGTGCTGTCTTCTGACCTCTGTCTTCTGTCCTCTGTCCATCTTCTGTCCTCTGTCTTCTTTCCTCTGTCTTCTGTCTTCTGTCCTCTGTCCATCTTCTGTCCTCTGTCTTCTGTCTTCTGTCCTCTGTCCTCTGTCTGTCTTCTGTCCTCTGTCCATCTTCTGTCTTCTTTCCTCTGTCTTCTGTCCTCTGTCTTCTGTCCTCTGTCCTCTGTCCTCTGTGCTGTCTTCTGTCCTCTGTCTTCTGTCTTCTGTTCTCTGTCCTCTGTCCTCTGTCCTCTGTCTTCTGTCCATCTTCTGTCCTCTGTCTTCTGTCTTCTGTCCTACATCTTCTGTCCTCTGTCTTCTTTCCTCTGTCTTCTGTCCTATGTCCTCTGTCCGTCTTCTGTCCTCTGTCTTCTTTCCTCTGTCTTCTGTCCTCTGTGCTGTCTTCTGACCTCTGTCCGTCTTCTGTCCTCTGTCTTCTTTCCTCTGTCTTCTGTCCTCTGTCTTCTGTCCTCTGTCCATCTTCTGTCCTCTGTCTTCTGTCCTCTGTCTTCTTCTGTCCTCTGTGCTGTCTTCTGACCTCTGTCTTCTGTCCTCTGTCCATCTTCTGTCCTCTGTCTTCTTTCCTCTGTCTTCTGTCTTCTGTCCTCTGTCCATCTTCTGTCCTCTGTCCTCTGTCTTCTGTCCTCTGTCTTCTTTCCTCTGTCTTCTGTCGTCTGTCTGTCTTCTGTCCTCTGTCTTCTGTTCTCTGTCTGTCTTCTGTCCTCTGTCCTCTGTCTTCTGTCTTCGGTCCTCTGTCTTCTGTCCTCTGTCCATCTTCTGTCCTCTGTCTTCTGTCCTCTGTCTTCTTTCATCTGTCTTCTGTCGTCTGTCTGTCTTCTGTCCTCTGTCTTCTGTTCTCTGTCTGTCTTCTGTCTTCTGTCTTCTGTCCTCTGTCCTCTGTCTTCTGTCTTCGGTCCTCTGTGCTGTCTTCTGACCTCTGTCTTCTGTCCTCTGTCCATCTTCTGTCCTCTGTCCTTTGTCTTCTGTCCTCTGTCTTCTTTCCTCTGTCTTCTGTCCTCTGTGCTGTCTTCTGACCTCTGTCTACATCTTCTCTCCTCTGTCTTCTGTCCTCTGTCTTCTTTCCTCTGTCTTCTGTCCTATGTCCTCTGTCCGTCTTCTGTCCTCTGTCTTCTTTCCTCTGTCTTCTGTCCTCTGTGTTGTCTTCTGACCTCTGTCTTCTGTCCTCTGTCCATCTTCTGTCCTCTGTCTTCTTTCCTCTGTCCATCTTCTGTCCTCTGTCCTCTGTCTTCTTCTGTCCTCTGTGCTGTCTTCTGACCTCTGTCTTCTGTCCTCTGTCCATCTTCTGTCCTTTGTCTTCTTTCCTCTGTCTTCTGTCTTCTGTCCTCTGTCCATCTTCTGTCCTCTGTCTTCTTTCCTCTGTTTTCTGTCGTCTTTCTGTCTTCTGTCCTCTGTCCTCTGTCTTCTGTTCTCTGTCTGTCTTCTGTCTTCTGTCCTCTGTCCTCTGTCTTCTGTCTTCGGTCCTCTGTCTTCTGTCCTCTGTCCATCTTCTGTCCTCTGTCTTCTGTCCTCTGTCTTCTTTCCTCTGTCTTCTGTCGTCTGTCTGTCTTCTGTCCTCTGTCTTCTGTTCTCTGTCTGTTTTCTGTCTTCTGTCCTCTGTCCTCTGTCTTCTGTCTTCGGTCCTCTGTGCTGTCTTCTGACCTCTGTCTTCTGTCCTCTGTCCTCTGTCTTCTGTCCTCTGTGCTGTCTTCTGACCTCTGTCTTCTGTCCTCTGTCCATCTTCTGTCCTCTGTCCTTTGTCTTCTGTCCTCTGTCTTCTTTCCTCTGTCTTCTGTCCTCTGTGCTGTCTTCTGACCTCTGTCTTCTGTCCTCTGTCCATCTTCTGTCCTCTGTCTTCTTTCCTCTGTCTTCTGTCTTCTGTCCTCTGTCCATCTTCTGTCCTCTGTCCATCTTCTGTCCTCTGTCTTCTGTCTTCTGTCTTCTGTCTTCTGTCCTCTGTCCTCTGTCTGTCTTCTGTCCTCTGTCCATCTTCTGTCTTCTTTCCTCTGTCTTCTGTCCTCTGGCTTCTGTCCTCTGTCCTCTGTGCTGTCTTCTGTCCTCTGTCTTCTGTCTTCTGTCCTCTGTCCATCTTCTGTCCTCTGTCCTCTGTCTTCTGTCTTCTGTCCATCTTCTGTCCTCTGTCTTCTGTCTTCTGTCCTACATCTTCTGTCCTCTGTCTTCTGTCCTCTGTCTTCTTTCCTCTGTCTTCTGTCCTCTGTCTTCTTTCCTCTGTCTTCTGTCCTCTGGCTTCTGTCCTCTGTCCTCTGTGCTGTCTTCTGTCCTCTGTCCTCTGTCTTCTGTTTTCTGTCCATCTTCTGTCCTCTGTCTTCTGTCTTCTGTCCTACATCTTCTGTCCTCTGTCTTCTGTCCTCTGTCTTCTTTCCTCTGTCTTCTGTCCTCTGTCTGTCTTCTGCCCTCTGTCTTATGTTCTCTGTCTGTCTTCTGTCTTCTGTCTTCTGTCTTCTGTCCTCTGTCTTCTGTCTTCTGTCTTCGGTCCTCTGTGCTGTCTTCTGACCTCTGTCTTCTGTCCTCTGTCCATCTTCTGACCTCTGTCTTCTGTCTTCTGTCCTCTGTCCTCTGTCTTCTGTCTTCGGTCCTCTGTCTTCTGTCCTCTGTCCATCTTCTGTCCTCTGTCTTCTGTCCTCTGTCTTCTTTCCTCTGTCTTCTGTCCTATGTCCTCTGTCCGTCTTCTGTCCTCTGTCTTCTTTCCTCTGTCTTCTGTCCTCTGTCCTCTGTCTTCTTCTGTCCTCTGTGCTGTCTTCTGACCTCTGTCTTCTGTCCTCTGTCCATCTTCTGTCCTTTGTCTTCTTTCCTCTGTCTTCTGTCTTCTGTCCTCTGTCCATCTTCTGTCCTCTGTCTTCTTTCCTCTGTTTTCTGTCGTCTTTTTGTCTTCTGTCCTCTGTCCTCTGTCTTCTGTTCTCTGTCTGTCTTCTGTCTTCTGTCCTCTGTCCTCTGTCTTCTGTCTTCGGTCCTCTGTCTTCTGTCCTCTGTCCATCTTCTGTCCTCTGTCTTCTGTCCTCTGTCTTCTTTCCTCTGTCTTCTGTCGTCTGTCTGTCTTCTGTCCTCTGTCTTCTGTTCTCTGTCTGTTTTCTGTCTTCTGTCCTCTGTCCTCTGTCTTCTGTCTTCGGTCCTCTGTGCTGTCTTCTGACCTCTGTCTTCTGTCCTCTGTCCTCTGTCTTCTGTCCTCTGTGCTGTCTTCTGACCTCTGTCTTCTGTCCTCTGTCCATCTTCTGTCCTCTGTCCTTTGTCTTCTGTCCTCTGTCTTCTTTCCTCTGTCTTCTGTCCTCTGTGCTGTCTTCTGACCTCTGTCTTCTGTCCTCTGTCCATCTTCTGTCCTCTGTCTTCTTTCCTCTGTCTTCTGTCTTCTGTCCTCTGTCCATCTTCTGTCCTCTGTCCATCTTCTGTCCTCTGTCTTCTGTCTTCTGTCCTCTGTCCTCTGTCTGTCTTCTGTCCTCTGTCCATCTTCTGTCTTCTTTCCTCTGTCTTCTGTCCTCTGGCTTCTGTCCTCTGTCCTCTGTGCTGTCTTCTGTCCTATGTCCTCTGTCCGTCTTCTGTCCTCTGTCTTCTTTCCTCTGTCTTCTGTCCTCTGTGTTGTCTTCTGACCTCTGTCTTCTGTCCTCTGTCCATCTTCTGTCCTCTGTCTTCTTTCCTCTGTCCATCTTCTGTCCTCTGTCCTCTGTCTTCTGTCCTCTCTCTTCTTCTGTCCTCTGTGCTGTCTTCTGACCTCTGTCTTCTGTCCTCTGTCCATCTTCTGTCCTCTGTCTTCTTTCCTCTGTCTTCTGTCTTCTGTCCTCTGTCCATCTTCTGTCCTCTGTCTTCTGTCTTCTGTCCTCTGTCCTCTGTCTGTCTTCTGTCCTCTGTCCATCTTCTGTCTTCTTTCCTCTGTCTTCTGTCCTCTGTCTTCTGTCCTCTGTCCTCTGTCCTCTGTGCTGTCTTCTGTCCTCTGTCTTCTGTCTTCTGTTCTCTGTCCTCTGTCCTCTGTCCTCTGTCTTCTGTCCATCTTCTGTCCTCTGTCTTCTGTCTTCTGTCCTACATCTTCTGTCCTCTGTCTTCTTTCCTCTGTCTTCTGTCCTATGTCCTCTGTCCGTCTTCTGTCCTCTGTCTTCTTTCCTCTGTCTTCTGTCCTCTGTGCTGTCTTCTGACCTCTGTCCGTCTTCTGTCCTCTGTCTTCTTTCCTCTGTCTTCTGTCCTCTGTCTTCTGTCCTCTGTCCATCTTCTGTCCTCTGTCTTCTGTCCTCTGTCTTCTTCTGTCCTCTGTGCTGTCTTCTGACCTCTGTCTTCTGTCCTCTGTCCATCTTCTGTCCTCTGTCTTCTTTCCTCTGTCTTCTGTCTTCTGTCCTCTGTCCATCTTCTGTCCTCTGTCCTCTGTCTTCTGTCCTCTGTCTTCTTTCCTCTGTCTTCTGTCGTCTGTCTGTCTTCTGTCCTCTGTCTTCTGTTCTCTGTCTGTCTTCTGTCCTCTGTCCTCTGTCTTCTGTCTTCGGTCCTCTGTCTTCTGTCCTCTGTCCATCTTCTGTCCTCTGTCTTCTGTCCTCTGTCTTCTTTCATCTGTCTTCTGTCGTCTGTCTGTCTTCTGTCCTCTGTCTTCTGTTCTCTGTCTGTCTTCTGTCTTCTGTCTTCTGTCCTCTGTCCTCTGTCTTCTGTCTTCGGTCCTCTGTGCTGTCTTCTGACCTCTGTCTTCTGTCCTCTGTCCATCTTCTGTCCTCTGTCCTTTGTCTTCTGTCCTCTGTCTTCTTTCCTCTGTCTTCTGTCCTCTGTGCTGTCTTCTGACCTCTGTCTACATCTTCTCTCCTCTGTCTTCTGTCCTCTGTCTTCTTTCCTCTGTCTTCTGTCCTATGTCCTCTGTCCGTCTTCTGTCCTCTGTCTTCTTTCCTCTGTCTTCTGTCCTCTGTGTTGTCTTCTGACCTCTGTCTTCTGTCCTCTGTCCATCTTCTGTCCTCTGTCTTCTTTCCTCTGTCCATCTTCTGTCCTCTGTCCTCTGTCTTCTTCTGTCCTCTGTGCTGTCTTCTGACCTCTGTCTTCTGTCCTCTGTCCATCTTCTGTCCTTTGTCTTCTTTCCTCTGTCTTCTGTCTTCTGTCCTCTGTCCATCTTCTGTCCTCTGTCTTCTTTCCTCTGTTTTCTGTCGTCTTTCTGTCTTCTGTCCTCTGTCCTCTGTCTTCTGTTCTCTGTCTGTCTTCTGTCTTCTGTCCTCTGTCCTCTGTCTTCTGTCTTCGGTCCTCTGTCTTCTGTCCTCTGTCCATCTTCTGTCCTCTGTCTTCTGTCCTCTGTCTTCTTTCCTCTGTCTTCTGTCGTCTGTCTGTCTTCTGTCCTCTGTCTTCTGTTCTCTGTCTGTTTTCTGTCTTCTGTCCTCTGTCCTCTGTCTTCTGTCTTCGGTCCTCTGTGCTGTCTTCTGACCTCTGTCTTCTGTCCTCTGTCCTCTGTCTTCTGTCCTCTGTGCTGTCTTCTGACCTCTGTCTTCTGTCCTCTGTCCATCTTCTGTCCTCTGTCCTTTGTCTTCTGTCCTCTGTCTTCTTTCCTCTGTCTTCTGTCCTCTGTGCTGTCTTCTGACCTCTGTCTTCTGTCCTCTGTCCATCTTCTGTCCTCTGTCTTCTTTCCTCTGTCTTCTGTCTTCTGTCCTCTGTCCATCTTCTGTCCTCTGTCCATCTTCTGTCCTCTGTCTTCTGTCTTCTGTCTTCTGTCTTCTGTCCTCTGTCCTCTGTCTGTCTTCTGTCCTCTGTCCATCTTCTGTCTTCTTTCCTCTGTCTTCTGTCCTCTGGCTTCTGTCCTCTGTCCTCTGTGCTGTCTTCTGTCCTCTGTCTTCTGTCTTCTGTCCTCTGTCCATCTTCTGTCCTCTGTCCTCTGTCTTCTGTCTTCTGTCCATCTTCTGTCCTCTGTCTTCTGTCTTCTGTCCTACATCTTCTGTCCTCTGTCTTCTGTCCTCTGTCTTCTTTCCTCTGTCTTCTGTCCTCTGTCTTCTTTCCTCTGTCTTCTGTCCTCTGGCTTCTGTCCTCTGTCCTCTGTGCTGTCTTCTGTCCTCTGTCTTCTGTCTTCTGTCTTCTGTCCTCTGTCCATCTTCTGTCCTCTGTCCTCTGTCTTCTGTTTTCTGTCCATCTTCTGTCCTCTGTCTTCTGTCTTCTGTCCTACATCTTCTGTCCTCTGTCTTCTGTCCTCTGTCTTCTTTCCTCTGTCTTCTGTCCTCTGTCTGTCTTCTGCCCTCTGTCTTATGTTCTCTGTCTGTCTTCTGTCTTCTGTCTTCTGTCTTCTGTCCTCTGTCTTCTGTCTTCTGTCTTCGGTCCTCTGTGCTGTCTTCTGACCTCTGTCTTCTGTCCTCTGTCCATCTTCTGACCTCTGTCTTCTGTCTTCTGTCCTCTGTCCTCTGTCTTCTGTCTTCGGTCCTCTGTCTTCTGTCCTCTGTCCATCTTCTGTCCTCTGTCTTCTGTCCTCTGTCTTCTTTCCTCTGTCTTCTGTCCTATGTCCTCTGTCCGTCTTCTGTCCTCTGTCTTCTTTCCTCTGTCTTCTGTCCTCTGTCCTCTGTCTTCTTCTGTCCTCTGTGCTGTCTTCTGACCTCTGGCTTCTGTCCTCTGTCCTCTGTGCTGTCTTCTGTCCTCTGTCTTCTGTCTTCTGTCTTCTGTCCTCTGTCCATCTTCTGTCCTCTGTCCTCTGTCTTCTGTTTTCTGTCCATCTTCTGTCCTCTGTCTTCTGTCTTCTGTCCTACATCTTCTGTCCTCTGTCTTCTGTCCTCTGTCTTCTTTCCTCTGTCTTCTGTCCTCTGTCTGTCTTCTGCCCTCTGTCTTATGTTCTCTGTCTGTCTTCTGTCTTCTGTCTTCTGTCTTCTGTCCTCTGTCTTCTGTCTTCTGTCTTCGGTCCTCTGTGCTGTCTTCTGACCTCTGTCTTCTGTCCTCTGTCCATCTTCTGACCTCTGTCTTCTGTCTTCTGTCCTCTGTCCTCTGTCTTCTGTCTTCGGTCCTCTGTCTTCTGTCCTCTGTCCATCTTCTGTCCTCTGTCTTCTGTCCTCTGTCTTCTTTCCTCTGTCTTCTGTCCTATGTCCTCTGTCCGTCTTCTGTCCTCTGTCTTCTTTCCTCTGTCTTCTGTCCTCTGTCCTCTGTCTTCTTCTGTCCTCTGTGCTGTCTTCTGACCTCTGTCTTCTGTCCTCTGTCCATCTTCTGTCCTTTGTCTTCTTTCCTCTGTCTTCTGTCTTCTGTCCTCTGTCCATCTTCTGTCCTCTGTCTTCTTTCCTCTGTTTTCTGTCGTCTTTTTGTCTTCTGTCCTCTGTCCTCTGTCTTCTGTTCTCTGTCTGTCTTCTGTCTTCTGTCCTCTGTCCTCTGTCTTCTGTCTTCGGTCCTCTGTCTTCTGTCCTCTGTCCATCTTCTGTCCTCTGTCTTCTGTCCTCTGTCTTCTTTCCTCTGTCTTCTGTCGTCTGTCTGTCTTCTGTCCTCTGTCTTCTGTCCTCTGTCTTCTGTTCTCTGTCTGTTTTCTGTCTTCTGTCCTCTGTCCTCTGTCTTCTGTCTTCGGTCCTCTGTGCTGTCTTCTGACCTCTGTCTTCTGTCCTCTGTCCTCTGTCTTCTGTCCTCTGTGCTGTCTTCTGACCTCTGTCTTCTGTCCTCTGTCCATCTTCTGTCCTCTGTCCTTTGTCTTCTGTCCTCTGTCTTCTTTCCTCTGTCTTCTGTCCTCTGTGCTGTCTTCTGACCTCTGTCTTCTGTCCTCTGTCCATCTTCTGTCCTCTGTCTTCTTTCCTCTGTCTTCTGTCTTCTGTCCTCTGTCCATCTTCTGTCCTCTGTCCATCTTCTGTCCTCTGTCTTCTGTCTTCTGTCTTCTGTCCTCTGTCCTCTGTCTGTCTTCTGTCCTCTGTCCATCTTCTGTCTTCTTTCCTCTGTCTTCTGTCCTCTGGCTTCTGTCCTCTGTCCTCTGTGCTGTCTTCTGTCCTCTGTCTTCTGTCTTCTGTCTTCTGTCCTCTGTCCATCTTCTGTCCTCTGTCCTCTGTCTTCTGTCTTCTGTCCATCTTCTGTCCTCTGTCTTCTGTCTTCTGTCCTACATCTTCTGTCCTCTGTCTTCTGTCCTCTGTCTTCTTTCCTCTGTCTTCTGTCCTCTGTCTTCTTTCCTCTGTCTTCTGTCCTCTGGCTTCTGTCCTCTGTCCTCTGTGCTGTCTTCTGTCCTCTGTCTTCTGTCTTCTGTCTTCTGTCCTCTGTCCATCTTCTGTCCTCTGTCCTCTGTCTTCTGTCTTCTGTCCATCTTCTGTCCTCTGTCTTCTGTCTTCTGTCCTACATCTTCTGTCCTCTGTCTTCTGTCCTCTGTCTTCTTTCCTCTGTCTTCTGTCCTCTGTCTGTCTTCTGCCCTCTGTCTTATGTTCTCTGTCTGTCTTCTGTCTTCTGTCCTCTGTCTTCTGTCTTCTGTCTTCGGTCCTCTGTGCTGTCTTCTGACCTCTGTCTTCTGTCCTCTGTCCATCTTCTGACCTCTGTCTTCTGTCTTCTGTCCTCTGTCCTCTGTCTTCTGTCTTCGGTCCTCTGTCTTCTGTCCTCTGTCCATCTTCTGTCCTCTGTCTTCTGTCCTCTGTCTTCTTTCCTCTGTCTTCTGTCGTCTGTCTGTCTTCTGTCCTCTGTCTTCTGTTCTCTGTCTGTTTTCTGTCTTCTGTCCTCTGTCCTCTGTCTTCTGTCTTCGGTCCTCTGTGCTGTCTTCTGACCTCTGTCTTCTGTCCTCTGTCCTCTGTCTTCTGTCCTCTGTGCTGTCTTCTGACCTCTGTCTTCTGTCCTCTGTCCATCTTCTGTCCTCTGTCCTTTGTCTTCTGTCCTCTGTCTTCTTTCCTCTGTCTTCTGTCCTCTGTGCTGTCTTCTGACCTCTGTCTTCTGTCCTCTGTCCATCTTCTGTCCTCTGTCTTCTTTCCTCTGTCTTCTGTCTTCTGTCCTCTGTCCATCTTCTGTCCTCTGTCCATCTTCTGTCTTCTGTCTTCTGTCTTCTGTCCTCTGTCCTCTGTCTGCCTTCTGTCCTCTGTCCATCTTCTGTCTTCTTTCCTCTGTCTTCTGTCCTCTGGCTTCTGTCCTCTGTCCTCTGTGCTGTCTTCTGTCCTCTGTCTTCTGTCTTCTGTCCTCTGTCCATCTTCTGTCCTCTGTCCTCTGTCTTCTGTCTTCTGTCCATCTTCTGTCCTCTGTCTTCTGTCTTCTGTCCTACATCTTCTGTCCTCTGTCTTCTTTCCTCTGTCTTCTGTCCTCTGTCTGTCTTCTGCCCTCTGTCTTATGTTCTCTGTCTGTCTTCTGTCTTCTGTCTTCTGTCTTCTGTCCTCTGTCTTCTGTCTTCTGTCTTCGGTCCTCTGTGCTGTCTTCTGACCTCTGTCTTCTGTCCTCTGTCCATCTTCTGACCTCTGTCTTCTGTCCTCTGTCCTCTGTCTTCTTTCCTCTGTCTTCTGTCCTCTGTGCTGTCTTCTGACCTCTGTCTTCTGTCCTCTGTCCATCTTCTGTCCTATGTCTTCTGTTCTCTGTCTGTCCTCTGTCCTCCGTCTTCTGTCTTCTGTCCTACATCTTCTGTCCTCTGTCCTCTGTCTTCTTTCCTCTGTCTTCTGTCCTCTGTGCTGTCTTCTGACCTCTGTCTTCTGTCCTCTGTCCATCTTCTGTCCTATGTCTTCTGTTCTCTGTCTGTCCTCTGTCCTCCGTCTTCTGTCTTCTGTCCTACATCTTCTGTCCTCTGTCTTCTGTCCTCTGTCTTCTTTCCTCTGTCTTCTGTCCTCTGTCTGTCTTCTGTCCTCTGTCTTATGTTCTCTGTCTGTCTTCTGTCTTCTGTCCTCTGTCTTCTGTCTTCGGTCCTCTGTGCTGTCTTCTGACCTCTGTCTTCTGTCCTCTGTCCTCCATCTTCTGACCTCTGTCTTCTGTCCTCTGTCCTCTGTCTTCTTTCCTCTGTCTTCTGTCCTCTGTGCTGTCTTCTGACCTCTGTCTTCTGTCCTCTGTCCATCTTCTGTCCTATGTCTTCTGTTCTCTGTCTGTCCTCTGTCCTCTGTCTTCTGTCTTCTGTCTTCTGTCCTATGTCCTATGTCCTATGTCCTATGTCCTATGTCCTCTGTCTTCTGTCTTCTGTCCTCCATCTTCTGTCCTCTGTCTTCTGTCCTCTGTCCTCTGTCCTCTGTCTTCTTTCCTCTGTCTTCTGTCCTCTGTCTTCTTTCCTCTGTCCATCTTCTGTCCTCTGTCCTCTGTCTTCTGTCCTCTGTCCTCTGTCCTCTGTCTTCTGTCCTCTGTCTTCTGTCCTCTGTCCTCTGTCTTCTGTCCTCTGTCCTGTCTGTCTTCAGTACATTCTCTGTCCTCTGGGGGGTTGGGCATTGGCACACTACAAATTAGTACTGAAGGGAGCAGCAATGAAGCTCAAAGGCCAGATGCAAGAGCAGAAAAGGTGTGCTGTGATCATTTGTATGTCCTTTTTCTGTTCTGTGCCTATTTCTAGTGTCCAATTAGACAGTGGTCAATCCTGTGCTGTCTTCTGACCTCTGTCTTCTGTCCTCTGTCCATCTTCTGACCTCTGTCTTCTGTCCTCTGTCCTCTGTCTTCTTTCCTCTGTCTTCTGTCCTCTGTGCTGTCTTCTGACCTCTGTCTTCTGTCCTCTGTCCATCTTCTGTCCTATGTCTTCTGTTCTCTGTCTGTCCTCTGTCCTCTGTCTTCTGTCTTCTGTCCTCTGTCCTATGTCCTATGTCCTCTGTCTTCTGTCTTCTGTCCTCCATCTTCTGTCCTCCGTCTTCTGTCCTCTGTCTTCTGTCCTATGTCCTCTGTCCGTCTTCTGTCTTCTTTCCTCTGTCTTCTGTCCTCTGTCCTCTGTCTTCTTTCCTCTGTCTTCTGTCCTCTGTGCTGTCTTCTGACCTCTGTCTTCTGTCCTCTGTCCATCTTCTGTCCTATGTCTTCTGTTCTCTGTCTGTCCTCTGTCCTCTGTCTTCTGTCTTCTGTCCTCTGTCCTATGTCCTATGTCCTCTGTCTTCTGTCTTCTGTCCTCCATCTTCTGTCCTCCGTCTTCTGTCCTCTGTCTTCTGTCCTCTGTCTTCTGTCCTATGTCCTCTGTCCGTCTTCTGTCTTCTTTCCTCTGTCTTCTGTCCTCTGTCTTCTTTCCTCTGTCCATCTTCTGTCCTCTGTCCTCTGTCCTCTGTCTTCTGTCCTCTGTCCTCTGTCCTCTGTCTTCTGTCCTCTGTCTTCTGTCCTCTGTCCTCTGTCTTCTTTCCTCTGTCTTCTGTCCTCTGTGCTGTCTTCTGACCTCTGTCTTCTGTCCTCTGTCTTCTTTCCTCTGTCTTCTGTCCTCTGTCTTCTGTTCTCTGTCTGTCTTCTGTCTTCTGTCCTCTGTGCTGTCTTCTAACCTCTGTCTTCTGTCCTCTGTCCATCTTCTGTCCTCTGTCTTCTTTCCTCTGTCTTCTGTCGTCTGTCTGTCTTCTGACCTCTGTCTTCTGTCCTCTGTCCATCTTCTGTCCTCTGTCCTTTGTCTTCTGTCCTCTGTCTTCTTTCCTCTGTCTTCTGTCCTCTGTGCTGTCTTCTGACCTCTGTCTACATCTTCTGTCCTCTGTCTTCTGTCCTCTGTCTTCTTTCCTCTGTCTTCTGTCCTATGTCCTCTGTCCGTCTTCTGTCCTCTGTCTTCTGTCCTCTGTCTTCTGTCTTCTGTCCATCTTCTGTCCTCTGTCTTCTGTCTTCTGTCCTACATCTTCTGTCCTCTGTCTTCTTTCCTCTGTCTTCTGTCCTATGTCCTCTGTCCGTCTTCTGTCCTCTGTCTTCTTTCCTCTGTCTTCTGTCCTCTGTGCTGTCTTCTGACCTCTGTCTTCTGTCCTCTGTCCATCTTCGGTCCTCTGTCTTCTTTCCTCTGTCTTCTGTCTTCTGTCCATCTTCTGTCCTCTGTCCTCTGTCTTCTGTCCTCTGTCTTCTTCTGTCCTCTGTGCTGTCTTCTGACCTCTGTCTTCTGTCCTCTGTCCATCTTCTGTCCTCTGTCTTCTTTCCTCTGTCTTCTGTCTTCTGTCCTCTGTCCATCTTCTGTCCTCTGTCCTCTGTCCTCTGTCTTCTGTCCTCTGTCTTCTTTCATCTGTCTTCTGTCTGTCTTCTGTCCTCTGTCTTCTGTTCTCTGTCTGTCTTCTGTCCTCTGTCCTCTGTCTTCTGTCTTCGGTCCTCTGTCTTCTGTCCTCTGTCCATCTTCTGTCCTCTGTCTTCTGTCCTCTGTCTTCTTTCCTCTGTCTTCTGTCGTCTGTCTGTCTTCTGTCCTCTGTCCTCTGTCTTCTGTTCTCTGTCTGTCTTCTGTCTTCTGTCCTCTGTCCTCTGTCTTCTGTCTTTGGTCCTCTGTGCTGTCTTCTGACCTCTGTCTTCTGTCCTCTGTCCTCTGTCTTCTGTCTTCTGTCTTCTGTCCTCTGTGCTGTCTTCTGACCTCTGTCTACATCTTCTGTCCTCTGTCTTCTGTCCTCTGTCTTCTTTCCTCTGTCTTCTGTCCTATGTCCTCTGTCCGTCTTCTGTCCTCTGTCTTCTTTCCTCTGTCTTCTGTCCTCTGTGTTGTCTTCTGACCTCTGTCTTCTGTCCTCTGTCCATCTTCTGTCCTCTGTCCTTTGTCTTCTGTCCTCTGTCTTCTTTCCTCTGTCTTCTGTCCTCTGTGCTGTCTTCTGACCTCTGTCTACATCTTCTGTCCTCTGTCTTCTGTCCTCTGTCTTCTTTCCTCTGTCTTCTGTCCTATGTCCTCTGTCCGTCTTCTGTCCTCTGTCTTCTTTCCTCTGTCTTCTGTCCTCTGTGTTGTCTTCTGACCTCTGTCTTCTGTCCTCTGTCCATCTTCTGTCCTCTGTCTTCTTTCCTCTGTCCATCTTCTGTCCTCTGTCCTCTGTCTTCTGTCCTCTGTCTTCTTCTGTCCTCTGTGCTGTCTTCTGACCTCTGTCTTCTGTCCTCTGTCCATCTTCTGTCCTCTGTCTTCTTTCCTCTGTCTTCTGTCTTCTGTCCTCTGTCCATCTTCTGTCCTCTGTCTTCTGTCTTCTGTCCTCTGTCCTCTGTCTGTCTTCTGTCCTCTGTCCATCTTCTGTCTTCTTTCCTCTGTCTTCTGTCCTCTGTCTTCTGTCCTCTGTCCTCTGTCCTCTGTGCTGTCTTCTGTCCTCTGTCTTCTGTCTTCTGTTCTCTGTCCTCTGTCCTCTGTCCTCTGTCTTCTGTCCATCTTCTGTCCTATGTCTTCTGTCTTCTGTCCTACATCTTCTGTCCTCTGTCTTCTTTCCTCTGTCTTCTGTCCTATGTCCTCTGTCCGTCTTCTGTCCTCTGTCTTCTTTCCTCTGTCTTCTGTCCTCTGTGCTGTCTTCTGACCTCTGTCCGTCTTCTGTCCTCTGTCTTCTTTCCTCTGTCTTCTGTCCTCTGTCTTCTGTCCTCTGTCCATCTTCTGTCCTCTGTCTTCTGTCCTCTGTCTTCTTCTGTCCTCTGTGCTGTCTTCTGACCTCTGTCTTCTGTCCTCTGTCCATCTTCTGTCCTCTGTCTTCTTTCCTCTGTCTTCTGTCTTCTGTCCTCTGTCCATCTTCTGTCCTCTGTCCTCTGTCTTCTGTCCTCTGTCTTCTTTCCTCTGTCTTCTGTCGTCTGTCTGTCTTCTGTCCTCTGTCTTCTGTTCTCTGTCTGTCTTCTGTCCTCTGTCCTCTGTCTTCTGTCTTCGGTCCTCTGTCTTCTGTCCTCTGTCCATCTTCTGTCCTCTGTCTTCTGTCCTCTGTCTTCTTTCATCTGTCTTCTGTCGTCTGTCTGTCTTCTGTCCTCTGTCTTCTGTTCTCTGTCTGTCTTCTGTCTTCTGTCTTCTGTCCTCTGTCCTCTGTCTTCTGTCTTCGGTCCTCTGTGCTGTCTTCTGACCTCTGTCTTCTGTCCTCTGTCCATCTTCTGTCCTCTGTCCTTTGTCTTCTGTCCTCTGTCTTCTTTCCTCTGTCTTCTGTCCTCTGTGCTGTCTTCTGACCTCTGTCTACATCTTCTCTCCTCTGTCTTCTGTCCTCTGTCTTCTTTCCTCTGTCTTCTGTCCTATGTCCTCTGTCCGTCTTCTGTCCTCTGTCTTCTTTCCTCTGTCTTCTGTCCTCTGTGTTGTCTTCTGACCTCTGTCTTCTGTCCTCTGTCCATCTTCTGTCCTCTGTCTTCTTTCCTCTGTCCATCTTCTGTCCTCTGTCCTCTGTCTTCTTCTGTCCTCTGTGCTGTCTTCTGACCTCTGTCTTCTGTCCTCTGTCCATCTTCTGTCCTTTGTCTTCTTTCCTCTGTCTTCTGTCTTCTGTCCTCTGTCCATCTTCTGTCCTCTGTCTTCTTTCCTCTGTTTTCTGTCGTCTTTCTGTCTTCTGTCCTCTGTCCTCTGTCTTCTGTTCTCTGTCTGTCTTCTGTCTTCTGTCCTCTGTCCTCTGTCTTCTGTCTTCGGTCCTCTGTCTTCTGTCCTCTGTCCATCTTCTGTCCTCTGTCTTCTGTCCTCTGTCTTCTTTCCTCTGTCTTCTGTCGTCTGTCTGTCTTCTGTCCTCTGTCTTCTGTTCTCTGTCTGTTTTCTGTCTTCTGTCCTCTGTCCTCTGTCTTCTGTCTTCGGTCCTCTGTGCTGTCTTCTGACCTCTGTCTTCTGTCCTCTGTCCTCTGTCTTCTGTCCTCTGTGCTGTCTTCTGACCTCTGTCTTCTGTCCTCTGTCCATCTTCTGTCCTCTGTCCTTTGTCTTCTGTCCTCTGTCTTCTTTCCTCTGTCTTCTGTCCTCTGTGCTGTCTTCTGACCTCTGTCTTCTGTCCTCTGTCCATCTTCTGTCCTCTGTCTTCTTTCCTCTGTCTTCTGTCTTCTGTCCTCTGTCCATCTTCTGTCCTCTGTCCATCTTCTGTCCTCTGTCTTCTGTCTTCTGTCTTCTGTCTTCTGTCCTCTGTCCTCTGTCTGTCTTCTGTCCTCTGTCCATCTTCTGTCTTCTTTCCTCTGTCTTCTGTCCTCTGGCTTCTGTCCTCTGTCCTCTGTGCTGTCTTCTGTCCTCTGTCTTCTGTCTTCTGTCCTCTGTCCATCTTCTGTCCTCTGTCCTCTGTCTTCTGTCTTCTGTCCATCTTCTGTCCTCTGTCTTCTGTCTTCTGTCCTACATCTTCTGTCCTCTGTCTTCTGTCCTCTGTCTTCTTTCCTCTGTCTTCTGTCCTCTGTCTTCTTTCCTCTGTCTTCTGTCCTCTGGCTTCTGTCCTCTGTCCTCTGTGCTGTCTTCTGTCCTCTGTCTTCTGTCTTCTGTCTTCTGTCCTCTGTCCATCTTCTGTCCTCTGTCCTCTGTCTTCTGTTTTCTGTCCATCTTCTGTCCTCTGTCTTCTGTCTTCTGTCCTACATCTTCTGTCCTCTGTCTTCTGTCCTCTGTCTTCTTTCCTCTGTCTTCTGTCCTCTGTCTGTCTTCTGCCCTCTGTCTTATGTTCTCTGTCTGTCTTCTGTCTTCTGTCTTCTGTCTTCTGTCCTCTGTCTTCTGTCTTCTGTCTTCGGTCCTCTGTGCTGTCTTCTGACCTCTGTCTTCTGTCCTCTGTCCATCTTCTGACCTCTGTCTTCTGTCTTCTGTCCTCTGTCCTCTGTCTTCTGTCTTCGGTCCTCTGTCTTCTGTCCTCTGTCCATCTTCTGTCCTCTGTCTTCTGTCCTCTGTCTTCTTTCCTCTGTCTTCTGTCCTATGTCCTCTGTCCGTCTTCTGTCCTCTGTCTTCTTTCCTCTGTCTTCTGTCCTCTGTCCTCTGTCTTCTTCTGTCCTCTGTGCTGTCTTCTGACCTCTGTCTTCTGTCCTCTGTCCATCTTCTGTCCTTTGTCTTCTTTCCTCTGTCTTCTGTCTTCTGTCCTCTGTCCATCTTCTGTCCTCTGTCTTCTTTCCTCTGTTTTCTGTCGTCTTTTTGTCTTCTGTCCTCTGTCCTCTGTCTTCTGTTCTCTGTCTGTCTTCTGTCTTCTGTCCTCTGTCCTCTGTCTTCTGTCTTCGGTCCTCTGTCTTCTGTCCTCTGTCCATCTTCTGTCCTCTGTCTTCTGTCCTCTGTCTTCTTTCCTCTGTCTTCTGTCGTCTGTCTGTCTTCTGTCCTCTGTCTTCTGTTCTCTGTCTGTTTTCTGTCTTCTGTCCTCTGTCCTCTGTCTTCTGTCTTCGGTCCTCTGTGCTGTCTTCTGACCTCTGTCTTCTGTCCTCTGTCCTCTGTCTTCTGTCCTCTGTGCTGTCTTCTGACCTCTGTCTTCTGTCCTCTGTCCATCTTCTGTCCTCTGTCCTTTGTCTTCTGTCCTCTGTCTTCTTTCCTCTGTCTTCTGTCCTCTGTGCTGTCTTCTGACCTCTGTCTTCTGTCCTCTGTCCATCTTCTGTCCTCTGTCTTCTTTCCTCTGTCTTCTGTCTTCTGTCCTCTGTCCATCTTCTGTCCTCTGTCCATCTTCTGTCCTCTGTCTTCTGTCTTCTGTCTTCTGTCCTCTGTCCTCTGTCTGTCTTCTGTCCTCTGTCCATCTTCTGTCTTCTTTCCTCTGTCTTCTGTCCTCTGGCTTCTGTCCTCTGTCCTCTGTGCTGTCTTCTGTCCTATGTCCTCTGTCCGTCTTCTGTCCTCTGTCTTCTTTCCTCTGTCTTCTGTCCTCTGTGTTGTCTTCTGACCTCTGTCTTCTGTCCTCTGTCCATCTTCTGTCCTCTGTCTTCTTTCCTCTGTCCATCTTCTGTCCTCTGTCCTCTGTCTTCTGTCCTCTGTCTTCTTCTGTCCTCTGTGCTGTCTTCTGACCTCTGTCTTCTGTCCTCTGTCCATCTTCTGTCCTCTGTCTTCTTTCCTCTGTCTTCTGTCTTCTGTCCTCTGTCCATCTTCTGTCCTCTGTCTTCTGTCTTCTGTCCTCTGTCCTCTGTCTGTCTTCTGTCCTCTGTCCATCTTCTGTCTTCTTTCCTCTGTCTTCTGTCCTCTGTCTTCTGTCCTCTGTCCTCTGTCCTCTGTGCTGTCTTCTGTCCTCTGTCTTCTGTCTTCTGTTCTCTGTCCTCTGTCCTCTGTCCTCTGTCTTCTGTCCATCTTCTGTCCTCTGTCTTCTGTCTTCTGTCCTACATCTTCTGTCCTCTGTCTTCTTTCCTCTGTCTTCTGTCCTATGTCCTCTGTCCGTCTTCTGTCCTCTGTCTTCTTTCCTCTGTCTTCTGTCCTCTGTGCTGTCTTCTGACCTCTGTCCGTCTTCTGTCCTCTGTCTTCTTTCCTCTGTCTTCTGTCCTCTGTCTTCTGTCCTCTGTCCATCTTCTGTCCTCTGTCTTCTGTCCTCTGTCTTCTTCTGTCCTCTGTGCTGTCTTCTGACCTCTGTCTTCTGTCCTCTGTCCATCTTCTGTCCTCTGTCTTCTTTCCTCTGTCTTCTGTCTTCTGTCCTCTGTCCATCTTCTGTCCTCTGTCCTCTGTCTTCTGTCCTCTGTCTTCTTTCCTCTGTCTTCTGTCGTCTGTCTGTCTTCTGTCCTCTGTCTTCTGTTCTCTGTCTGTCTTCTGTCCTCTGTCCTCTGTCTTCTGTCTTCGGTCCTCTGTCTTCTGTCCTCTGTCCATCTTCTGTCCTCTGTCTTCTGTCCTCTGTCTTCTTTCATCTGTCTTCTGTCGTCTGTCTGTCTTCTGTCCTCTGTCTTCTGTTCTCTGTCTGTCTTCTGTCTTCTGTCTTCTGTCCTCTGTCCTCTGTCTTCTGTCTTCGGTCCTCTGTGCTGTCTTCTGACCTCTGTCTTCTGTCCTCTGTCCATCTTCTGTCCTCTGTCCTTTGTCTTCTGTCCTCTGTCTTCTTTCCTCTGTCTTCTGTCCTCTGTGCTGTCTTCTGACCTCTGTCTACATCTTCTCTCCTCTGTCTTCTGTCCTCTGTCTTCTTTCCTCTGTCTTCTGTCCTATGTCCTCTGTCCGTCTTCTGTCCTCTGTCTTCTTTCCTCTGTCTTCTGTCCTCTGTGTTGTCTTCTGACCTCTGTCTTCTGTCCTCTGTCCATCTTCTGTCCTCTGTCTTCTTTCCTCTGTCCATCTTCTGTCCTCTGTCCTCTGTCTTCTTCTGTCCTCTGTGCTGTCTTCTGACCTCTGTCTTCTGTCCTCTGTCCATCTTCTGTCCTTTGTCTTCTTTCCTCTGTCTTCTGTCTTCTGTCCTCTGTCCATCTTCTGTCCTCTGTCTTCTTTCCTCTGTTTTCTGTCGTCTTTCTGTCTTCTGTCCTCTGTCCTCTGTCTTCTGTTCTCTGTCTGTCTTCTGTCTTCTGTCCTCTGTCCTCTGTCTTCTGTCTTCGGTCCTCTGTCTTCTGTCCTCTGTCCATCTTCTGTCCTCTGTCTTCTGTCCTCTGTCTTCTTTCCTCTGTCTTCTGTCGTCTGTCTGTCTTCTGTCCTCTGTCTTCTGTTCTCTGTCTGTTTTCTGTCTTCTGTCCTCTGTCCTCTGTCTTCTGTCTTCGGTCCTCTGTGCTGTCTTCTGACCTCTGTCTTCTGTCCTCTGTCCTCTGTCTTCTGTCCTCTGTGCTGTCTTCTGACCTCTGTCTTCTGTCCTCTGTCCATCTTCTGTCCTCTGTCCTTTGTCTTCTGTCCTCTGTCTTCTTTCCTCTGTCTTCTGTCCTCTGTGCTGTCTTCTGACCTCTGTCTTCTGTCCTCTGTCCATCTTCTGTCCTCTGTCTTCTTTCCTCTGTCTTCTGTCTTCTGTCCTCTGTCCATCTTCTGTCCTCTGTCCATCTTCTGTCCTCTGTCTTCTGTCTTCTGTCTTCTGTCTTCTGTCCTCTGTCCTCTGTCTGTCTTCTGTCCTCTGTCCATCTTCTGTCTTCTTTCCTCTGTCTTCTGTCCTCTGGCTTCTGTCCTCTGTCCTCTGTGCTGTCTTCTGTCCTCTGTCTTCTGTCTTCTGTCCTCTGTCCATCTTCTGTCCTCTGTCCTCTGTCTTCTGTCTTCTGTCCATCTTCTGTCCTCTGTCTTCTGTCTTCTGTCCTACATCTTCTGTCCTCTGTCTTCTGTCCTCTGTCTTCTTTCCTCTGTCTTCTGTCCTCTGTCTTCTTTCCTCTGTCTTCTGTCCTCTGGCTTCTGTCCTCTGTCCTCTGTGCTGTCTTCTGTCCTCTGTCTTCTGTCTTCTGTCTTCTGTCCTCTGTCCATCTTCTGTCCTCTGTCCTCTGTCTTCTGTTTTCTGTCCATCTTCTGTCCTCTGTCTTCTGTCTTCTGTCCTACATCTTCTGTCCTCTGTCTTCTGTCCTCTGTCTTCTTTCCTCTGTCTTCTGTCCTCTGTCGGTCTTCTGCCCTCTGTCTTATGTTCTCTGTCTGTCTTCTGTCTTCTGTCTTCTGTCTTCTGTCCTCTGTCTTCTGTCTTCTGTCTTCGGTCCTCTGTGCTGTCTTCTGACCTCTGTCTTCTGTCCTCTGTCCATCTTCTGACCTCTGTCTTCTGTCTTCTGTCCTCTGTCCTCTGTCTTCTGTCTTCGGTCCTCTGTCTTCTGTCCTCTGTCCATCTTCTGTCCTCTGTCTTCTGTCCTCTGTCTTCTTTCCTCTGTCTTCTGTCCTATGTCCTCTGTCCGTCTTCTGTCCTCTGTCTTCTTTCCTCTGTCTTCTGTCCTCTGTCCTCTGTCTTCTTCTGTCCTCTGTGCTGTCTTCTGACCTCTGTCTTCTGTCCTCTGTCCATCTTCTGTCCTTTGTCTTCTTTCCTCTGTCTTCTGTCTTCTGTCCTCTGTCCATCTTCTGTCCTCTGTCTTCTTTCCTCTGTTTTCTGTCGTCTTTTTGTCTTCTGTCCTCTGTCCTCTGTCTTCTGTTCTCTGTCTGTCTTCTGTCTTCTGTCCTCTGTCCTCTGTCTTCTGTCTTCGGTCCTCTGTCTTCTGTCCTCTGTCCATCTTCTGTCCTCTGTCTTCTGTCCTCTGTCTTCTTTCCTCTGTCTTCTGTCGTCTGTCTGTCTTCTGTCCTCTGTCTTCTGTTCTCTGTCTGTTTTCTGTCTTCTGTCCTCTGTCCTCTGTCTTCTGTCTTCGGTCCTCTGTGCTGTCTTCTGACCTCTGTCTTCTGTCCTCTGTCCTCTGTCTTCTGTCCTCTGTGCTGTCTTCTGACCTCTGTCTTCTGTCCTCTGTCCATCTTCTGTCCTCTGTCCTTTGTCTTCTGTCCTCTGTCTTCTTTCCTCTGTCTTCTGTCCTCTGTGCTGTCTTCTGACCTCTGTCTTCTGTCCTCTGTCCATCTTCTGTCCTCTGTCTTCTTTCCTCTGTCTTCTGTCTTCTGTCCTCTGTCCATCTTCTGTCCTCTGTCCATCTTCTGTCCTCTGTCTTCTGTCTTCTGTCTTCTGTCCTCTGTTCTCTGTCTGTCTTCTGTCCTCTGTCCATCTTCTGTCTTCTTTCCTCTGTCTTCTGTCCTCTGGCTTCTGTCCTCTGTCCTCTGTGCTGTCTTCTGTCCTCTGTCTTCTGTCTTCTGTCTTCTGTCCTCTGTCCATCTTCTGTCCTCTGTCCTCTGTCTTCTGTCTTCTGTCCATCTTCTGTCCTCTGTCTTCTGTCTTCTGTCCTACATCTTCTGTCCTCTGTCTTCTGTCCTCTGTCTTCTTTCCTCTGTCTTCTGTCCTCTGTCTTCTTTCCTCTGTCTTCTGTCCTCTGGCTTCTGTCCTCTGTCCTCTGTGCTGTCTTCTGTCCTCTGTCTTCTGTCTTCTGTCTTCTGTCCTCTGTCCATCTTCTGTCCTCTGTCCTCTGTCTTCTGTCTTCTGTCCATCTTCTGTCCTCTGTCTTCTGTCTTCTGTCCTACATCTTCTGTCCTCTGTCTTCTGTCCTCTGTCTTCTTTCCTCTGTCTTCTGTCCTCTGTCTGTCTTCTGCCCTCTGTCTTATGTTCTCTGTCTGTCTTCTGTCTTCTGTCCTCTGTCTTCTGTCTTCTGTCTTCGGTCCTCTGTGCTGTCTTCTGACCTCTGTCTTCTGTCCTCTGTCCATCTTCTGACCTCTGTCTTCTGTCTTCTGTCCTCTGTCCTCTGTCTTCTGTCTTCGGTCCTCTGTCTTCTGTCCTCTGTCCATCTTCTGTCCTCTGTCTTCTGTCCTCTGTCTTCTTTCCTCTGTCTTCTGTCGTCTGTCTGTCTTCTGTCCTCTGTCTTCTGTTCTCTGTCTGTTTTCTGTCTTCTGTCCTCTGTCCTCTGTCTTCTGTCTTCGGTCCTCTGTGCTGTCTTCTGACCTCTGTCTTCTGTCCTCTGTCCTCTGTCTTCTGTCCTCTGTGCTGTCTTCTGACCTCTGTCTTCTGTCCTCTGTCCATCTTCTGTCCTCTGTCCTTTGTCTTCTGTCCTCTGTCTTCTTTCCTCTGTCTTCTGTCCTCTGTGCTGTCTTCTGACCTCTGTCTTCTGTCCTCTGTCCATCTTCTGTCCTCTGTCTTCTTTCCTCTGTCTTCTGTCTTCTGTCCTCTGTCCATCTTCTGTCCTCTGTCCATCTTCTGTCTTCTGTCTTCTGTCTTCTGTCCTCTGTCCTCTGTCTGCCTTCTGTCCTCTGTCCATCTTCTGTCTTCTTTCCTCTGTCTTCTGTCCTCTGGCTTCTGTCCTCTGTCCTCTGTGCTGTCTTCTGTCCTCTGTCTTCTGTCTTCTGTCCTCTGTCCATCTTCTGTCCTCTGTCCTCTGTCTTCTGTCTTCTGTCCATCTTCTGTCCTCTGTCTTCTGTCTTCTGTCCTACATCTTCTGTCCTCTGTCTTCTTTCCTCTGTCTTCTGTCCTCTGTCTGTCTTCTGCCCCTCTGTCTTATGTTCTCTGTCTGTCTTCTGTCTTCTGTCTTCTGTCTTCTGTCCTCTGTCTTCTGTCTTCTGTCTTCGGTCCTCTGTGCTGTCTTCTGACCTCTGTCTTCTGTCCTCTGTCCATCTTCTGACCTCTGTCTTCTGTCCTCTGTCCTCTGTCTTCTTTCCTCTGTCTTCTGTCCTCTGTGCTGTCTTCTGACCTCTGTCTTCTGTCCTCTGTCCATCTTCTGTCCTATGTCTTCTGTTCTCTGTCTGTCCTCTGTCCTCCGTCTTCTGTCTTCTGTCCTACATCTTCTGTCCTCTGTCCTCTGTCTTCTTTCCTCTGTCTTCTGTCCTCTGTGCTGTTTTCTGACCTCTGTCTTCTGTCCTCTGTCCATCTTCTGTCCTATGTCTTCTGTTCTCTGTCTGTCCTCTGTCCTCCGTCTTCTGTCTTCTGTCCTACATCTTCTGTCCTCTGTCTTCTGTCCTCTGTCTTCTTTCCTCTGTCTTCTGTCCTCTGTCTGTCTTCTGTCCTCTGTCTTATGTTCTCTGTCTGTCTTCTGTCTTCTGTCCTCTGTCTTCTGTCTTCGGTCCTCTGTGCTGTCTTCTGACCTCTGTCTTCTGTCCTCTGTCCATCTTCTGACCTCTGTCTTCTGTCCTCTGTCCTCTGTCTTCTTTCCTCTGTCTTCTGTCCTCTGTGCTGTCTTCTGACCTCTGTCTTCTGTCCTCTGTCCATCTTCTGTCCTATGTCTTCTGTTCTCTGTCTGTCCTCTGTCCTCTGTCTTCTGTCTTCTGTCTTCTGTCCTCTGTCCATCTTCTGACCTCTGTCTTCTGTCCTCTGTCCTCTGTCTTCTTTCCTCTGTCTTCTGTCCTCTGTGCTGTCTTCTGACCTCTGTCTTCTGTCCTCTGTCCATCTTCTGTCCTATGTCTTCTGTTCTCTGTCTGTCCTCTGTCCTCTGTCTTCTGTCTTCTGTCTTCTGTCCTCTGTCCTATGTCCTATGTCCTATGTCCTATGTCCTATGTCCTCTGTCTTCTGTCTTCTGTCCTCCATCTTCTGTCCTCTGTCTTCTGTCCTCTGTCCTCTGTCCTCTGTCTTCTTTCCTCTGTCTTCTGTCCTCTGTCTTCTTTCCTCTGTCCATCTTCTGTCCTCTGTCCTCTGTCTTCTGTCCTCTGTCCTCTGTCCTCTGTCTTCTGTCCTCTGTCTTCTGTCCTCTGTCCTCTGTCTTCTGTCCTCTGTCCTGTCTGTCTTCAGTACATTCTCTGTCCTCTGGGGGGTTGGGCATTGGCACACTACAAATTAGTACTGAAGGGAGCAGCAATGAAGCTCAAAGGCCAGATGCAAGAGCAGAAAAGGTGTGCTGTGATCATTTGTATGTCCTTTTTCTGTTCTGTGCCTATTTCTAGTGTCCAATTAGACAGTGGTCAATCCTGTGCTGTCTTCTGACCTCTGTCTTCTGTCCTCTGTCCATCTTCTGACCTCTGTCTTCTGTCCTCTGTCCTCTGTCTTCTTTCCTCTGTCTTCTGTCCTCTGTGCTGTCTTCTGACCTCTGTCTTCTGTCCTCTGTCCATCTTCTGTCCTATGTCTTCTGTTCTCTGTCTGTCCTCTGTCCTCTGTCTTCTGTCTTCTGTCCTCTGTCCTATGTCCTATGTCCTCTGTCTTCTGTCTTCTGTCCTCCATCTTCTGTCCTCCGTCTTCTGTCCTCTGTCTTCTGTCCTATGTCCTCTGTCCGTCTTCTGTCTTCTTTCCTCTGTCTTCTGTCCTCTGTCCTCTGTCTTCTTTCCTCTGTCTTCTGTCCTCTGTGCTGTCTTCTGACCTCTGTCTTCTGTCCTCTGTCCATCTTCTGTCCTATGTCTTCTGTTCTCTGTCTGTCCTCTGTCCTCTGTCTTCTGTCTTCTGTCCTCTGTCCTATGTCCTATGTCCTCTGTCTTCTGTCTTCTGTCCTCCATCTTCTGTCCTCCGTCTTCTGTCCTCTGTCTTCTGTCCTCTGTCTTCTGTCCTATGTCCTCTGTCCGTCTTCTGTCTTCTTTCCTCTGTCTTCTGTCCTCTGTCTTCTTTCCTCTGTCCATCTTCTGTCCTCTGTCCTCTGTCCTCTGTCTTCTGTCCTCTGTCCTCTGTCCTCTGTCTTCTGTCCTCTGTCTTCTGTCCTCTGTCCTCTGTCTTCTTTCCTCTGTCTTCTGTCCTCTGTGCTGTCTTCTGACCTCTGTCTTCTGTCCTCTGTCCATCTTCTGTCCTATATCTTCTGTTCTCTGTCTGTCCTCTGTCCTCTGTCCTCTGTCTTCTGTCTTCTGTCCTCTGTCCTATGTCCTATGTCCTCTGTCTTCTGTCTTCTGTCCTCCATCTTCTGTCCTCCGTCTTCTGTCCTCTGTCTTCTGTCCTCTGTCTTCTGTCCTCTGTCCTGTCTGTCTTCAGTACATTCTCTGTCCTCTGGGGGGTTGGGCATTGGCACACTACAAATTAGTACTGAAGGGAGCAGCAATGAAGCTCAAAGGCCAGATGCAAGAGCAGAAAAGGTGTGCTGTGATCATTTGTATGTCCTTTTTCTGTTCTGTGCCTATTTCTAGTGTCCAATTAGACAGTGGTCAATCCTGTGCTGTCTTCTGACCTCTGTCTTCTGTCCTCTGTCCATCTTCTGACCTCTGTCTTCTGTCCTCTGTCCTCTGTCTTCTTTCCTCTGTCTTCTGTCCTCTGTGCTGTCTTCTGACCTCTGTCTTCTGTCCTCTGTCCATCTTCTGTCCTATGTCTTCTGTTCTCTGTCTGTCCTCTGTCCTCTGTCTTCTGTCTTCTGTCCTCTGTCCTATGTCCTATGTCCTCTGTCTTCTGTCTTCTGTCCTCCATCTTCTGTCCTCCGTCTTCTGTCCTCTGTCTTCTGTCCTATGTCCTCTGTCCGTCTTCTGTCTTCTTTCCTCTGTCTTCTGTCCTCTGTCCTCTGTCTTCTTTCCTCTGTCTTCTGTCCTCTGTGCTGTCTTCTGACCTCTGTCTTCTGTCCTCTGTCCATCTTCTGTCCTATGTCTTCTGTTCTCTGTCTGTCCTCTGTCCTCTGTCTTCTGTCCTCTGTCCTATGTCCTATGTCCTCTGTCTTCTGTCTTCTGTCCTCCATCTTCTGTCCTCCGTCTTCTGTCCTCTGTCTTCTGTCCTCTGTCTTCTGTCCTATGTCCTCTGTCCGTCTTCTGTCTTCTTTCCTCTGTCTTCTGTCCTCTGTCTTCTTTCCTCTGTCCATCTTCTGTCCTCTGTCCTCTGTCCTCTGTCTTCTGTCCTCTGTCCTCTGTCCTCTGTCTTCTGTCCTCTGTCTTCTGTCCTCTGTCCTCTGTCTTCTTTCCTCTGTCTTCTGTCCTCTGTGCTGTCTTCTGACCTCTGTCTTCTGTCCTCTGTCCATCTTCTGTCCTATATCTTCTGTTCTCTGTCTGTCCTCTGTCCTCTGTCCTCTGTCTTCTGTCTTCTGTCCTCTGTCCTATGTCCTATGTCCTCTGTCTTCTGTCTTCTGTCCTCCATCTTCTGTCCTCCGTCTTCTGTCCTCTGTCTTCTGTCCTCTGTCTTCTGTCCTCTGTCTTCTGTCCTCTGTCCTCTGTCTTCTGTCCTCTGTCCTGTCTGTCTTCAGTACATTCTCTGTCCTCTGGGGGGTTGGGCATTGGCACACTACAAATTAGTACTGAAGGGAGCAGCAATGAAGCTCAAAGGCCAGATGCAAGAGCAGAAAAGATGTGCTGTGATCATTTGTATGTCCTTTTTCTGTTCTGTGCCTATTTCTAGTGTCCAATTAGACAGTGGTCAATCCTGTGCTGTCTTCTGACCTCTGTCTTCTGTCCTCTGTCCATCTTCTGTCCTCTGTCTTCTGTCCTCTGTCCTCTGGGGTGTTGGGCATTGGCACACTACAAATTAGTACTGAAGGGAGCAGCAATGAAGCTCAAAGGCCAGATGCAAGAGCAGAAAAGATGTGCTGTGATCATTTGTATGTCCTTTTTCTGTTCTGTGCCTATTTCTAGTGTCCAATTAGACAGTGGTCAATCCTGTGCTGTCTTCTGACCTCTGTCTTCTGTCCTCTGTCCATCTTCTGTCCTCTGTCTTCTGTCCTCTGTCTTCTTTCCTCTGTCCATCTTCTGTCCTCTGTCCTCTGTCCTCTGTCTTCTGTCCTCTGTCCTCTGTCTTCTGTCCTCTGTCTTCTGTTCTCTGTCCTCTGTCCTCTGTCCTCTGTCTTCTGTCCTCTGTCCATCTTCTGTCCTCTGTCCTCTGTCTTCTGTCCTCTGTCCTCTGTCTTCTGTCCTCTGTCCTGTCTGTCTTCAGTCCATTCTCTGTCCTCTGGGGGGTTGGGCATTGGCACACTACAAATTAGTACTGAAAGGAGCAGCAATGAAGCTCAAAGGCCAGATGCAAGAGCAGAAAAGATGTGCTGTGATCATTTGTATGTCCTTTTTCTGTTCTGTGCCTATTTCTAGTGTCCAATTAGGCAGTGGTCAATCCTGTGCTGTCTTCTGACCTCTGTCTTCTGTCCTCTGTCCATCTTCTGTCCTCTGTCTTCTGTCCTCTGTCTTCTTTCCTCTGTCCATCTTCTGTCCTCTGTCCTCTGTCCTCTGTCTTCTGTCCTCTGTCCTCTGTCCTCTGTCTTCTGTCCTCTGTCTTCTGTCCTCTGTCCATCTTCTGTCCTCTGTCTTCTTTCCTCTGTCTTCTGTCCGTCTTCTGTCCGTCTTCTGTCCTCTGTCTTCTTTCCTCTGTCTTCTGTCCTCTGTCTGTCTTCTGTCCTCTGTCCATCTTCTGTCCTCTGTCCTCTGTCCTCTGTCCTCTGTCCTCTGTCTTCTGTCCTCTGTGCTGTCTTCTGTCCTCTGTCTTCTGTCCATCTTCTGTCCTCTGTCTTCTGTCCTCTGTCTTCTGTCCTCTGTGCTGTCTTCTGACCTCTGTCTTCTGTCCTCTGTCCATCTTCTGTCCTCTGTCTTCTGTCCTCTGTCCATCTTCTGTCCTCTGTCTTCTGTCCTCTGTGCTGTCTTCTGACCTCTGTCTTCTGTCCTCTGTCCATCCTCTGTCTTCTGTCCTCTGTCTTCTTTCCTCTGTCTTCTGTCCGTCTTCTGTCCTCTGTCTTCTTTCCTCTGTCTTCTGTTCTCTGTCTTCTGTCCTCTGTCTGTCTTCTGTCCTCTGTCCATCTTCTGTCCTCTGTCCTCTGTCTTCTGTCCTCTGTCCTCTGTGCTGTCTTCTGTCCTCTGTCCTCTGTCTTCTGTTCTCTGTCTTCTTTCCTCTGTCTTCTGTCCTCTGTCCTCTGTCGTCTGTCCTCTGAGCGTCTTCTGTCCTCTGTCTTCTGTCCTCTGTCCATCTTCTGTCCTCTGTCTTCTGTCCTCTGTGCTGTCTTCTGACCTCTGTCTTCTGTCCTCTGTCCATCTTCTGTCCTCTGTCTTCTGTCCTCTGTCCATCTTCTGTCCTCTGTCTTCTGTCCTCTGTGCTGTCTTCTGACCTCTGTCTTCTGTCCTCTGTCCATCTTCTTTCCTCTGTCTTCTGTCCGTCTTCTGTCCGTCTTCTGTCCTCTGTCTTCTTTCCTCTGTCTTCTGTCCTCTGTCTGTCTTCTGTCCTCTGTCCATCTTCTGTCCTCTGTCCTCTGTCCTCTGTCCTCTGTCCTCTGTCTTCTGTCCTCTGTGCTGTCTTCTGTCCTCTGTCTTCTGTCCATCTTCTGTCCTCTGTCTTCTGTCCTCTGTCTTCTGTCCTCTGTGCTGTCTTCTGACCTCTGTCTTCTGTCCTCTGTCCATCTTCTGTCCTCTGTCTTCTGTCCTCTGTCCATCTTCTGTCCTCTGTCTTCTGTCCTCTGTGCTGTCTTCTGACCTCTGTCTTCTGTCCTCTGTCCATCCTCTGTCTTCTGTCCTCTGTCTTCTTTCCTCTGTCTTCTGTCCGTCTTCTGTCCTCTGTCTTCTTTCCTCTGTCTTCTGTTCTCTGTCTTCTGTCCTCTGTCTGTCTTCTGTCCTCTGTCCATCTTCTGTCCTCTGTCCTCTGTCTTCTGTCCTCTGTCCTCTGTGCTGTCTTCTGTCCTCTGTCCTCTGTCTTCTGTTCTCTGTCTTCTTTCCTCTGTCTTCTGTCCTCTGTCCTCTGTCGTCTGTCCTCTGAGCGTCTTCTGTCCTCTGTCTTCTGTCCTCTGTCCATCTTCTGTCCTCTGTCTTCTGTCCTCTGTGCTGTCTTCTGACCTCTGTCTTCTGTCCTCTGTCCATCTTCTGTCCTCTGTCTTCTGTCCTCTGTCCATCTTCTGTCCTCTGTCTTCTGTCCTCTGTGCTGTCTTCTGACCTCTGTCTTCTGTCCTCTGTCCATCTTCTGTCCTCTGTCTTCTGTCCTCTGTCCATCTTCTGTCCTCTGTCTTCTGTCTTCTGTCCTCTGTCCATCTTCTGTCCTCTGTCTTCTGTCCTCTGTCTTCTTTCCTCTGTCTTCTGTCCGTCTTCTGTCCTCTGTCTTCTTTCCTCTGTCTTCTGTCCTCTGTCTGTCTTCTGTCCTCTGTCCATCTTCTGTCCTCTGTCCTCTGTCTTCTGTCTTCTGTCCTCTGTGCTGTCTTCTGTCCTCTGTCTTCTGTCCTCTGTCCATCTTCTGTCCTCTGTCTTCTTTCCTCTGTCTTCTGTTCTCTGTCTTCTGTCCTCTGTCTGTCTTCTGTCCTCTGTCCATCTTCTGTCCTCTGTCCTCTGTCTTCTGTCCTCTGTCCTCTGTGCTGTCTTCTGTCCTCTGTCCTCTGTCTTCTGTTCTCTGTCTTCTTTCCTCTGTCTTCTGTCCTCTGTCCTCTGTCTTCTGTCCTCTGTGCTGTCTTCTGTCTTCTGTCCTCTGTGCTGTCTTCTGTCCTCTGTCTTCTGTCCTCTGTCCATCTTCTGTCCTCTGTCTTCTGTCCTCTGTCTTCTGTCCGTCTTCTGTCCTCTGTCTTCTTTCCTCTGTCTTCTGTTCTCTGTCTTCTGTCCTCTGTCTGTCTTCTGTCCTCTGTCCATCTTCTGTCCTCTGTCCTCTGTCTTCTGTCCTCTGTCCTCTGTGCTGTCTTCTGTCCTCTGTCCTCTGTCTTCTGTTCTCTGTCTTCTTTCCTCTGTCTTCTGTCCTCTGTCCTCTGTCTTCTGTCCTCTGTGCTGTCTTCTGTCCTCTGTCTTCTGTCCTCTGTCCATCTTCTGTCCTCTGTCTTCTGTCCTCTGTGCTGTCTTCTGACCTCTGTCTTCTGTCCTCTGTCCATCTTCTGTCCTCTGTCTTCTGTCCTCTGTCCATCTTCTGTCCTCTGTCTTCTGTCCTCTGTGCTGTCTTCTGACCTCTGTCTTCTGTCCTCTGTCCATCTTCTGTCCTCTGTCTTCTGTCCTCTGTCCATCTTCTGTCCTCTGTCTTCTGTCTTCTGTCCTCTGTCCTCTGTCCATCTTCTGTCCTCTGTCTTCTGTCCTCTGTCTTCTTTCCTCGGTCTTCCGTCCGTCTTCTGTCCTCTGTCTTCTTTCCTCTGTCTTCTGTCCTCTGTCTGTCTTCTGTCCTCTGTCCATCTTCTGTCCTCTGTCCTCTGTCCTCTGTCTTCTGTCTTCTGTCCTCTGTGCTGTCTTCTGTCCTCTGTCTTCTGTCCTCTGTCCATCTTCTGTTCTCTGTCTTCTTTCCTCTGTCTTCTGTCCTCTGTCTTCTTTCCTCTGTCTTCTGTCCTCTGTGCTGTCTTCTGACCTCTGTCTTCTGTCCTCTGTCCATCTTCTGTCCTCTGTCTTCTGTCCTCTGTCTTCTTTCCTCTGTCTGTCCTCTGTCCTCTGTCCTCTGTCCTCTGTCTTCTGTCCTCTGTCTTCTGTCCTCTGTCTTCTGTCCTCTGTCCTCTGTCTTCTGTCCTCTGTCCTGTCTGTCTTCAGTCCATTCTCTGTCCTCTGGGGGGTTGGGCATTGGCACACTACAAATTAGTACTGAAAGGAGCAGAATGAAGCTCAAAGGCCAGATGCAAGAGCAGAAAAGATGTGCTGTGATCATTTGTATGTCCTTTTTCTGTTCTGTGCCTATTTCTAGTGTCCAATTAGACATTGGTCAATCCTGTCCTGTCCCTGACTAAACTGATTCAGCACAACCTGCTCTTCTGGAAGTTAACTACGTTCTAACGGCACATAAAAGAGTCTGCTGTTTTATAAGTTTGGAATTCCAAATAAATGTAAATTTAATTAAATTTTTTAAACCAGACAGATTGTCCGTGTAGGAGCCATTTGTGACATTTATGTTTAAGTTAATTTAATGACCCCTGCCGGTGAATTATGACCTTGCGGCCTTGGAAGGCCTTGGAACAGAAAGAGTTAAAATTGCACACCTGCGCCAATTAGTGGCATAGAGGTAGACAAAGGAGGAATCCTTGAGGTGTTGGAAAGTTTGGAATTGGATGTTGGAAATGCATGGACGCCAGCAGGCATATGGTTTTCAATTTATTTACTTGTCGGTTTATTTATCAGTTTAGTGACAGTTTATCGTATTGCAAGTATTGGATGGATTACGTCGTTCGTCATCCATATTTATGTTTTCGTTATTACAAGTTTGAGTTTATTTATCGAGAGAATCAATTCTATACTGGAATAAAACGAACAATCTATTGAAACCCCTGAGGCGTCCGAAGTGACTTACTGGAAGGCACTACAGTCCGTCTGTGTATTAGTGGATTTGTTAGTGATTATTCAGAAGGTTACATTATTACGACAGTAGGTGGCGACAAGTGACTGTCATTAAAAGTGAATAATTCTTTCAAGGGATTTGTTCAAAACGCTTATTCGTTCATAACGAAACAAGTGACTCTCTTTATGAGTGATTCATTGAATCATTCACTCAAGTGATTCGTTGATAACAGCTTCTCTAACATCAACAATAAAAAAAAAAACGGGTGGTTCTCTTTCATCATCTCGTTTCGAGATCCACCTATGGGAAGGGCATCCGTACCTGACCTCTGCAGAAGCATCCAATTGCACCAAGTCTGGCTAGACAGACAGAAGCGCGCAGCCAATGCCAGGTAAGGCCACACCCCTTACCTAGGCATATAACTTCTCCGCACGCTGCTATTCCTCAGTTGACATTCGCTTCTTGCGATCTCTGCACTGACACAGTTTGGTTGGATTAACGTTACGCTGCTCACTTTCGAGTCTTCAGGAGGACATATCGCCAGATCAGCCTCCGCCAGACGTGAGTGACAGTCGTTTATTCAGCCTATCCGCTGTGTTTTTTGCATCCGGAGCCGCCCGCGCTCTCGCTGTCCTTCACCTGCTCCTCCTTACATGGCTGCCCGCCACGGATTTTTCCGAGTTCTTCACCGCTGGCCCACCCATGGCTATGTGACCGTATAAACCGCCGCTTCTCCGGGGAACAGCCTATCACGACGAGCCTGCCCGGCCGCGTGTGGTGCTCTCATCGCCGCTAAGGACCCTCATTCTGCGCGGTCTGCTTGGGCTTTACACGCTCAAGAAGCTTTGGAGAACCCGGAGAATTGCGGTCATTGTAATTGCTGTCCATGTAACGTTAGCTTTTACTAAACGGCTTTTAGTTACACGACCCAGCGCCGTGCTCGGCCTTTCTGACTCGGATGGAGGACACGGTGATGATGACGCGCTACCGGGGGACTCCCGGAGCGCCACCTCTCTAAAATAAAATATTTGAGCTGACATCAGCCCAATCCGCATTCCCTGAAGAGGACATCTTCGCGGGAAAACCTCACTCTCGTTGACGAACCGGCCGGTTCTGGCGACGGGGATGACGCGGTCCTTTTAACGTTCACTAGGCTAGCGCTCACGCGGCTTTGCCTCAGTAACGTTACATCCTCCTGGAAGTTTGTGAGCGAGCGGCCGTTCGTCTCAACATTGTGTGGCCAGCTCAACAGGAGGAAACAACTCTTAAAAACGTTTTTTCCAGCGTTCACGAAGCTCATAAGCACGGCTGGAGCGTCCTGCTAGACTGTTAACACGGTCTCACGGGCCTTGATGTGTTACGATTACGTGTTGAAGCTTTCAATTTATGCCTTCCTAGGAAGGCGGCCCCGAACGCAAGCGGCCTGCCTGTTGTTCGACCGTTGGGAGTATAGAGCCCGCTTTCACGGGCCACGAGCCCTCCGGATTCTCTCCCGGTCCCGGAACCCCTGTCCAAAAGACACAGGGTCTCCCGCGGACGGTCGGTTAATCCCGTCTCGTGACTGCCCAGCCCGTGTGTTTAGTGATGCTGTCGTGAGGAAAAGTACATAAGCAGTGTTACCACACCGCACGCACTTGGTTCCCCTCACCCAGTTATTAAAGGCTTCGGCCCCAGTGTTTTCCCAACACAAAACACACACATTACTAAACAACACATTTAACAAACGAATCAAATGAATTCGTGCAGATTTATATATCTGCCAACATAGAGAGCAAATCTCTCTGATCCCTTGCATGTCGCCCTGAGTCTGTCCACAAGAGGGCGCCATTGCCTCACAAATCAACCAGCTGGGCTCACACAGCTCAGTTGTGGCTGCCCAGCTCATATGTGTTTTTAGTGGACGTTGTGTGTGGAAGGCTTCGGCCCCTGTGTTACCCAACACAACACACACACATTACTAAACAACACATTTAAAAAAACGAATTAAATAAATCCGTTACAGAGAGAGTATCTCTCTCCGCAGATATTATTTTTCTGCCTGCACTTGAGACTGCCCAGTTCATGTGTTCAGGAGATGTGTGTATTCCCCCCACTTAAAAATCAGGGGGCACTTTGTGAGGGAAAGTTTAGCACAGTGGACACCACACTATGTTCCCCTCACTCTGTCAATAAAGGCTTTCAGCCCCAGTGTTTGGCCAACACAAAACACACAAAGTTACGAATCAAATGAATACGTTTTGGAAAGAAGACCTCTCTCCGCAGAAAAAACTTCTCACTGCAGAGAGAGGAAATCCCTCCGAACCCCTGCATGTCGCCTCTAGTGTGCCCACTAGATGGCGCCTTTGCATCACAAATGAACCAGCTGGGCCCATACAGCCCCGCTCCGGCCCGAGCGGGGGCGCTCAAGAGTCACGAAGCGGCTTGGCAAGCCGTTTCAGCGCCCGAGTGGGTTTTGCGTACCGTAACCCAGGGTTACAGGCTGCAGTTTGCAATAAAACCTCCGCATTTCAATGGCGTTCTCTCTTCTCACACAGAAGAAAACGCCTCACACATTCTGAAAGAGGAAATTTCCTCCCTCCTAAACAAGGGAGCGATTCAGATGGTGCCACCCAATCTGATAAACCATGGTTTTTATTCCCGGTATTTTCATTATCCAAAAGGCGTGGCGCCCCCCGCCCTATATTGGACCTTCGAGTGTTGAACAAACATTTGAGGAAATACAATTTCAGAATGTGACACAAGGCTCTCTTACCCGTGCCATAAAGCAGAACGACTGGTTCACATCAGTCGATCAGAAAGATGCTTTCTTTCACATAAGTATCTACCCTCCACACAGGAAATATCTTCGTTTCGCCTACCAAGGCATTTGTTACGAATTCACAGTTCTTCCGTTCGGGCGCAATTTGAGTCCCCGAACTTTCTGTCTGTGTGCGGAGGCGGGCGTGGCGCCCCTGAGACTATCAGGGCAGAGAATTCTGATTTACATAGAGACGATTGGCTCATCATAGCCAAATCGAAGGAGAATGTGTCGCTGGTCACTGGTCACCGGCCGGGTGCTCGCGCACATCACATCCCTCGGGTTCAAGGTGAATGCGAGCAAAAGCAATCTGACTCCCAGTCAGAATGTCATTTTCCTGGGCTTGGAATTGAACTCAGTCTCCATGCGAGCGCGTCTCTCTCAAGAGCGCTTTCGCTCGCTGATGGACTGTCTGTCTCAGTTCAGAGAAGGGGCGAGAGTACAATATCGCACATGCCTCAGGCTGCAGGGTCTCAAGGCTTCATCTATCCAAGTTGTGCCAATGGGTCTCCTGAGAATGAGAGCGTTCATGAAATGGGTTTTGTCACTACATTTCAGCCCGATTCACAATCTCTGCCGCTCGGTAACGGTGACACGTGCCTGCTCGGCAGCCCTGCGCCATTGGGAGAGCGAGAACTTTTACGCACGGGGAACCCCCCTTGGGACGGTTACGATGCGGAAAGTTGTGACGACAGATGCGTCCTTAACAGGCTGGGGAACCACCCAGGAAAGCAGAATGCTGAACGGTCTGTGGCTGAGCAGACTACGTTCAGCGCACATTAACTATTTAGAGCTTTTACCATTTGGAAAGCTCTGAATAATTTTCTGCCTCGCCTGCAGGGACATCCCGTTCTAGTACGGTGCGATAATACCACGGCAGTGGCTTATATCAACCGTCAGGGTGGCATGCGCTCGTCGAAACTCCACGCTCTAGCTTACAGGCTTTTGATGTGGAGCAGACGGGTTTTTCTGTCATTTCGCGTGACTCCTGTTCTGGGCATTCTGAACAGAGGCGCCGGATCTGCTATCGAGGGGAATTGGCGTCTTCACCCGCAGATAGTGAAGATGCTATGGATGAGATTTGGACAGCCAGCCGTAGATCTTTTCGCCTCGCGCGAAAACCACCATTGTCCTATGTTCTTCTCGCTAAAGGACATGGATGCGCCCCTCGGGGCAGACGCACTGGCCCACCCATGGCCCAAAGTACTGCTGTATGCTTTTCCTCCCCTGTGCCTGATAATTTTCACACTGGCCAGGGTGAGAGAGCACGGCCTGTTTCTCATTCTGATAGCACCCAGGTGGCCCAAAGCCCCGTGGCTGGCAGAGATAATCCCTCTGTTATACGCCGAGCCATGGCGTCTCCCCCCTCGCACGGACATACTGTCCCAAGCCAAAGGGGAGATTTACCACCCCCACCCGGACAGGGTGGCTCTCTGGGCGTGGCCCGTGAGAGGATGAACCTAAATGCACTGGGGCTCCCGCCGCGTGTAATCGCCACTACTCAGAATGCCAGGGCCGTTTCCACGCGATCCCTATATGGCTATAAGTGGCAAGTGTTCGAAGGGTGGTGTGATGGGCGTGGTCTCACATCTTATCAGTGCTCGGTGCCTGATATTTTGTGTTTCGTGCAAGACTTCATGGAAAGAGGCAGGTCCTTTTCCACCATTAAGGTCTACCTGGCTGCGATTTCAGCCTGTCATGTGGGTTTTGTGGGCTCCACCGTCACACCCTCTAACCCACAGTTTTATGAAGGGTGCACGCCGCTCTTTGCCGGTCATCAGGAGATCTGTTCCAGACTGGGACCTCTCCATGGTGCTGGAAGCACGGCCTCTGTATCTTTTGAGCCTCTGGGGAATATTTCCCTTAAGCTGCTGTCCCTCAAGACAGCTTCGCTCTTGGCCTTGGCATCTGCTAAACGGGTCAGTGAGCTACATGCACTCTCGGTTCACCCCTCGTGCCAAATTCTCCCTGAGTGGAGATAGGGTTTCCCTTAAGCCTAACCCGGCCGTCATGCCGAAATGCTTCCCTGCGTTCATTTCGGACGTTTTGGAGCTATCCGCTTTTCACCCTCCACCTTTTTTGCCTCCCCGGAGGATCAGAGGCTGAATGCTCTGTGTCCCGTCCGTGCTCTGCAAGCATATATGACCAGGACCAGTGCTTTCCGCAAGAGCTCTTTGTTTCAAGGGCTTCCCCCGCACAAGGGGAGTCCCATTTCAAAGCAATGCCTCTCACATTGGCTTGTGGACGCTATACTATGGCTTATGAAGCAAAGGGAGTGCAGCCCCTAGGGGGCATCAGAGCTCATTCCACAAGGGGCTTAGCCGCCTCTTGGGCTTTGTTCAGGGGAGTGCCACTGCAGGACATCTGCTCCGCGGCCAGTTGGGCCTCTCCTCATACCTTTGAGCGTTACTACCGGTTGGATGTCACCAGAACCTCGGTGGCACACTCGGTCCTAGGGTTAGGGTCCTCTTAGCCCTTTCCCACAGCCCCGTTGGGTTAACCAACGAGGAGTGAATAGGCCGGCTGGCCATGTTCATTCCTGTCACCAAGCATTTGCATTCCTTCTTGGGTTTAGCTATGTGCATTGGTGGTGTGGGGGCCATTATCATGTATGTGTCTCATGCATGTTTCATGCCCTGCTTGTCCACAGCAGTTTAGCGTGGCATCACCCTTGCAGGGTCATGTTTGTGGGACGTGTCAGGCACCGCCTCTCTGAGGTGACCGTCCTTCTCTGGCCTTCAGAACCTCACTGTGAGTGTATTGGGCAATCGGGGAGCTGTCCATGTCTCTCCCATAGGTGGATCTCGAAACGAGATGATGAAAGAGAACAATAGGTTACTGTCGTAACCCCGGTTCTCTGAAACATCGAGTGGAGAGATCCACCAGCGTTGCCCCGCTTGCCGCACGAGAAGCGAATATACTTACTGAGGAATAGCAGCGCGCGGAGAAGTTATATGCCTAGGTAAGGGGTGTGGCCTTACCTGGCATTGGCTGCGCGCTTCTGTCTGTCTAGCCAGACTTGGTGCAATTGGATGCTTCTGCAGAGGTCAGGTACGGATGCCCTTCCCATAGGTGGATCTCTCC